>NC_090446.1:304271427-304574457 GCF_031143425.1 Pleurodeles waltl
TTGATTGTTGCACAAGTGGCAGTGTGTGCTGGAATGGAATTGTGGGTGTTAGGAAATGGAATTCATGGCCACATATAGATTGTTGTCTATCATGATAGGTGTCAGAGCAGCTGTTGATGTAGTTAGCATGGCTGTTGACAACAACTTTGTCACAGCACTTTGACAGCACTGTGTGACACATAGCTGACACTTACTCACAAAACAGTACAGATGAAGGAAGTGTATAAAGGTCTCTAGGGGGCTTATGTAGGAGACACTTGCACCACTGGTGTCTCAGTACCCTTCTTATATAAATTGAGGCCGCCTTAGTGCAAGGAGCCATATTGTGCTGGACAACAGTCATTAGAGTACACAATTAGTAGACAACTCAGCTCCAGATGGATGTGGGAAATGTTTATGGATTGTCCCAAGCTAGATCTCAGTAGAATTACCAACATGGTCCTGCCATCATGATATTTGTGAGTGATTTTGGTCACATCACATGTGCATATGATGTGAAGGTTACCTGGTACCTGCGTTAATGTCTGACATGCATGTGCACATGATGTTGAATCTATAGGAATACTGTAGCAGCACCCAGAGCAGTGCCAAACTCACTGTGGCCCTAAAGGCACCCATACAGCCACCATGTGTGTGCCGGTTTACACAATTAGCACAACATAGCACAGGGTGAGGGGCATTAGTTCTGTAATCTATAGACAACTTGGATGTGCTGGTCATGCTTTGGCTAAATTTTATGAGGACATATCATTATTTGTACATGTGGGCACATCAATAGCAATGATGTGCTCCCTTGTAACGTATGCTCAGACCAGGTCCTAAACTAGGACACATGAATAAAGCTTCACCAAACCTTAGAATAGCCGATGAGAAGGTTCCCTCACCCATATCTGATGACCACCACCTTGCATCCATGATGCCTGGGCAAGCCTTGATGTAGCACCAGGGGTGTCAAAGTGGTGGATTGGATACAAAAAACCCCATATTGACAAGGACACAGGAAATCTAGATTTGTTGCGCCAAGTGATCCTCACAAGTTTGTTAACACATATGAGGAGCAAGGACGCATTGGTCCACTCACCTCTGGGGCCCGATGGTCAACAATGGATAGCCATCATCCCAATGACATGTACATGATACCATAGATAGCTGGTAGGAAATATTTATAGATTAGGAGTAAGTCTTTGTTGAGGAATGTGTGGTGGACTGCATGTGTCGCCTGTTATATGTCTGTTCTACCTCCATCCTATTCTGTATTTACATCCTATTCTGTATTTAATGCTTGATTCTCCTAATTTTTCAGCTGCCAATATGACACCTGAGTAACATCATATTTTCCACAAAAGGGCAGACAGGTACCATCACATTTTAGATGTCAATGCCGGTTACCAGAGGATGGCGAGGAGGTTCCGGAAGGAAAAGGCGGCAGGGGCAAGGCGTGCTTTCCCACATAGGGGACCTCCACAGCAGCCACAAAAAAAGAAGGCGCAATTGGGAAAAACATCAGGGATCCAGGGGGCCTCTGCAGCTCTGATCCAATCCACATCTGCTGCATCTGTCACAAACCAGGCACCCATACAGCCACCTGCTGCAGTATTAAGCCCAAACTTAGAAAGTGACATGAGATGGGACATGGTCGCCATGATGGACAGATTGGACAGGTTGGTGCAGGAGAGTGCAAAAAAAGTTCTGCAAAAGGAAGTTGAAAAATGGTTATGTGGCACAGGCACAACTATGTAGTTCCTTACCTCTAACTTTTACTGTTGTAAATAGATTTAGATTGTGTTTTAGATGAGTAGTGTTAGGTTAGTGAAGTAGAGTGGCTTAGGCATGGGTTAGATTAAGGGGCTCATTCCGATCCCCGGCGGTCAAGGACCGCCGGGGCCGGGGATGGGGGAGCACCGCCAACAGGCTGGCGGTGCTCCTCAGGATATTCTGACCGCGGCGGTTCAGCCGCGGTCAGAACAGGAAAACCGGCGGTCTCCCGCCGGTTTTCCGCTGTCCTGCAGAATCCTCCATGGCGGCGCAGCTTGCTGCGCCGCCATGGGGATTCTGACACCCCATACCGCCATCCTGTTCCTGGCGGGTCGCCCGCCAGGAACAGGATGGCGGTATGGGGTGTTGTGGGGCCCCTGGGGGCCCCTGCAGTGCCCATGCCAGTGGCATGGGCACTGCAGGGGCCCCCGTAAGAGGGCCTTCAGTGTCTGGTTTGCAGACACTGAAATACGCGACGGGTGCCACTGCACCTGTCGCACATACCCACTCCGCCGGCTCCATTCGGAGCCGGCTTCCTCGTGGGGAGGGGTTTCCCGCTGGGCTGGCGGGCGGCCTTCTGGCGGTCGCCCGCCAGCCCAGTGGGAAAGCCAGAATGGCCTCCGCGGTCTTTCGACCGCGGAGCGGCCATATGGCGGCTCCCTCCAGGCGGGCGGCTCCCGCCACCCGCGGGGGTCAGAATGACCCCCTAAGTATAGTTGGGGGTGGGTTTTAGTAATTTATTTTATTTGGAAGGCTGGGCGAGGGTTCATATAGGGGTATATGTGTAATAAAAAATGTAAAAATATATACGTGTTTAGGCCATGGGTTAAGTCATAGTTTAAGTAGGCGTACTTGTATATTGTCTCTTAAGGGGGTGGGCGACAATGTTTAGAGTGTGGCGTTGCATGTGTAAGATTTGTTTAGAATAGGTCAGATAGGTATAGTTTTGAGTTAAGTCAAGTTAGTTTAGGTTCGTTTAGTGTAGGGTAGTTTTTAGGATAGTTTTAGGTGTGTAGTTTTAAATAAGTTAAAATAAATCCTTTGTCATATTGATTGAATGCCTGGGGGTTTCTCATGTGTGCACTGGCCAAGTTGGAGGAATGGCCTAGCGTATGCTTATTGTCTTGATTTCCATGGATTACCATGTGCATCCCCTAGGACCAAGGAGCTGCCAGATCGCCTTCTAAATAACATCAACAAGTCCATACATTTGCCAACCACTGTTCCAGCCATTCACATTGTGTATGTATACTTTATCTTGGTCAGGTAATTATGGAGCTTCAACTGTCATTGGTGGGGCCTTGTAGTGTCATTGTTGGCAAGTGTGGCACATATGACAACAGGCACATTTTTGACTGTATCATGCAACACTGACAGGTGCCTAACACTGATAAGGTTAGCCTCTTCTGTACCACATAAATTAGTTGTACTGGTATTCCCACTTGGGTAAATTACCACTGACTTGGTTCTGAGCCATACACGCCATATGTCAACGTCCAGGTGTATTTTCAAATGCTATACAATGTCCAGTTCACAGACCCCATGAGTGAACCTTAGCTATTAGTAGCACAATCAGAGAGCAGGGGTGAGGGACATGTCATAAGACATGGTTATGATAAGTGTGCATTAGTGTGGAGGTTTCAAATTGCCAATAGGTAAGAATGGAGACAATGACAGAACATAGCAGACAAGTCAACAGTGGTTGAGTGAAGAGAGCACGTTTCCTACTGTCACAACAGTGGCATGATCTTAAGCCCAGAACTAAGGAGATACTGTCCATGTGGCGCAGACTGGTGCTACCGGGTGGTTTTCCTTGTGAATGTTGTACCTTTCACATCTTAATCCTCTGATGTGTGGGGTGCCTCCTGTGCCCTGGCTGGTGCTGTTGTTGAGGTTGAGGAGGGACACACTTACATCAGGAGATAAGGATGTGGAGTCAAAGGTCCCGGCAGCTGCCATTCGTGGTAATACATAAGGCATCACTGCAGCAAGGAGGAAATGCTGATTTTTCAACACCGCAGCAACATCACAGTGGTAGGCAGCCATGGTTTCCCTGAGGGAGGCCACTTCCCATTATACGGACTCCAGGGTATTCTGCATGGCCCCCAGCCTGTTGTCTGTCATTCTGCTGCCAGTGTGGGAGGGCAATTGTTGACGCCTCTGCCTCAGGACAGCAGCTGTGCCGGCCAGGGACTGCTGGTGTCCACATAGCAGGGAGTGGGTGCCTCTGATGGTAGCTGAGTTGTCCTTAATTGGACAGAGGCACCTCTGCACTCCCTTTAGGCTGCCTGTGATGGTCTACATCCCCACCTGCACTTGTTTGGCCAGCTCCGCTGGACTCCTACCATTTTCCTCTGAAAGGTGATATCTGGGTCCTCGGAGTCCCGGGCTGTGTCTGTACTGGGTGGTTCATGTTATGTAGAGGCCCTGCAATGCTCTATGTCCTCCCTGTGACTGGAGGTGGTGTTTGGAGGGATCCTAGGACATCCTGGAGAGTCTCTTTACTGATGGTCGGCAGTTGGTCATCCATGTCATCTGTAAAATACAGGATAGACAGGTTGGCAGGAGGTAGGCAATCATCCTCTCCAATGAGGTAGTGTAAAGTCAATCTTAGATTGTGTGGCTGTTGAAATGGCACATCAATTATACGCTACCGGAGGCTCAGTGACATGTCACTGACCCAAGGTTGTAGTTGTTTATTATGTGTAGCATTGTGCATCACACATGGGTCATGCTCACAAGGTATTTTGGGGCATATTTACGTGCCCCTAGTGCCACCTGACAGTCACTTTTTGTGACGCTTGGGTGGCGCAATGCCCTGTGACAACATTACAATGTAGCGCTAAGTGACTTATTGTGACTTATGGCCATCTTATAAACAGGCCTCTTTACACACACAGCACACTGTGTGGTAGGGGCGTGCAATGGGTATTGATGTGGGCATGCCAGAGCAACACTCATTGTTTTTTGACAGTGCCTCAGATTGACACATTTATGTAAACCAGAGACCTTGCTAACATATCACACCACCACAGGGGTGGCATTGGCCTGGTGCAATGTTGTAAAATGCCATATTTTCTCCTCATTTTAAACTTGTACAGAGCTAGTGGCCTTTTAAGAATGTTTTTGAGCAGAAACGTGTTCCTTCCTGCACAAAAAACAATCTCCCCCCCAACGCAGCCATCTTTGCACTATGGTGCATGCTTGATGCATTGGTCCACGTCAGCTAATTTAGCCCCGGCACAGGGAGTGACCCAGGGATGCCTGATATTCTAGTGAGTACTGGCCATCAGTGCATTTGGAAAATGACGGTGTGCAATGCTGCCACATTTTGCACACTTTGAATAGCGTGTAACACCACAATTTCCTATTACATCTGGGCCTTTGTGATTTTATCCCACACTAGCTACTTCCCTGGACTACTGCAGCATAGCACAGGTAGGTCCATTGCATAGAATGCTTTTGTTACATTCTCAACTGCCTGTAGCAGGCCCCACATGTCCTAATTGGAGGTGACAGTGCAACCAATATGGATTGTATGCCCCATTAGATTCTCCCTCCCTAACGTGTACAGCAGCATAGCACAGGTAGGTCCATTGCATAGAATGCTTTTGTTACATTCTCAACTGCCTGTAGCAGGCCCCACATGTCCTAATTGGAGGTGACAGTGCAACCAATATGGATTGTATGCCCCATTAGATTCTCCCTCCCTAACGTGTACAGCTGCACACATGATGTTGACAGACATGCTCCATGTGTTGTATGTGTTTTATTTTGTGGTCATTCACATAGGGTGCATAGAGTTGTGTGTGAGTTGTTGTCGGTTCACCCTGTGTGGGTTGTGTTCAACAGGTTGCACACTTTAGGGCAGATTTAAGTGGCACAGCTCTACAGCTCAGTGCAGCAGCAATATGTGTTGCAATGTGTGTTGCACGACAATGCACCAGTTTAGAAATGGAGAGATATGCCATGTTTACTAGAATACAGCACACCTCTGCAATTCCCCCTGCACCTGCACAGATTTGTTCTCCCTGCACCAACATGGGCATTGCTAGAGCATGATGAAGGGGTGCTTCCCTTGATGGGATCATTTATTTATGTGCAGGGAGGTGCCCCTTCCTGCACATGTACAAGCTTTTTTTTACTAAGGTGGCATTTCAATGTGTGCTGCAGGATGCAGCGCACATGAGAATGGCAATGAGACAAGGAGGAAGGGAAGCATTTTGGCCTGTTACATCACCCTGACACCACCCCTAGGGTGGTATTGATTTCAGTCCTTGTCTCTGATTTCTACGTTGTGTAGATACAGGGTCTTTGACAATATGCAATGGGTGTTGTTGTGGCACTGCCACAGCCGCACTATTTACACGTACCTTCCAGGCAATGGGCTGCATATTTACATGGGGGAGTATAGCCATAGTGAGTGGCTTATGTCCACGTTGTGTATATGTTAGGAGTGCATTGCACAACCAAAGCGTTAGTACATGTGTGGCTTGGGTGGGGATGGCGCGTCTTGATTTAGGGCCTAGGTGTCCCGATGCAAACCTTTAGCATGCATTGAGTTTGTCCTATGTGCCTACCCCTTTGGCCATTTGTGGAATTCCAGATATTCCTCCCTGCAATGTACCCTGCCTTTGTGGTAATTCTTGGTAGTCTGTGCTGTCCTGTCCTGCGATTTCATGTCACCTCCTCCGAGATGACTACTACGACCATCTCCTCCAGCTCATCAAGGTCCTCCTGTGGTGGAGACTTCCACCTCCAGTGTGCAGTGCTGCTTTTCAGTTCCTGCCCAGTTTCTCCTTAGTCCTGTGCTTGGAATCGTGCCAGCGTTTCTTGCAATAGGTGACAGTCCTCTTCACCTCTGCCACGCTGTTGACTTTGTCTACTATTGCCTGCCATATTGTGTCTTTCCTACCAACTGGCACCTCTCTGACCAGGATGTTGTGCTCCTCCTCACTAAAGCAACACTTGCACTTTCTCTTCTCCTTCCTCTGGGACTTTGCTGGACTCTCCTGGCTGGTACATGGGTGATTGGGGTCTGACTGGGTTCTCTCCTGGCCTGCAATCTCCATCTTGGCTTTCAATTTATATTTTTCTTGCTTGTGCGTTTTTTTACACTAATGAAGTGCAAAATGGCGCTAACCCATTTTGCGTTATATATAAGTGCCTCAAAACAGTCTAGCACCACGTTTGCAGCATTAGTGTAATTTTTCCTTACAGCATGTTGCATTGGTTAGCGTTATTTTTTTTTACGCTAACCATTAGCGTAGTTGTGCGTAATTTTTAACAAATATGTCCCTTAGAGTTTTTCCCCCTAACCTCTGTCAGAAGACCTTGACCAAGCTTCTGACATGCTGATGCTTTCCCATTTTACATATCTTTTGCCCATTTTAGCTAGTAGCATGCAGTCCGAGATTGTATTCTTCCAAATTATGTTTGTCGTTTTTGTCTTTTGCCCACACAAGTTAATCCTTAATTCGGCCCTGTTAGGGTTTTCCCTTTGGTCAGCTGAAATTATTTCTTAAAGACTTTGGAATTGATTTATTTTTGCTAAGCGTGAAGCAACAGTTACTTACTATATCACAGTTGATTCTATTAATGTTTTCTGTACTTGTTATTGAATGTTTAGTCTTATAAATGTTAGTTGGACTAAACTTATTTCGTCACCTTGCGCAACCCGTGGTGATACTGTACCTGTGTCCTGAGAATCTTTTACATGACTTTGAGCTTGAGTTTGCAATAAATGTCCTTGATTTTATTCTTGAATGGAGCTTTGCTTGTATGGACAAATGGGTCATACTGTTTAACTTTATTGGTCAGTATTGACATTTTGTTGCATGCTCTACCAAACTCAATAGCTGGGTCCAAAGGTCTATTGGCCTCAATCAGCACTGATTCCTGTGAAGGATGAAAATGTTACAGCAATACTAACCTGAATGAGTGAATTATAGGCCTAAGCAAAGGCTGCACATTAAACTCATATTTTCCTTTCGGAAGCCACCATGACAAGAACTTTGAAAAAGATGCTAACATTGGCAAACTTCCTTACTGTTAGGTAAGTGGAAGTTGTTTCTTTTTAACCCTGACATGACCTAGTCCCATAACTTGCATGACACAAACTTCCCATGCCAACAAAGAGAAGAAATGTTTCTTCTTTCCTGCTTAACCGCTTGACATGCATTGGAATTTCTACTTGCTTAAATAATGGTAATAACTTGTTTCTCAATGAATATGCTTCTGGTGTGAAGACGTGTGAGAATTAAAATGACGAGAGATGTTTGTGCATTAAAACTTACACGAATATAATGTCTTTCAGTAACCATATGGATGTGAATCTTCTCGAATGTCTCAAAGTTGTTAAAAATGTAGTTGAATTTTTCTTGTGTTTAGAAGGCCCTTTCTTAGAACTTACCATCTCAACGCAAATTGTCCCTGTCTCACAAAGTCTTTATCTTCTTATTCGTCGAAGGGGCATTTTATCTGTGAAATTGTTTAAACTTTTGTATCATTGTACTCTGTATAAAAATGTCCCAGGGAAAAAAATGATTAGGAGAGGATTCTCTACCAATCTTACAAAATCTCACGCTCACCTGAGAAGTTGGCACTTTTTCTTTTTGAGTTCTGATAGCTTTAGTGGCTAGACAGACTATCAGATGCTCATTCCTTTTTGCTATTTTATATTTTGTTTATTGATACTCTCTAACTCTAATAATTTTCTGCTGTTTAGTCTCCATTGCCCCTGTAGTGTCTTGCAAGATTTAAGGCTCAAGGATAACTCCAAGTTCTGGGAAGTGATATTTCAACTGTTTTTCTCTGATCTGGACACTTCAACAATAGAATGCCTAATTTTGGAAGACAAGGGGGTGTGCCACTATACAGAAGTCTTCCAGCCTAAGGCAGGATGTCCCCACATGGGCATAAATCTATACGTCCCTGGTAATCCGGAATCTGCACCAGAAGCCCTCACTCCTCCCATAGAAATAAAGGAAGTACTTCTGGCTATTCATCAGTCCTTTGCAAGGAAAGTGCCTGGTCCAGGTGCAGTGCCGGTGGACTTATTTGAATCCAACATGGAATTCTGAGGGCCATTGGTCGCAACTGTCCTGCAGTGTGGTAGAGGGTAGTATCCCTGAATCCTGGTGCTCAGCTATAATAGTCCCGATTTTTAAAAAGGGTGACAAGCAATCGCCCTCCTGTTATAGACCTCCCTCATCAATTCAACTATAAAAAAATGTTGGGGTGGGTTATCTTGTCACGTCTGGAAGCTTGGCAGCAGAGAATAAGATTCTATCATGGGCACAATTTGGTTTTAGACAGGGCATAGGTATGGTGGAACACGCCTTAAATCTCCATCTTATTTCCAGTAAATATGTGCTAGCAAGAAAAGAGGCTATCCATATGGCCTTTATTGATCTCTGGACCGCTTTTGTTTTAGCTAATCAATAGAAGCTATGGGTTATAATGGAGGGTTTGGGCGTTGACTTGAACACCTCAATTTGTTACAGCGTCTACATTTTGATCTGAAAGTCACAATATGACACAGCCCGCTTGGAGAATGAAGGCAGGGGTGTATCTTAGCCCCATTCCATTTTTAAAAATGTACAGTAATGGTGTTAGTTGTCATTTAATGAGGCAATGCAAAGATTTGCCAAAGATGGGAGAGAATCTGCCACCAATCCTTTTGTATGTGCATGCCGCAGTACTGATTTCTTGTACAGAAAATGGGCTCCAGGGTTTATTGGATCTTTTCCTTGACTTCATGTAGGACCTGGATCTTGAAATAAACTTTGCCAAGTCATACACAATGACCTATGGGCCTTTAAGTACCTTATAATAGGCGGCACAGTGTTAAAAAAGGTTACAAATTTTAGTTACCGAGGTATTATTTTTAGATCTCCCGTTTCATGAAATCCCATTTTTTTAATGAAAATCCAACAATTAGTTAGGAATATTGATATAAAAAATTGGACATAATCCAGTACCTGATTTGATAACTCTATATAAATCAAAATATATTTCTGCTGTCCTCTACAGAGCATGGATTCGGGCGTTCCAGAAAACTGATATTTTACAAAGATTTGAAAATGGCTACATACGCAGAATGTTGGCCTTACCTAAAAATACTGCCAAATTTGTATGCCATGAGGAGTTGGGTTTAAAACATACGAATGACCAGAATGGGGTCTCCCATCTCCTTTCTTGGATCAAATATCAGAGAAATTCTGAAGCAATCCTGGTTAGAGAGTGCATGTCTAATTGTCTAGCCTTAGATAATGTAAATAGGATCCTGGGACTCTCCTACCTAAGACTGTCTTTTCAAAACTTGGACCTTGGTGATATGTTCTCCTTTCTTCAAAATCTGGATGCCAACTCCAAAGAGATTGTAAAACATCACTACAGGGAGGTATCCATGTGCAATAGGATAGTGTTGGACAGAAGATGAAGACAGTTGATTCATACATTCAAATTTCAACAACTGGGTATATACTGCCATATTTAGTATGCATGGATAATTCTGTACACTAATCCTATTTGACCCTTTTTAAATTGAACAAAATTCACTTTAAGGTGACCTTTCCAACACAGTGTAGTTGGCAGAAGGAATTATCTTCCTGCCATTGTGATTATAAGACAAAACAGAGCACGTCACTTTCTACTTTTCTGACCTTTATTCCTTCTCCAAGGCCAGCCTTTATACTGCCAGTGCTATACACTACAAATAATAGGCACTTTGGGAAAGCAATTGAATTTTTACAAAAACTGTGCACTCCTGAAATGTGTAATGCCTTGTTAAATTTCGTTAGGTCTGCACTAGCCATAAGAAACATATATGATTTGCGTCGCCTTTTTTGAATTTTTAACTATTCTTATTTCATCAAGGTAACTAGATACCTATTTTAAAATGACTGTGAAGGTATTGGTCTAAACCAGGATGAGCTTTTGCTTATTTAAATTTTATATCTGTTTGTATGTGTATTTACATTTTATTTTTGTAATCTTATGCCAATTGCCGAATAAAGACTGACCAACTTAAGGCAGAAACCTTTTGACTCCAAACAATCTCTAAAGCAGTGTGTGTCGTAATCTCTTAACGCTGAAGGCAGCCCAGTCAAATATACTTCACCAAAGAAAGTTGTGAACGGAAGCGCTGCAAGGCTGGTATCAACAAGGTGTCCGAAAATGAAAACTGAAATGTAGAAAGAAGGTAACAAATAATTTACTGAGCTCTCTAAAGAGAGTCATCATGCCACAATACTCGACTGAATAGCTCAAGAAGAATGGCTAAGGGTTGTGCTTACAGAGTTGTCCATACCCAAAGCAGTTGCCCACCAGGCTGCCAAGTGGGCCTCAAAACAACTACATAGGTCTTCTAAGACTAAAATGTTGAGGGCAACAATTGTATTCGTAAAATTTGACGATGGCATCTAAGAAAGAAGATACAATTCCAGTTAATGTTAAAGACAATCCTGAGGTCTACTAGTCAAAAGACATTGGAGAAAGTTTGCGTAAACAGGATCATCAAACAGAGTCAGAAAGCACACCACTCTCAATGTCAGTAAGGTCCATAAGAGGTTGCAATGCTGGCACCATCCTGAAACATCCACTACTATTTGATACTGCCAAAAAGCAAAATATTGGTGATAGATGGACTGATTGGATAGAGACATTTGAGGATTTCATCAATGCAATTGAAGAGACTGATAACAGAAAGATTATCAAGTATCTCAAAAATCTTGCTGGTGATGGTGTGAAAGAAGTTGTAAAGAAAATGCTGACAACTGACGAAAAAGTCACGTACTGTCAGATTAAAGACACTCTGAATCTCAATTTCAATCCAGTACCATACGTTACTTACAAATGATACTTTTTCAGTCAAGAATGTTAAAGAGTTGGTGAGAGCACCAGTGAGTTTGTGGAAAGACTTGATACATTTGTCAAACACTGTAAGTTCAGTCCATTTAATGACAAAGAAGCTATGTATCTTAGGGTTATTGATGGATACCTGTCAGATTCATTTAGACGATGAATGCTGAGAGAAACTCATAGCCTGGAGCGAGTGTTGATGACTCCCAGAGCTAAGGAGGATGCTGAAAGGCAAGCTGCTGACATGGAGGCTGGAGGTGGCCAGAGCAAAATAGTCATGAGTGTGAAAAGTAAACCAAACAAAAGACTGAAGGACACAAAGTGATGTACACACGTAAAAAGAAGTTTTAGAGGTGGATTTTCGTTTGTACATGAAGGAACTTGTCCCCTTCTTGGACAGATATGTAAAGGTTGTGAGAAAGAGAACCATTTTATGACGATGTGTACAGCCAAGGAAAAAGGAAGTCTGCCACAGTGCGAAGACAATATGGCAACCAGAAAGTTGCAGATGCAACGTTTGACATGCACCCACAAGGCCAAGTGGCGACATTAGCTGAAGCAAATTTATATTAAGCAAAGTTGATTGTCATCTAAACCATTGTCAAACAATTCTTCCATTTCAATATCAAGTGAAAGAAAAGAAAGTGACTGTGCCATATTGATGTTAACCTCAGAGAAACATGTGCATGTTTCGTCGGGCGCATGTGAAGAAAAATGTCAGTCAATGAAAACTCGACATGTCAAAACAGTGAAATCATACAAACACTGTCCAAAGATTAAATTGAAAATAAATGATTGTTCAATACCTTTCATTATAGACAGTGGTGCGTCGATAAACATCATGCCTGAGAAGAACTACAATGAACTGTCTCCATTACTGTGACTTACGCCATCAAATTCCAAAGTGTATACATTGGCTGCATCAACGCACAGGAAAAGTCAAGGTTCAATTCTAGAGACAGTGAAACATATGAAAACGAAAGTACAACTACTGAACCATGTGCTTCAGGGTACAACGTCAAGTGCCTGTTTACTTAGCTGAAATACGCCTGCTGATATGAGACTGATTTTTTTGGATTACAAAAATGAATGCTCATCATGAAATAATAGGTCAATTCCCTTTGTTGATTCATCATTTAGGAACTCTTAAGACCATGAAAGTAAAACTGCATATTAAGGCAAATGTCTGTACTGTTGCTCAGACACATAGATGAGTTGCTTTTCATTTACAAGAAGCTGTTGAAAAATAACTTGAATCACTACTTAAACTTGAAATTATTCGGTGTTGCTCTAGTCCAACGCTATGGGTATCTCATATAGTAGTAGTTCCCAAAAAGGACAGTGAAGGAGCTATAGATAACTGCGTTGACATGCATCAGGCAAAAAAGACAATTGAACGAGAATGACATCCAGGTGCACACATTGCTGACATGATAATGAAATTGAATTAATCTTTTCTCTCTCAATTTAATGAATACGTTATCAGCAATTGGAACTTGAAAAACGTTGTAGGAACATTACAACATTCTCTACACATACTGATTTGGTGCGATACAAAAGACTGAGGGCCTGATTTAGAACTCAGGGATGGGTTACTCCGCCACAACAATGATGGATATCCAGTCCGCTGAAATCGAAATCATAGGATAGAATGGGATTTAGATTTCGCTGGACAGGATATCCATCACCGTTGTGACGGAGTAACTCATCTGCTGAGTTCTAAATTAGGCCCTTAGTTTTGGTGTCTCATAAGTTGCAGAACTTTTTCAAGACGTAATTTGACCTATCTTACACTCTATTGGGAATGCGTTCAATTTTAGCAGTGACATATTAATTTTCAGAGCTACACAGAAGGAGCATGATAGGAGAGGAAGGAGCAACAAAGTATATTGTTTGCTCATCAATGCACAATTTACTTTAAATGCAGACAAGTGTGAGTATGACAAGGCAAAACTACAATTCTTGGGCTATATCTTTTCTGGTGGTGGTGTGACACTTGATACTGCAAAAGTACAAACTCCATAGAATACCCATCCCCCACCTGATGTTTCAATGGTACATCCCTTTCTTGGCATGGGCAGCTACTGTACAAGATACATACAAGACTGTGACACTGTTAGTGATTCAATACGAAAATTAACAAAGAAAAATGTTTCCCTCGAAGGTGGGATATTTTCCCCTTGACTTGAAGTGGGTTCCAGAAATTGTGTGAAAGTTGATGATACAGAAAGACCGAGTACCAGTTCAAGTCCAAATACTAGTCCACTTTCAGAAAAAGTTCCAAGGTTAAAAATTAAATTAGAAGAAATTATTAGAGGATTTTTAAATCTTGATCATATGAATCATTAACAAGAAAAATTATTAATTTATATGTGTAAAAAAGTTACAAGGAGAGCTGCAACTGTACATGACAAATAAACAGAATTAGCACAGAAATATAATGTCGATATCACAAATAGTGTCCCATTGTAGAAAAGCTTTAGGGTAAATCTGGATGATTAATTAATTGAAAACATACGTTCTTCAGGGATGCGATTACATATTACTGAATTAATAAAATGTGCATGATGATGGAGTGAATTTGATAAATGGCAAAACAAATGTTCACAAAGACATGAAAAGAAAAAGAAACAAGCAGAGGAGGCTGAGGGGAAAAGAAAACAAACTGTACATTCTGAAAAAGATGAGGGAACTACTGCTAATCCTTTGCGAGAGGTGTGGTGTATGTGCCTTAGAGTAGAGGAGACCTTGAATCATGTATGAACAATTTTCCAAAGTTGAGGGAACGTCCTAAGCAATGGTACACACACATTGAGAGATTTGTTAAACTTTCAAAGGTATGGTTTGATTTGAATATGTTAATTGATATACAAATGATTTATGGGCAGAGTGTAAGATTGGTGTTTAATGGTTAGATGCCGAAATTAGAAGAGATCCTCAGGTGAACACACCTTTGCCGATTGTAATGACTAGATATAATGAGGCAATAACATTTTTGAAGGGCAGAGTACCACCTAAAGATTTGGATAATTTGAGAATAATTCAAGTTCAGCAGGAAGTTAAGGAGATGATGCATGAATATTATGAGAGATTATTAAAAGCAATTCAGCAGCATACTGCAATAGACTCATCTTAATCCAGAAGACATGGGATTTTTTATTTCACACTTTGTACTTAGTCAGAGACCTGAAATTAGTCAGCATATACAGCAGAATGCGATTTGTTGACATGCAGAGCCTTTGGATGAAATTTTTAAATATGCAAAATATTGCACTGATGAGCATGAAATGAAACAGCAGAGACTTAGAGACAATTATGTTGGCCCAAGTGCAATTTGCACAAAGAGGGTTTCAAAATCAGCTGTTTGTTGGATATAGTGATGTCGCACAGAATGGGAATAGTCTGAATGGAATGGAAGCAGCCGGTTTTCAAGCAGGAATTCAAGGTGTTCAAGGAGGAGTGATGGTGTCTCATGGTAGATGTAGTGATGCGCTGATTGATCCAAGTACAGATGTTGATGTTGCAACACTGCAGAAGATGTCATTTTTGTAACAGGGTGGTCCATTGGATGCATGAGTGTAGGTACAGTAAACAGTAATCAAATACAGCAAGGAAATCAATTAAAGATGCAAAATGCTTCTACATAACAGGTACAAGTATCAACACCAAATCTTATTCAGAGACCTTCTATCAGCTCTAGGAATGCTTTCATACATTCGTTAATCCATGGGATCTGATCTGGTACATTTTTACTGAAGTTGACACCCCCGCACAGGGAATCCAAGATTATTCAGAAGATTTCATCATGTCTTGCAGTGAGATTCACTCTCTCAGTGCTGACACAAACACATTGGGATGCAAAGAAACTAGTCACATATTTTTCTGTTGCCCTTGTTCCTGTAGACCCTTCTTTGCCTAGCTGTCTGAAAGCAGTAGCTGCAGTAACTATGAGTCTTGAAAGATGTGAAAACATAGTGATGGGACATCCTTTGACTGCTATGCTTTCTCACTCTGTCAGAGTGTTGCTTACCAATGCCAAGACTCATCACTTGGCTAACATGATGACTAATTTAACATTGTGCTGAAAGGATGTCAAATCTTGAATCCCAGTACAGTGTTGCCAATTCCTAAAGGGGTGAATCAAACGATTTTGAGCATGATTGCCTTGATGTCACAGACTTATGCACCAAACCTAGACCAGACACAAAAGATGACCCATTAATAAGTCCAGACTATGGCCCTCATTACAACCCTGGCGGTAAATCCCACTTTCCGCCGTGCTGAAGACTGCCAACATACCATTGCGGGGGCGGAATTCCGCTACAGGTATTAGGACCCACATTTCGTAATCCGCCACAATACAGACACCCACACAAGTCTGCCACACCAAAGGTCAGTGATAAACTGGCGATACCAAAACCTACACCGTCACGCCAACAAGAATACGCCCACACTATCACGACCCACGAATAAACGCAGCGGTCTTACAATCGCGGTAATCCATTGGCAGTACACACCGCTGCGCTCAAAATACACACACATTTACAAAACACAACCACATTGGACAATTTAAAATACACACACCTGACACAAATACACACACCACACCCACAACACTAGAAAACACCCACCCACATAACCTACAACCCCTTACAATTAATTTTTTTTTTAAAGCAGCGAGAGAATAGCAAACACAACATCAGCATCCACAGGCACACAACATCATCACTCATACAACATCCACACACCTCAAACAACACACACCAACACAGCACTTCACACAGCACAATAAACAGCACCTCACACATCACCCACACAACATCATGGCACCTCAAAGACACCCCAGGTTTTCAGAGGAGGAGCTCAGGGTCATTGTAGAGGAAATCATCCGGGTAGAGCCACAGCTTTTCAGATCACAGGTGCAGAACACCTCCATTGCTAGGAAGATGGAGCTATGGCAGAGAGTCGTGGACAGGGTCAATGCAGTGGGACAGCATCCAAGAACATGGGATGACATAAGGAAGAGGTGGAATGACCTATGGGGGAGGGTGCATTCAGTGGTATCCAGACACCAGATTTCTGTATAGAGGACTGGTGGAGGACCACCACCTCCTCCCCCACAACTAACAACATGGGAGGAGCAAGTCTTGGCAGTACTGCATCCTGAGGGCCTCGCAGGAGTAGCAGGAGGACTGGACTCTGGTAAGTCATATCTTTACTACTATATCCCCCTGACCCCACCTGCATGTCATCACTTACCCCCACCTTTACCCTCAATCCCATCACTCCATCATCTCACATATGTCCCACTATCACAACCCACACATCCCAATACTAAGGTCCCGCATGCAACACCTATGCATGGACCGCCATCACCAAAGCATGTCCAGTACAGATACCCACACAGACCCCAAACAAACTGTCACAAAAGGGCAAACACAATGATGCAAGCACAGGAGTAGAGGGTACCTCACCCAATGCACAAGATGGCACACACAGATACTAAAACTATGCATTTACACCCCAACAGGACCCATACCCAACGTCACCAGACAGGAGGTGCCAGACATATCCAGTCCCCCCACAGAAGAGTCCCACAGTGATGACAGCAGCTCTGCCCGCCTGGATCAAGATGACAGCCCGGCCCATCAGGGACCTCTGGACAGTTGGTTCCCCTGCCACTGTCACAAGCCACCACAGAAGCTCCCCCCTCAGGAAACACCACCACAGCACCCATCCAGCGGGCCCATCCCTCTGTCCCCAGGACACGTCAATCAGCAGTGTGTCCACCACTACAGGGAACCCAGGCAAACCCACCAACCCAAGAAAATCAGGGACCTGGGGTCAGTGGCAGTGGGCACACGGTTCAGGGTTCAGAGGCACAGGATAACAAGGAAGCTGGGAGGACTGATGTGCGACAGGGCCAGGGAACCCACTCTCCACGAGGCGCTCTCCAACATCACAAGAGCATACCACCGTTCCCAGGAGGCCATGGGCACGGTACTGGCCAAGTTTCAGGAGACTCAGCGGCTGCAGGAGGAACACTACCTTGGGATCAGGGAGGACTTGAAGTCCATCAACAACACCCTGGTCACTATTGCAGGGGTGCTGGCAGACCTTGTCAACACCATGAGGGACACAGTGTCACACAAACAGGCCCCGACACTAGCCTGGATGATGAACAGCCCTCCACCTCTGCCGGTGCTAGTGTAGAGGAGGCACTGCCACAGGATTAACAGGCCACCAGCACCCCTCCCCCTGCAGAAGGAGAACCAGCTTGCAAACGGTCCCTGAGATCCAGGAACATGACAGAGAGCATTGCCAAAACCCCGCCAGGAAAAAAGACCATCCTGAATGTCACCCTTCTGTCCGTCTTTGTCACCCTGTCCACCTTAAACTGCTGTTGCTCCCCTTCCTATGCCCCATTGGACAATGCACCTGTGAGACCAAGAGACTGGACTCTACCATGGACATTCCTCTACCATCACCCCAGCCCATTGCACACGCCCTTCCACTTATTGGCACAGAAATAAACACCCTTGAATCACCAAACAATCTGGAGTCAGTCTGTGCTTTCACAAATGTGTAATTGCAACATCTCTGAAATATAGCAATGTCAATGTACTTGTTCACATACCAATGTTACACAGTTGTAGGCCAGCAGTAAACATAGCAGAGGGCACAAAGTGGACCAAGATCTGTGAAATGGAAAGCCAAAGTGACAAGTCAGGGACCATACACAGCGGTAAAAAGGCAGATTTATGCTAAGTTCTACAATAGTATGAGATATGTGAAGCAGTTCCATCCTCTTACCTGTGTCTCACTGGAAGCATTGCATGATGATGTTGCTTCGGTTGTCTACATCTTGTTCTTCTGCCTCCTCTTCTTCACTGTCCACAGGCTCCACAGCTGCCACAAGACCACCATCAGGCCCATCCTCCTGTAGAAAAGGCACGTGGTGTCGCAAAGCTAGGATATGCAACATACAGAAGGCCACGATGATCTGGCACACCTTCTCCGGTGAGTAGTATAGGGAGCTGTCAGATGGAGACACCGGAACCTGGCCTTCAGGAGGCCGAAGATGCGCTCTGTTATCCTCCTAGTTTGCCCATGTGCATCATTGTAGCGTTCCTCTGCCTTGTCCTGGGGTTCCTCACTGGGGCCAGTAGCCATGACAGGTTGGGGTAACCAGAGTCACCTGCAAATATCGAGGGACAACTGTTAGACATCCTCCAAACATTACGGAATCTCCCATACCCAGACAGCAAATGAAACTGTGTGGGGACTTTAGGCTCACCTATAAGCCACACATGGTGCCTCTGGAGTTGCCCCATCACATAAGGGATGCTGCTATTCCTCAAAATGTAAGCGTCATGCACTGAGCCAGGATACTTGGCATTCACATGGGAGATGTACTGGTCTGCCAAACACACTATCTGCACACTCATAGAATGGTAGCTTTTGCGGTTTCTGTACATCTGTTCATTCCTGCGGGGGGGGACAAATGCCACATGTGTACCATCAATGGCACCAATGATGTTGGGGATATGTCCCAGGGCATAAAAGTCACCTATCACTGTGGGCAGATCCTCCACCTGAGGGAAAACGATGAAGCTGCGCTTGTGTTTCAGCAGGGCAGATAACTCTCTGGACAACACGTTAGAGAACATTGGCTGTGACATCCCTGATGCCATGGCCACAGTTGTTTGAAAAGACCCATTTGTCAGGTCTGGTTCCAACTGGGCACACAGTTCCTGGATTATTGCACGATCAAGTCTGTAAGGGATAATGATGTGTCTTTCTTCCATTGTTGAGTTGTCCACCGGGGTCTGTACACCGGAGGATTACGCCATCTCATCACCTGCCCCTGTGCCCTATGGAGGAGAACGGTGAGCAGAGGGTCATACACCGCATAGGTTTCACAAGGCTGTTGAGCACAATCGTTACTTTTTCTCTATGTGCCTTTGTCTGTCCGTATTCCTGGCCTAAATAGGTGTGACACAGTTAGCTGGCCTGCCATGTGGCCCCCTGAAATGGCGGCTGCCTGACCTGTGAGGTGGGACAATGGGAATGTGGTAACTGCACTGGCATTGTACACTGTAGCGGTAGGCGGTCGAAGACCGCAGCGCAATTCAGCATTGGTTATCATTGGGCCCTGTGGGTTCCAGGAGCCAATGACGATGTACACCGGCGGTGACGGTAGGCACCGCCGCGGACGTGACCGCCATTTTCTATCAGTTCCCTCACTTGATACCTGACCTTCAACAGAAGAGGACCTACACTGCAAGTGCTGCTATGACCTGCGTCTGGAAGCGACAATGGCTACAGTGTCTGGGGAAAGGGCCCCTGCTTTCCCTGCTGAGGAGTTGTGCAAACTGGTGGATGCGGTCCTCCCCCAGTACACACAACTGTACGGTCCTCCAGACAAACAGGTGAGAAAACTGTGTGCATGGTGGATGGCACATGATTGTATGGAGTGTTGCGGATGGAAGAGACAGGGGGGACAGGTCAGCATGTGAGGATGGTGTGTGTATGTATTTCTGGGCCAGGGTGGGAGGTTTGTGGCCAATGTGTGAGAAAAAATGGACGGGGGAGTAACATCCATTCTTACTTCACTTTTCCTCTAGGTCAGTGCACACCAGAAGAAGGAGATTTGGCGTGCCATCGTCAAGGAAGTGCGGACACTGGGGGTCTACCATAGAAGGAGCACCCACTGCTGGAAAAGATGGGAGGACCTGAGCCGCTGGACCAAGAAGGCGGCGGAGGCCCAGCTGGGGATGGCCTACCAACGGGGAAGGGGTGCCAGTCGCACCATGACCCCCCTGATGTACCGGATCCTGGCGGTGGCATTTCCTGAGTTGGATGGGCGCTTGAGGGCAGCACAGCAGCCACAAAGGGGTGAGTACACTCTCATCCAGCTGACTCTGCACGCTTGACGAGGTGTCTGGGTGGGAAGGTGGGCTGTGGGTTTCTCTAGGCTAGGGCAGACATGCAAAGATAGATCCATTGATTTCCGGCCTCATTCCCAGTACAACCCCAAAGGTAATATTTGCCCTCTACACCTAGTCAGGCTCTTATAGCTTCCAGCTGGGCATAAAATGGTTCTCGACAGAGTCCCCTATGGGCATGTGCTTTTCCCCTGCCCTGTCAGTGCATGGCTTAGTGCATAGGGCTGCTCCCTGTGTGTTGTGTCTGCCAACGGTAGTGATGTTGCAGGCATTGACCATGTGTCTCTTCTGTCTTTCCCCCCCTTTTTGTTTTTCCACCCTGTCCTTGTGTGCATTAGCATCATCTGGCGGAGGAGCAGTGGCACCGGAGCAGGAGGGAGCTGCAAACCACATGGCCTTGGAGGGTGAATTAACGGAGTCAGAAGGCACCAGTGGGACGGAGGGCGAGGGGAGCTCTACGACGGAGACACCAGCGTCATCGACTCGTCCTCTGATGGGAGCTCCTTGCAGTGGCGGGCACCTCTGTGCCCACCACATCAACAGGTACAGCCACCACCCCCCCTACCAGCACTGCCCTCCCAGCAGCCCCTCATTGAGTTTCCTGTGCCCGCTCACCCAGGAGGGTGGGCATCTCCTTCACCCCAGGCACCTCAGGCCCTGCCCCAGTCAGCCCTGCTGCCTTCAGTGAGGAGGCCATTGACCTCCTGAGATCCCTCACTGTAGGGCAATCAATCATTTTAAATGCCATCCAGGGTGTTGAGAGGCATTTGCAGCAAACAAATGCATACCTGGAGGGCATTCATTCTGGCGTGGCGGCCCAACAGAGAGCATTTCAGGCTCTGGCCTCAGCACTGATGGCAGCCATTGTCCCTGTGTCCGGCCTCCCCTCTCTAACTTCCTCTAGCCAGACCCAATCCCCTGTACCTCAGCCTATCCCAAGCACACCATCAGACCAGCATGCACACTCAACAACACACAAGACTGGACATGGCAAACATAAGCACCACACATCCCACAGGCACTCATACAAGCACCATCCCCATGCAGACACACCAACATCCACTGCCTCCATTCTGTCCCCCTCCTCCACGTCCTCCTCCTCCCTCCCTGTCTTGTCTCCACTCACACCTGCATGCACTACATCTTCATCCACTACCTCCATCACCAGCACGCCCATCATCACACACCGCTCATGTGCAATCACCACCCCCACTACCATTCACGCATCCCCTGTGTCCTCTCCCAGTGTGTCTGTGAGCCCTTCTCCCAAAGTACACAAACGCAGGCACACACCCACCCAAAAGCCATCTACCTCACAACAGCCTCCGGCCCATGCACCTTCACCCAAATTCAGCAGACGTATACCTCCTACAACCACTACCTCTTCCTCTTCCTCCACTCTCAAGCCCCCTCCATCTTCCTGTCCCAGTGTGTCTAAGAAACTCTTTGACCTCTTCCCTACACCTCCCCCCATCCTTCCCCTAGGGCCAGGCTGTCCAGGTCGCAGCCCAGCACCTCAGCCACCAAATCATCCAGCGCAGTGGTCTCAGCAAGTCCGGTCACATTGCGGGTGGCACCCATCAGGGCTGCCAGTGTGCCACCTATCGAGGCCAAGGAGCAGGCCATTCTGCCACCTGCCAAGGTGAAGAAGGTGCCCACATGCCAGAGGGAGAAGCCACACCTACCACCAAGCAAGGGCTCCTCCAAGCCAAAAGGGGACAGTGGCAAGGCACCAGTAGCGACATCAAACGTGGGGAATGGACACAAGCCAAAGAGCAGGTCAGGACAGGGCACGGAGGCTCCGGCTGAGGGACCCCTCCTGTCAACCAGCACATCAACCTGTACGGCGGTGGACACCGCCACCTGCACTGCCATCTGCACATCTGCTGCCTCAGCAACAGTCCTCAGCATCATCCTCAGTGGGCAGCCGTCCGAGGCTACAGGAGACGTCCTGCTGTGTCCCTCAACAGGGGCAGACACATGCACCACCGCCAGTCACCGCCGCAACCACTGCCACCAGCCCCGCGACGTGCTCAGACAGTGCCTCCACAGCTGACATGGCAATCATCCCCAGTGGCTAGCCATCCGAGGCTGCAGGAGACTTCCTGGACCCTGCCCAGCGTACATGAGGCGTGACTCCCAGCACTGTTTGTACCTGCATATGGCAGGCGAAGTTGCAGCAGGGTTGAGTGTGTCTCTGCCTCCATGGAGTATCATGATACCTGTTCCCAGGCATTCTCGTGGCACACACACCCAGGTGAGGGAATGGGACCTACCACACTACATGTGAAGCACTCTGGGCACAAAGCGCCCTCCAGAACCAGTGGAGAAAGGCATTCACTACCCCAGTCCTTGGCAGGATGAAGCACTCTGGGCTTTAAAGCCCCCTCCAGAACCAGTGGAGATTCGCATCCACTACCCCAGTCCTTGGCAGGATGAAGCACTCTGGGCACAAAGCACCCTCCAGAACCAGTAGAGAAAGGCATCCACTACCCCAGTCCTTGTCAGGATGAAGCACTCAAGGCACAAAGCCCCCTCCAGAACCAGTGGAGATTCACATCCACTACCCCAGTCCTTGGCAGGATGAAGCACTCTGGGCACAAAGCCCCTTCCAGAACCAGAGGAGAAAGGCATCCACTACCCCAGTCCTTGGCAGGATGAAGCACTCTGGGCACAAAGCCCCCTCCAGAACCAGTGGAGATTCACTTCCACTACCCCAGTCCTTGGCAGGATGAAGCATTCTGGGCACAAAGCCCCCTCCAGAACTAGTGGAGATTCACATCCACTACCCAAGTCCTTAGCAGGATGAAGCACTCTGGGCACAAAGCCCCCTACAGAACCAGTGGAGACTGACATCCACTTGAGAGACTGTGGTTGTGGGAAAACCACCCACTGGAGAGACTTGAGAGACTGTTGCTTTGCACTCCCCAGGATAAAGCAGTGGGCAAACCACCCACTGGAGAGACTTGAGAGACTGTGGCTTTGCACTCCCCAGGATAAGGCAGTGGGCAAACCACCCACTGGAGAGACTTGAGAGACTGTGGCTTTGCACTCCCCAGGACCAATCAGTGGGCATGGAGCCCCCTCGTGGAACAGTGGCATCGTCTGTTCATCTGCTGAGGTGTCCCCCTCCCCTGAGGTACCTGTTTATTTTCCATCTGATGCCCCTACAGTTATCCCTCCATTTTGAGTCAGGTATCTTATGTGGGCTTCGCCCATGCATTTTGGGACACTGATCCACGGACAGTGATTTAATTCATATCCGCACTTGTGTAGTTGGTGTACATATTTGTATATACTGATATTTGAATTTGGCTTATCTGATATTTCAATGATTACACTTGTTACAATCATTTCATTTTGTCCTTGCGTCTTCCAGGGGGTGACGGGGTGTACATGTAATTTTGCTGCATGTATTTGTGTGGATGGTGTTGTGGATGAGGGTGGGGGTGGGGTGTTGAGTGTTGCGTGTGTGTGTCACTCTCTTTTCCCTCCCCCCTCCCCTGTGTGCTAGGTGCAGTACTCACCGTGGTCGTTGCCGCGTCTTTGCTGCTCCTGATACAAAAGGAGGAAGACCAGCATGGGCAGGACCCGTAACTTGGGCTCCTTGGCGTCCTGGTTGTTGGTAAAGTGTCGAAAGGTGAGTGGTTTCCGTTCCAAAGACTGTTTCCGCCGTGCTTTTGATGGCGTCGGAAAAGGTGGCGGATAGGTGTGTTGTAATACAGTGGGCGGAACCTTGTCTTCGGCCTGTCTGTTGGCGGTGACCGCTGCGGTGTTTGTTTCTACCACTGTGGTAGTCGGAGTGTTAAAGTGGCTGTCTATGTTGGCGGTTTCTGCCATGGTCGTGATTCCATTTTTTTTTCCGCCGGCCTGTTGGCGGTATTACCGCTGCTTTAACACCGACCGCCAGGGTTATAATGAGGCCTCTGTCTTACTTGTGGATGGTTCATGTTTGAGACCAATGCAGTTTGTACAATACAAGAGATAATAGAACATTCCTAGCTTCGAGGAATTTCCTCAGCACAAGTTTCAGAATTGATTGCTCTTACCAGAGCTTGCAGCTTGACAGCACAGTTGGAAATTACTATATTTACAGATAGTCAGCACGGATTTTGTGCTGTCCATGATTTGGGGAGTTACAGTCACAGCGAGGTTTCATGACCTCATCTGGTTCACCTATTAGGAACGGTGAACATATCTCGAAATTATTAAAGGCTCTACAACTCTCCACTAAACTTTTGAGGGTGCTGTAGGCAGCACACAGGAACGACAGTAGCTATATCACAGTTGGCAACAGATACGCTGATGAAATGGCACATTTGTGCAACTGTGGAATCTACATGTAATGGAACACGCACAAATGGATCTCAAGAAGAAACTGTTGTTTTCAATGATAATGAAAGTTGCAGACGCTTGGGATGAATTGAGACACATGCAAAAAAGTTACCTGAAACT
Source organism: Pleurodeles waltl (assembly GCF_031143425.1). Classification (NCBI taxonomy): domain Eukaryota; kingdom Metazoa; phylum Chordata; class Amphibia; order Caudata; family Salamandridae; genus Pleurodeles; species Pleurodeles waltl. The sequence continues at coordinate 304,296,450 of NC_090446.1, forward strand.
GAAAAACAGGGATGATTCAGAGCAGGATGTGTGAAAGATCAGTGTGACGTTTGGGTTTCACTAGATGGAAGGTTAGTACTACCAGACAATCTACTTTCTCCAATGACAGACAATTCCACAGATCAAAACATTTAGGAAGGGATGCTACAGCATAAGCTTTAAAACAGTATTGGTTTCATCCCATATTCACAGCACAAGCAGAAGAATTGTGTCATGAATGTGTGACAAGTCAACAGATGAACTTCGAAAAACGAACACACATTACACTGAGTCACAATAGGAGATCAGGTGGTCCTTTCACACAGATGTAGATGGATTTTATCGAAATGCCTATTTGTAATGGGCTGAGATATGTCTGGGTGGTGGTATGCATTTTCTCATGATGGGTGGAAGTTTACCCAACAAGGGCAAATCGTAGTCTCATTGTAGCAAAGTTAGTGTTGAGAGAGTTTGTGCCTAGGTATGGTATACCAGTTTTTCTAGAGTCAAATCGAGGTACTCACTTCAATCGTGAGATTGTAAGATGTTGTGTGCATCAATCCAAGTTGAACAGAAGTTACATTGCAGTTATTAGTCAGAGGTTTCAGGCACAGTGGAGCATAGTGGGTCAATTAAATCAGGATTGGCAAAGGTTTGTGCATTCACTTAAATTAAATAGCCTGATGCTTTGCCTCTAGTGTTGATGAGTCTACAAAGTACGCTTGACAGGAAAACTGGTTTATCACCCCATGAAATGTTAATGGGCAGAACAATGAGAATGACTACCTGCAGTTCCAGCAAAGGCACTTTTAAACATAACAGATGACATGGTACAAGATTACTGTAAGGGATTGGCTGATGAGGTGTGTTTTGGCCCTTGAAAGGTTAAAGCTGCTACTGCAAATCCACACCAAGAACAACGCCATGGCCTTAGTCTTGGAGACTGGGTCTTAGTCAAGAAGCATGTGAGAAAGTCCTATCTCGAGCCACATTGAAAGGTATGATGATCACAAATCCAGCTGCAAGTGTGCTGGAATTCCAAACTGGATACATGCCTCACATACCAAAAGAACAGGAGATCCTTATGAAGAAAGAGTGTTCTATGAACCAGAAGTGAGAACACTGGTGAATGTACCACCACAAGTTGTACAAACACAAACTTGAAGAAGATAAGTCTGTGATCAGAGACAACAAGAAGGAGGAAGGGGTGAAGAACCTCAGAAAGTTGAAGAAGTCCAATTGTCAGATGTCTGACAGAGTGGCATTAGAGATCTTGATATAGAAAGAGAAGAAACGAGAAACCACGTAGAAGAAGTGACCGTTGGATTACACTCCGAAGAATAAGGTGATCTCAAATATTTGGGAGAAGGAATACGTTCTGGAGTGATGCTTAGTGGGCAAAATCTTTTAATCAAAAGAAAGTGAAATCAAGTGTGTCAGTTGAATCCATACCACCAGCAATCAAGGAAAAAGCAGAGTTAAGAGGTATAAGTGACAGAGAAGATAGAAAAAAGACACTCAGAAAATATAAGAGACCTAGAATACGCTGTCGAAGATATTCAGCACCTGAATGGACGTACATTGGCAGCCAAGTTTTTAAAATTCCTATTTCAGATTTGCTTGTTAGAAAAATTAACTGCCTGAACACTCTTTGGAAAAATTAAAAAGAAAAAGATATTAGGGTACCAAAGAACTATTGAGATCCAAAAGAGGAAACAACAAATAAAAACAGATCAAATTTACAAACTGAACTATGAAATAAGACTAACTATATGTTACAAGAAGATAAGAAGATTACCCAGGTCTGAGGGAGAAGCAGAAAAGTAAGGATAACATTTCAGAAGAACATGGAGTAGGGTTAAGGAAGTCTATACAAAGATTCTTATCACATAAACCTTAAACAACACTTACCTGAAGAAAGAAGATATTAATAGAGTTCAACTTTAACAAGAAGAAAATAATTTGTTGTTGCAAATGAGTTTTGGTAGTAGATCTGTGGGCAGAGAAATATGGGTACTGTTAAAAGAAATAGATGCAAAATATTCTTAGGGATTTAATTTACCCTTATAATTTTGGTAAAAGTAGCGATCCTGCTAGTCAAACATTTCACTCCACACAGACAAATCTGTAGTGGAATGTATAAATGCAACTTCTAAGCCAAGTATAGATGAAAATGAGTTGAAAACATCATATGTAGACTACACAAATGAAGATTACTCAATTAATGTTTATTCTTGATTAATAGAAGAACACACTGGAGCAATTGATGTAAAGGATTGCTATGTTTATGCACACATGCCATCTTCTGTGATGAGTAGGTTTAATATTATCATATTTCACTTTCTTATGCTATATCATGTAGTTTATTTCTTAGTTTAGTATATAGACAAAGACATTTTGAATATTATTCTCAAACTTCAAAATTATTCTTTCAAAATTTCCTCTAATTAATTTACATCCTTGAGCTAGAGAGAAGGAGACTGCATGGCATTATTTTTGACCATTCCTTCCTGTGTCAAATCTCACAAGAGAAAACTAACATGCTTAATGAATTAACAAGAAAAATCTTTTGCCACAATGATAAAAGAAAGATACTAACAGTTAGCAAAAAGTGCATATAAGAAAGAAAATGTTCAAAATAAAGTATGGAGAAAAGAATAAAATGAGTTTAGAGAAAAGATGTCTATCCCTGGATTATAATTAGATACAAGACACAGGGGAAAACTGTGCATGCTTAAGAGAAGAATTAGTAGAAGAAAGATACCAGTGGGAAATAGTGATTGAGATCATGTGTTTGAACACGCTGGAGGATCATGGCAAATATTACAATAAAATGATCCCTCAATACCTGGAGTATATTTTATTTGTGAAGATAATGATTATTTTATATTGCCTGCTAATTGGGGGGGTATTTGCTGTTTAGGTTTTTTTTTCTCTAAAAGTGTACCATATACAGAATTTAGATGCATTAACACTGACACCTGCACACAGATACACCAACAGTGTGAATGAAGGAATGCAATTAGTTGGAGATATGTTTAGAGCAATTATACCTGCTGCACGTGTGGACGTTATTAGTAGAAAACACTCAGCTTGTAGCAATTATATCTATGGTATTGCTGAATCTATATATGTTAGGTATCCTACTCACAGAGAAATGTGGAGTTTGCAAGATGCTGCAAATAGAAAATTGTTGCACTTATATTCCTGATGTGAATAGGATGATAGAGTGTGCAAAGAATATTTCTATTCTGAAGCTTGATTTGGAACCTTTAGAAGCCACTAGCATAGCGCAATGTCTAACAAAAGGGATTTTTTCAGTAAGTAACTGGCTTAAGGCAATAGGAGGACGAATCCTTAAAACTATTTTGGTTCCTGTGCTAATAGTAGTAACTTGTTTTCTTTCTACATGAGTAATTTATAAGGCAGTAAAAAATTTATTGATAAAGAAGAGAACAATATCATTTAAGAATGAGGAAAGATTTAGAATTGAGTGCAACTGCAAGTGAAGAATATAAAAGATTGAAAGAAAGAGAACATTTGAAAAGGAGAGACACAGAAGAAGATAAAAGTGAACTTTGGCATATACTTCTGAATGTCATTTTTTTTAGGGTTCCAAACCATCAGATGGGGATGTTGCTAGAGACTATGCTAAAATAAATGCATTTAATACTAACCTGTAAGAGTGAATCATAGCCCTAAACATACACTGCGTATAAAATGCAGATTTTCTTTTCTAAAACTTGAACAACATAATTTTTGCAAAAGATGCTAACATTGCCAAAATGCCTTACTATTAAGCTAAGCTGAAGTTGCTTTTTTACCCTGATGTGGCCCAGTCCCATAATGTGCATGAAACAAACTTCCTATGCTAACAAAAAAAAAATATTATTTTTTCCCTGCTTAACTGCTTGATCTTCTGTGGAAGTCCCACTTGCTTAAATAAGTTTTAAAAACGTTTTCTTTATGAATGGACTTCTAGAGTGAAGACGTGTGAGAATTTAAATGATGAGAGATGTTTGCGCATAAAGCTTACATGAATGTTCTGTCTTTCAGAAACCATAAGGATGTGAATTTTCTCAAATGTCTGAAAGTTGTTAAAATGCAGTTGAATGTATCTTGTGTTTAGAATATTTGATGTTGTTGTACTCTGTATAAAAATGTCCCAGGTAAAAAACAGATCGGAAGAGGATTCTTTACCAAAGTAACACAATCTCTATCTCATGGTAGTGGCTGGCACTTTCTCTTTATGAGTTCTGATAGCTTTAGTGGCTAGACAGACTCTCAGACGCTTGTTCCTTTTTGCTATTTTATATTTTGTTTCTCAATACTCTTTGATTCTGATAATTCTCTGCTGTTGAGCCTTGGTTGTTCTCATATGAAAAACCTCTTTAGGAGTTTCTCAATTATATCTATTCTTTCCTGATTTAGAAAAGCAATAGATTAGGGATCAGATTAATGGGATGTGCTTTATTTTGGTGTTGTGTACAAGTGATCAGTGATGTTTTTATCCTGCCTTAGGTCACATTGCCTTTGCGTGCAGTGATTCAAAGTCATGTGACAGGCAGAACACATTTGGACTACATTTACTGTTGAGAACTAGTGAATTGGTCCATGGACTCCACCCAAGAGTAAAAGATGAGTAGTCCACAGCATTCCCTTGAAACAGGAAGATCTGACAACCACACTAAATAATTCCCAGGTCAAAGAATGAGAAAAGATACACTGGCATGTACTGTACAAAGCAGCCATGGTCAATGATCTCAAGCCCATCCTGGAGTGGACCAGAGTAATCGACGCTCATGCAAATGGGAAATGGATCCATAGCACATGTTCTTTCAGGACTCCCAAAAAGCATCAGAGGAGGAACCCAAAGGAGTGCACTGGTTGCATGAGTCAAAGGGGAGTGTCCAGGGGCATGCAATGATTACAGAAACTGATTGAAGAACATCAGTGCAAGTATTGACCCTCACCTCCCTGGCCTGAATCAATGCTTTGTGCAATTCCCTTCTTGACACCACTTTGTTACCACTGAAAAGTATTAAACATACTGCAGCACATCTAATTAAGGGTCTGAAGAAGGTCAACTATGTCTCCCTCTGGGCTGGTACAATCTTTCATGCCAGGTGCATCACTTACAAATGCATCAGAAAGGATATCATTACATACATGACTGTGATACCATGTGTTGCCACACCAGGAGCCAGGACATCCTCAGAATGGAGATAACAATTTGATTTATTTGATTTCCTTCATCAGCATTGTAGAGCACCTATTTATGTTGTTGGCATTTTTTTATTTTGCTGGCACTAGAAGTCTTCTTTCAGTGTTTAGTAAAGATAGCTGTCTCGAGATATTAGTCAGTCAAAGCTTCTGATGAAGGAGTGCTAAAACTGATCCACACATTTTATTTGTTTGGATATTTCTGGATGAGGAAAGAGTCAAGTAATGACAGGTTGAGTTGCCTTTGCATACTTATAAAGATTGAAGACATGAGCTGAAAGTTAAAAGGGAAGGAGAGGGGAAGAGATAAAGAATAGAAGAAACATAAAATAGAGAAGTGAGAGCAAGTGGTTAAATAAGAGAAAGGATTAAAATGGGTCGAACAGAATGTCAAGAAAATAGGGAAGTGTAGGATGAAAGATAGGTGTGGAAAGAGGGGAAAAGGAGAATAAAATGGCACCGGAAGAGAGATGACACTAGATTATAGAACCGTAGGAATGTATATGTCCAGATAAAGTTTAAACCAATGTCTTTTGATAGTGTGTTTTCTATTGACACAAATGGCTCATGTTATGCCTCGTGTTCTTCTGCTTGCAAATTTGCTCTTGAAGTTGACAGCTTTGCTAAAGCAAGCAGAGATTCCACATTCATACATGAATCTAAGGGGTTATCCCGAGGCCTTCGCAGTTCTAGTGGATTTGACGCTGTACTTCTGAGTTCTTTTGTTCATTGTCGCCGCATTTTCAGTTCTGTGTACCAGTGCACTTTTTTAATTGCAAATTAGCTCACACCTGTGGTTCAAATTTTCTTTTCATTCCCTACCCTTATCCCATTCAGCTTCAACATGGCTCCTGCTTCAAGTGCTCTAGTCCACAATTGGTGAGCCTCTCTCCACAGTTAGCAACACTCTACGTTCTGTTCTTGTTTCCCCACTACAACTTAGGAGTGCTCTTCTCTTTGCCCAGTTCAAGCTTTCTGAGAATCAGCACAAAAGCCTGACGTTTGTTTTATCCACCACAGAAACATTAACTGAGCTAATGCTTTCGAGTTTTTGGGGTGGGGTGTATCTTAAAGGTATACCACGAGAATGTCAAGAAAATAATATCGATGTGAAGAAGTATTGTACTGATATTTAGGTTATGCTATGTTTGTACATACATATTTTTCTTTGATATTCTGATGGTATACTGATACATGTGTGGGGATAGTGTATTATACAGCTTGTTTGTCTATAGTATTATGCACCAAATCCCAACAATTTGAGGGTTCAAGTCACAGCACCCAGCTCTATACATGCTGCCATCATCTTTGGAACCAATAGTTAATCTCTGTGTTTTCCAATGGTCGAGTCACCTCGCTCTGTTGCACTCAGGATGCCTCTATCTGGTGGTAAAGCTTGACTGGGTCCCTCAGGGGCCCTGTTCCATCAGAAAAAGGACCACTATTTCAGGGGCTTACTCAAAGAAGTGAAATATTGCTGCTTCTAAAATGTTATCTGAATAATATTTGCTCTTGCGGTAGTCCTGAGTCTGCTTCTTTGACATCATAATTGTAGGGTTTAACCAGGATCTAAGCATAAGCCTCTTCTCTGTACATACACAATGACACAATATTGGAGCCTATAGAGTTCAAGCCCTCTATGACAGTTTCAAATTCCAGAGGCCTTACTCAAGAGCAGGTCATGAGGCATGTAGTTCTTGGGCAACCAGTCTGTAGCAAATTCAATATGAGACATGGCCCATCATAAATCCATTCTGTTTCATCATTGTCTGAGAACAAACTGTCTGAATGTTAAAAGGCTCCCATGACTGTTTAATTGCAAAATGAAACACCCAGTGAAAGGTGTCTGTCTACTTCGTGCACTTAGCATGGTTTACATATTAGTTCATGACACATTATCATCACTTTTGATTTCATCTGATAGACCTTCAAAAAGGGTTTCTATGTTAAAAAGTATCTTCTGGGTCTAACTAGCATGTTTAAATTTCCAGCTGTATCTTCTTAGAGGCTATGTCCTTTTATCAAACAAATATAGATTGGATTGACGATTTCCTAACATATCTTCACAAGTACATTGTTGTTTGTGCAACTATGAATAGCAATTTTTCCGTAATCAATCAGAAAAAAGTCTTTCAAGCTATTGTTCTAAGACTCATCTACACTGATACATTTGAACGCATGAGCCATTCCTTGCTGCTTAATAGATTTGCGAGAACAGGTATTTGGCAGTAGTGTTGCAGTTCTTCAATAAGCAGCTCAGACTAACGCAATATCTCCTTTTCAATTTCTGGTAAGATCTGTTCTCTGGTTCCCAGGTTCTTGCTGTCTCGTCTATAACTATATGCGGTGTCTAGACTTCTGCCTGACACAGAGTTGAATTTTGTGATGTATGTAAATGAAGCGAGTCATTTTAAGCATTTTCAATTACCTTACATCCTAAGTCTCGGGTGTCAATAGTTGCAGTTTAAGCCACAGTTACAAACTATTAGGTCTACCTCCAAATAAATCAAAGACCCCTCTGGCAAAATCTTGTTTTGGAAATCTGAATGTTTGACCAACAATAGCGTGAGCTTTGTTCGCAGCCAGGAAAAGCAGTTTAAAAAAGCTTGCCATTATAATCAACGCAATCTCTCTCTAAATGTGCAGTTAGCCTCGGTATCTAATATAACTGTGTTTTTCATCTTGCGAGAACAGCATCGCATTGTCCTACTTTTATCTTTCATCCTGCATTATTTCAGTTAGCTTCCTCATCTCTTCACACAGGGATTGCCTCAACAGCATCTAAGCAGGCGTATCCGATCATACATTAGTCTCTGGTGTATTCCAAATGCCTCCGATAAGCTTCTTTTGCAATTCAAATGATCAAATCATGTGCCCCAGAGCAGCTACACTGATTTCAAGTGAAGAGCTTATAAAATTGATGGCTTTGACAATCGCCCGCCAGGTTTTCCAGGGAGTTGGACCTTCTTTCATAAGAAAAATTTGTAAATATTTCTCCTGCCAAGACTTTGAACTCTTTATCAAAGATTCTCTTTAAACTAATGGCTTTCTGCCTGGCCCTTTGGTATCAAAGTGCCCACTTTTTTGGAAATAGTTCCCTCCTTGTTTTCTTTTTGATTCGTTCTAACTTTGTGAAGCCATTAAATTCTGCATCTTCCATGCATAGGACAGGAGGTAGGAAATGAGGTCGGAAGGCTGTATATCTTTGGAGGTGAGAGACAATGTTAATAAGATTGTACCATATTTTTTAAGCCATTTTAAAAGCCATGTATTTATGTTTAAGACATCTACAAATGATTATGAATGTCTAACGTGTTTAACAAAAGCATACCTCTGCAGCATGAATAAAGTGCCCTAGGACTATAAAGTGATGAATCCCTAATGACCTGTTCATGATTTGCAATATCAATGGTCTTATTAAACAAGTCGGTCATATGATACATCCTCATACTTCAGATTTTACAAGCTACTATAAACATTTGTTTAGAAGATATGCAAACATTTCTGGGCAAGGCCTCTCGTTGGACTGTGGTGAGTTACCCATGCATTTCTGATGAGCTAAAAGCTACTTTAAGCAGTTAATTTTCTCCTTCGTACGATATTGTCAAGGATGGGACACAGTAAAGGTTTTTCTAGTTTCCTTCGTGATTGACTGAAGTAAGTATGACTCTTCCCAGGAGACATTGCCACCCTGCACCCTCATATACACATAAAAGGTGTCCCTCTTCTCCATAAGTAGGTCCCAGCCAGGTGTTTCCTATGGTAGGTTCCAGCCAAGAGGAAAAGGACCTAGAGAACGGAAAAACAACTCCAAGGCACTATTGATAATCCTTGATTGTTGTTAATATGGAAGTTGAAAAGCAAGGCACCAAAACCATCCAGTAGTCAGGATTGCAAAATGGGTCTGCATTAAGTCTATCAAAAGAAAGAATCTAAAAGGGAATCCTACTATCAGAAAAGATCATGGACAAAAGGATACTGAATGCACGATGAAAGCAGCAAAGAATCATGGAAACAAATGGACAATGTCAATACGTCTCTAGCCCAAGCTGCCTTATATATGATCTCGGTGGGAAGTGACTTTAAAGACTGGTTTGGAAACTTCAGGCAGCAAATTATGGAGTGGCAACCACCATGAAAAGGCATAGATATAAGGCTATTCACACCTACTTTCCCAGGAGAAAATCATTTACCTGAAATGGCAGGCAAAAGTAGAAAGAAGTTTGACATCACTCATACCCTCGCACTCTGCCAACTGCCTCCAACGCTCAGCGCTTGCAATGCTCGGGGAATCCGCTCAAAACATCCACTGCCACAGCAATGATGATGTTGGCTAGGAGGAGCGAGGGGAAACCACCTACCACACACAAAATACAAGACATTTTCTTCATATGACTGAAGGCCAAGGAAACACATTGGCACCAGTGAGTTCTATTCGGGAGATGTAACACATGGTTGTGGAGTTAACAAGAGTAAATATATATTTATCTACATAAACCTACTGTCACAAAATGTCAGTATTGTATATTAAGAGCATGATATTTAAATTCACTAGTACTTTTACTGTTGTAATGCTGTCATTCACCCAAGTATTGCCAATGGGCGTGATGCCTTCATAAAAAATACCTAGTTTTGACCTGGAAGACATGCAACACTTCAACCTAGCAGATGCCAGAGTGTAGGGCATATTCCAGAATAGGTATGGACGGAGAATTAGAAATGTTCCTGAAGGAGCAAGGACTACTGGTGGTACAGTGGGTGGGACATTACCTAAAATGGGCATGGCTACAGGAGATGGGACATCTATCTTGAAAGGGCTTTTGTGACCTTTTTCTTTTCTTGTGATGGACTCCTATTGTTGTCTACCGTTATCCTACCGAGTAATTAGTCTGGCCATCATAGATAGCCACAAAGATTGAAACATTAATTTACAGTAGTGTAGAGTGGGCGTGACCATTCAAGACAACATGGTGGACACAAACTGATCTTGCTCCATCCCAAGGCTCGCACAATCTCCATAAATCCGATGGATGGCCCTCACTCTATGCCATCCTGCTTCCTAAAGTTTCAGGGGTAGCCGTGGGGACTACTGAGACCCGGAAGGGAGGCGCAGTTCGACACACTCCTGGATGTGGGTGCTGGGGGGCACGTGCGGGGCCCAGAACCACAGCGCGCCGTCTTCACCCGGTGTGAGCTGGAGGATCTGGGGGCCCCCACATTGCCATCAACTGGGCACAACAACCCCACACAAGTGGCTATGACCCACCCCCGCTCATTCACCTACATTCCAGACACCCAGTGATCGCCTGGTGAGTTTACAAGAAGTCGGGACTGGAGGGAATCACTGACAACCAAACTGACAATACTGCCCTTCTCTGGGCCGCTTGTATTGCCATTCCAGCATGTGAACCTGGGTAAAACCTGACGCGCTGGACGGGACCTGTCCAGGGAGGTCCTGACCATCCACCCCAGAGGTCACAACATGGTAGTGGGTGCCTCCTCGGTACAGTCCAAGTCCAGGACCGATGCGCTTCAACGGAGCTCAGCGGGCAGGTCCTCCTGTAGTTAGCTGAGTGACAAACTCTGCCACTAATCCCACATCTTCATAGATAACCTCAGTGACACTAAACTCTTAGTGAGGAACCCATTGGATCATGTCTCAGTGCATCATCGACTTCAGCAATGGGTCACCTAAGATCAGGTGTACCGAACCACAACGGCAGTGGGTCCGACACCTTCAGTTATCTCAGAAACCCAAACCTCGGCGAGCTCAGAGATGTCCATCATGTGTGCCAAGCTAGATCAAGTACTAACAGCCAACGAACACTCCAGAATATCCATAGAAACATGTCGGGTAACCCTTGTAACAGAGTTCAGACTCTTACAAGATGAAAATCGTAAACTGGGAGATAAAGCCTCTGAAAGAGAAAAGACACTCACAGAGATGCAGCCCCGGTTAACAGACCACCATGTGGCGATCTGAGTCTTGCGCACTAGAGTGCAGCAACTCAAAGCGAGGGCAGATGATCCTGAAGGATGCTCCTGAAGGAGGAACATTCGAATACTAGGCCTCTCTGAAGGGGTGGAGGGGCAGGACACTTTGTCCCTTTTGGGGAAATTGGTTCAAAGCCTTCACACCTGCAGCAGGTCTCACTCCACTCCTTTCCTAAAGAAAGCTCATAGGGTCCCAGCACGTGCCACACCATACCCCCGGGTCCCAGCCCCGACCAATGCTGGTGACGTTGCTTTATTTCTGAGACAGGGATACTATCCTGTGCTAAACAGGCAGGCCCACTGCGAATTGAGAACAAGACCATAATGCAGTTTTGGGACTACACAAGATCCGTGCAACATGTAGCGCTTATGATGTGGGGGAGAGGGATGATTTTCAATTTTTGTATATAACTATTGTCCATGTGTATATTGCTCACAGGAGCAATCACTGAGTGCATTCAACCCTTCCCCTATCGCTAGGGCCCCTCCTCCAGTGGACCACCAACTCTATTAATCACAATGAGCCATCTGCACTACACCACTCTTCACGTAGGATCTATTACAAACATATCCCTCCCTATACACAGCACCACATCCCCTTCTACCATTAGAAGATGTTCAACACTATCAGTTTGGGAGCTCAGCCTGTTGCAGTGCGCTCTTCCAGTTGTTCATTTTTCACTTATGGTTTAGTCTTCACCAGATTGTTCTTCCACTGGTCCCCTCGATGGTCACTGGGAAAACATCACTTATAATTATGTATATCCAGCAGTGTTGCCAAAAAGCATTGATCACATACCCCAGCATCACCCTTCACTGACCCTGATACCCTCCCATCCTATACTACCTGCAATTCCGTAAACAAACGTACTCTTCTTCACCCTTAACCTTTAAGGAACTCATACTGCCAGAACATTTTACAATGGGTTCTCCTATGTCCGCCGCCAAAAGGCAAACATAGTATTCCTCCAGGAAACACACAATACATCCGAAGAACTAGTACGATTATGCTGTAGATGGTGAGGGACATTACATCACCTATTCCGCCTACCCAGGGGCGCATTAGTTTGGGTGAGGCCTGGTCTCCCCTTCCAGGAGACAGGTGTCACACTGGGCAAGGAACGATACTATGTTCTATTGGAGGGCTACTTGGATAATGGACCTTTATTAATGGGGTCCAGATATGCTCCCGACGTTGAGCAAGGCCCTTACTGGGAGGAACTCTAAGCCCGATTAGCACACAAAACCCACTTCCCTTGATAATTAGGCGGGGACTATACAGGGAGTGCAGAATTATTAGGCAAGTTGTATTTTTGAGGATTAATTTTATTATTGAACAACAACCATGTTCTCAATGAACCCAAAAAACTCATTAATATCAAAGCTGAATATTTTTGGAAGTAGTTTTTAGTTTGTTTTTAGTTTTAGCTATGTTAGGGGGATATCTGTGTGTGCAGGTGACTATCACTGTGCATAATTATTAGGCAACTTAACAAAAAAAAATATATACCCATTTCAATTATTTATTATTACCAGTGAAACCAATATAACATCTCAACATTCACAAATATACATTTCTGACATTCAAAAACAAAACAAAAACAAATCAGTGACCAATATAGCCACCTTTCTTTGCAAGGACACTCAAAAGCCTGCCATCCATGGATTCTGTCAGTGTTTTGATCTGTTCACCATCAACATTGCGTGCAGCAGCAACCACAGCCTCCCAGACACTGTTCAGAGAGGTGTACTGTTTTCCCTCCTTGTAAATCTCACATTTGTTGATGGACCACAGGTTCTCAATGGGGTTCAGATCAGGTGAACAAGGAGGCCATGTCATTAGATTTCCTTCTTTTATACCCTTTCTTGCCAGCCACGCTGTGGAGTACTTGGACGCGTGTGATGGAGCATTGTCCTGCATGAAAATCATGTTTTTCTTGAAGGATGCAGACTTCTTCCTGTACCACTGCTTGAAGAAGGTGTCTTCCAGGAACTGGCAGTAGGACTGGGAGTTGAGCTTGACTCCATCCTCAACCTGAAAAGGCCCCACAAGCTCATCTTTGATGATACCAGCCCAAACCAGTACTCCACCTCCACCTTGCTGGCGTCTGAGTCGGACTGGAGCTCTCTGCCCTTTACCAATCCAGCCACGGGCCCATCCATCTGGCCCATCAAGACTCACTCTCATTTCATCAGTCCATAAAACCTTAGAAAAATCAGTCTTGAGATATTTCTTGGCCCAGTCTTGACGTTTCAGCTTGTGTGTCTTGTTCAGTGGTGGTCGTCTTTCAGCCTTTCTTACCTTGGCCATGTCTCTGAGTATTGCACACCTTGTGCTTTTGGGCACTCCAGTGATGTTGCAGCTCTGAAATATGGCCAAACTGGTGGCAAGTGGCATCGTGGCAGCTGCACGCTTGACTTTTCTCAGTTCATGGGCAGTTATTTTGCGCCTTGGTTTTTCCACACGCTTCTTGCGACCCTGTTGACTATTTTGAATGAAACGCTTGATTGTTCGATGATCACGCTTCAGAAGCTTTGCAATTTTAAGAGTGCTGCATCCCTCTGCAAGATATCTCACTATTTTTGACTTTTCTGAGCCTGTCAAGTCCTTCTTTTGACCCATTTTGCCAAAGGAAAGGAAGTTGCCTAATAATTATGCACACCTGATATAGGGTGTTGATGTCATTAGACCACACCCCTTCTTATTATTATAGAGATGCACATCACCTAATATGCTTAATTGGTAGTAGGCTTTGGTTCCTATACAGCTTGGAGTAAGACAACATGCATAAAGAGGATGATGTGGTCAAAATACTCATTTGCCTAATAATTCTGCACTCCCTGTAATTGTGTACTGGACACAGATCTGAATAGGTCACACTTCCCACTTCCTGGCTGTCTCCCTGCCCAGCAGAAGGTGAATTTATGCACATGCATCAGTCACTGGTCCCTCGCGGACATATGGCGCACACTTCACCCTGCCACCAGACTCTACTCCTTCTATTCAGCAACACACCATCTTCATGTCTGCTTGGACTGCTTCCTCTGCGGGGGGTCACTCCTCTGGGAGTACGACACTCTGGCTACCCTGGGAGGTTGATCACAGATCAAGATGCCCACATACCAGACCTGGCGTGGCTTTCCCCATGACCTGCGATAACGCTTTTTCGCTTACAGCAAGAAACCCTTGAGGATCCCATCTTCCGCAACATGCAGAAGACCTGCATTCCGCATTACTTTGCTACCAACCATAACATAGCTATGAGCCATGTCCACGAGTGGAGCACATTCAAGACAGTGAGCAGAGGCATTTGTAAAAAGGACATAATAGGAGTTTGCCGCATCTTGGAGCGTGAGAGAACAGAGGCCGCGTCCCGACTGGCCGACCTGGACAAAACGTCAGGCACTGACACTGCTTCCATCTCCTAGTGCTTGCAGGTGAGGGAGTCCTATGCATTGTTACTTGAGTGCCTCCGTTACTTTAATTTTGCTGCACATGCTGCAATAGTACACAGGAAAGGTGACAGGGCCGACAGGTTGCTAGCGTGGATGCTTAGCCAGAATGACACTGCCCCACATCACAGAGATCCAGTTTCTCACAGGTGAGAATTCTCTGCATACTATGATAAAGTATATAAAGCCCCCAGGGCATCCCAACAGACAGCAGTATGGAACTTCCTCTCTACTCTTTCGATTCCACACATCCCGGCAGCTACCAGGGAGGCCTTCAATGCCCCTATTATGTCCCCAGAGGTCCTACAGGCCGTCAAAGAATTGGCACACAACAAAACCCCAGGTCTCAATGGACTCCCTTTAGAGTAATGCTCTACATTCGCCGCCACATTGTCCCCACGTCTAACTGAAGTGTCCGAGGAGGTTTTACAGCCTCCCTTTATCCCAGCCACGAGTCCTTGTTGAGGTCCATCCTGAAACCAGACTGGGATCCAACCCTAATAGGATCCTATTGTCCCACAGCCATACTTAGCACCAATTATAAAATATTCTGTAAAACCCTAGCCAATCCTTGCTCACAGATTGTCCCATCGCTTATCCACAATGACCAAAAGGGCTTTGACCCTGGCCGAGACACCTCCCGAAACATCTGCCAACTCTTCCACATGCAAGACCATGTACAGAATATCTTTTCCACACGCAGCCTGTCTTGTCCTGGACATGGAAAAGGCATTTAACACCCTGTCAGGGGACTACCTGCTATAGGTGTTAGCCTAAATGGGGTGGGAAAGCAACTACTCACCTACATCCGATAGCTGTACATGAACCCATCAACATGGGTGCGCCTGGGCCCTTTGGTCTCTGACTCTTTCCCAGTGGAGACGGGCTCCAGACAGGATTACCCACTCTCCCTTTTACTGTTTGCAATGCCAGGGGAGCCGGTGGCAATCTGCCACCGGGAGGGGGGCGAGAGTGGAGCTTCCCCCTGTTGAATCGAGTCCATGCAGTGTGGCTTTATACAGACGACCTATTTATATATCTCCAGGATATAAGCATCCCCTTACTTCATTGCACACAACTTTTATATTGTTTGCAAAGTTTTCTGGACTAAGGGTAAATTGGGTTAAGTCGTAATCTACCCCTACACTTCAGATACCCATAATGTGCTGTGGCGCTGGAAGAGACCAAATTGCAGTGGTGCCCAGAGGCAATTCAGTACTGAGGGGTTCACCTCTATCACATGCGATTTAACCTCTATGAGGGAAATCTGTGCAGGGCCGTAGCGAGTATCCGTGCACAAATGATGTTCTGGCAGTTGCTCCCACTCGTGCATATAGGCAAAATTGCCCTCCTGAAAATGATCATCCTACCCAGATTATAGTACTTTTTTGTGGAACTCCCACTTATTCCCCTCCCGCTCGTTCTTTTGAGAACCGGATGTGGGGTGCAAAACAACACAGAATGCATCTCGCCAAGCTGCAACTCCCTGTGGGGTGTGACTCAGGGCCCCCTCATTCCGAGGCCTCTTATCTGCCAGGCTTCAATAGTTGTCTCAATGGACGGACGAACATTACATGGGAGAGGCTAGTGACTCCAGTATGACACCTCACCGGCCACACTACACAACCTACTCTTCCCTAAGGTGCTCCCTGCATCCCCCGGTGCTTGCAGGTGGCGGTGGCAGGGAGCTACATGCTCCACAATCACTGTTTCTCACCAGGGAAACTGTGCTATGCTCCTAGCATTCCCCTTGTGGGCATTCCCCATTGCCCAGCTACTACAGTGCAATGAGACTCGGGAGGTGGACATTGGGTTCCTTCCAAACTATTGATGGCCTATATGCAGAGGGACACCTCCTCCCATTTGGTCAGTTAACTGCGGAGAGTGATTGCCCAGTAGGTTAATTTCTCATATACCAACAATTTTGCAACACAGCCTGGGTGCTAATGGCTACCGAAGAAACAGAACCACACCCAGTCATCCATACGCTACTCGCAATAGACACCGATCGGCACCTTGTCACTTGGCTCTTTAAAGCCATCTGAGGAATCATGGACACCCCTCTACATACTCTGCAGCAGTGGTGGGAGGCAGACATAGGGAGTGAGAGCTTTGAGATAAAGAGTGGCTGACAATGGTGTCCCACCCGAAATGGGTCTTTCGGAACTCTCATTTTAAAAACATACAGTTTTGCATATTACACAGGGCGTCCCTCACCCGGCTCGCCTAAACCATTATCATCCCTTGGCACCTGCCACGCTGCCCCCTCCAGCAGGCAGATCTCAGTCATGTATTGTGGTACTCCCCATCACTGCAGCATTATTGGTCCTCAATACACTAGACCCTCCGAGAAGTGAGGGATCTACCGGACCCAAACACGTGGGAAGCTAGCACCCTGGGGGTCATATTTATACTCTGTTTGCGCCAAATGTGCGTAAAAGATTGTGACGCACATTCGGTGCAAACCTTGCACCATATTTATACTATGACGCCCGACCCCGAGAACGTCAAAATTCCTCCGTGTGCGTCATTTTCTGGATGCGGGAATCCGCCTTGTGTTAATGACATGCAAAAAAAATGACTTTAAGGCATGTGCACCTTATTTATACTCCCGCGTCATTTTGACGCACAGGAGGAGGCGGGCCTTAAAAAACAGCGCCCAGCCTGATGTGCGCTGTTTTTTAACGCCTGGGTGAGGGCAGATGCTAAGGGACCTGTGGGCTCATGTCCATGGTCTCTGATCATGGAAGGAGTCCACAGGTGCCCTTCCCTGCCCCCAGGTACACCCCCTGCCACCCCCACCCACCCCTGGAGGACACCCATGGATGGGGGGACCCATCCCACCTAAGTACAGGTAAGTTGAGGTAAGTATTTATTTTGATTTTTTTTAGTGGTATAGGAGGGCCTAACTTGGGCCCCCCTACATGCCACTGTGCCCATAAGTCCTCTTGGCATGGCCATTGGGCAGGGGGGCATAACTCCTGTCTTTGCTAAGACAGGAGTCATTTCCATGGGGGTTGTGCATCAAAAAATGGTGCACGTCCGGTTAGAGCCATGATTTTTACTCTAACCTGACTTGCACCATTTTTGGACCTACAACCCCCATTTTTACTCTGACCAGCCCGCAGCGCCGGCTAACCTCAATCCTTAAATAAGCGCCCTCCTGGTGCATAGGAATGGCATTAGCCATCGGTAAATGTTTTGACGCAAACCAGCGCCGGTGCTGGTTTGCATCAAAAAGTATAAATATGGGCCTGGCTATCTTTCAGTGCAAAAAAGCAACATGGTCTGCACTAGCTTTGCCGCCTTGGTGCTCCTATTGGCCATACTTACACTCACATTTCACTGGATCCCATGACAGCCTTTAGCAAATGGGATGCGGCAGAAGAGGAAGTGCTATGCAGTGAGGAACTGCAACGCTTATGCAACTGTCCAATTTCAAATCCTTTGGCACAATACTAATAAATTTCCAGCAATATGTCTGAGATTATACTATGCCATCTCAGCTGCTCCCACGCAACATAGCAATCACCATGCATATTGTACCATCATATTGTGACACTTGCAGGCTACTCTCTGCATTCTCTTGAGTTTCCATGACCATGCTCCACTTACGGTCCTCTGTAACAGTTATTCCCTCCCTCCCTTTTCTATATACAGAATAAGCAGTTCCCTTATGTGACCATACCCATTCAGCCTGGAGTTCGTTGCAAGCATCTGTAGTTTATTGACCGCACACAGGACACAGGCGGATGAAACAGCTGTTGATTCCTATGCAATGTAATGTTTAAATCAATGTACACAAAACCACTGTGATATCTGGATGAGACGTCTATGTTTATGTTGCCTTTCTCATCCCTTACGTTAATTTAAAAAAAGCAAACAACTTACAGTAGTGTACCACCTAGACATGTCCTCATGCCTTTTCACAAATCCACCCTTCTATCTTACCAACCTGCTCCTCCTAGCCTAGCTATAGGCATGTTTCACTCACACACCACTTGTATGCACAATTTCTCCATCCCGAGGACCCACTGCATGCACTTAGTAGCCCATCCTCTGGTGTCCCCAACATGTTTCTC
Organism: Pleurodeles waltl; assembly: GCF_031143425.1. Classification (NCBI taxonomy): domain Eukaryota; kingdom Metazoa; phylum Chordata; class Amphibia; order Caudata; family Salamandridae; genus Pleurodeles; species Pleurodeles waltl. Next base: position 304,315,181 of record NC_090446.1, read on the forward strand.
CACCATATGCATACAACCACATTCTATTACCAACTGGACAAAGTGTTTGTTCAGTTTTGGGTCTGAATCAAAAACATGTATGTTGGCTGGCTTACTACGGTAGATTTGCAACTTGTTCCTCTCACACGTGCAACCTCTTTGTTTCATTAATTCTACTTAAATATTGTACAAAATGTCCCTTTCAGTGATGCAACCAGGTGCTTTCACTGATTTACCACAGTGAAATTTCTTTGTGAATCCACTGCAGTCAACTTAGGCTCAGACCCTTCCAGTATCAAACCTATGTTAAACATCATGCATTCGTAAGTATACCAGCTTAGGGGAAGAGTGATACAGAGCTATGTTTTTTTGTAGACATGGCACTGTTCTGCTTTCTCTCCTTCGCGCAAAGCAGCACAATAACTTTGGTTGTTGTGCTTCGTTGTGTGAACAATTTGTACATTCATTCCTAAAAAGGTTCCACCGAAGTGTGTGTCCACCTTCTATGCTACAACACCGATATAGAGCAAAATACTGTGTTATAAATAGTGGTATACTTGTTCATTCCTTGAGAGAGATGTCTAACTCCACTTTAAAAGTCTTTGCGCTGTATGTTAATGTCAGCTTTCTGCTGGAGTGACCCAGAGGAACCCGAGGCTGCAAAGAATAATGGGCTTTTAATATTGCCTCTCATCCTCTCTCTCTCTCTCTCTCTGCTCGGCTTCAGTGCCTTCTCTTCGGCCTCCCAACACTTTGACAGATGAAATTACTCTATGGCCTTCGCTCGTCACCCCCTCGGAGTGTGAAATGGTTCTCGCCTCCAGATCTCCCGTGTGTTAAACTTGTGCGTCTTGGTCACGACTGCAGTACTGGATGATTCTGCTAAGGAAGTACATTATAAAAATGGCCATTTGGCACAGAAAAGATTATGGGCCTCACTACAACCTCAGCGGTCTTTCCCAAAGACTACTGAGGCTGCGGGCGCCAGTATACCGCCAGTGCTGGCGGTATCACTGACTCCCTATTTCGACTTTTCCGCTGGGCCAGCGGGTGGTAACAGTGTTACCGTCCGCTGGCCCAGCGGAAAAGTCACATCAACATTGCAGCCGGCTCGTAATAAAGCCGGCGGCAATGTTGATGTGCAGCGGGTGCAGTGGCACCCACTGCGCATTTCACTGCCCGAAATTCAGGCAGTGAAATGCGCAATGGGGCTGTGCATGGGGGCCCCTGCACTGCCCATGCCAAGTGCATGGGCAATGCAGGGGTCCCCAGGGGCACCCCGAGTCCCCTTACCACCAGCCTTTCCATGGCGGTGTTTACCACCACAGACAGGCTGGCGGTAAGGGGAGTCGAAATCCCCAGGGAAGCACTGCTTGCAGCGCTGCCCTGGCAGATTATGACCACCAGGACCGCCATGGCGGTATAACGGCGGAACCGCCACGGTCCAACTAAAGTGACGAGTACCGCCAGCCTGTTGGCAGTTCTATTGCCACTACTGGTTGAAATGAGGGCCTATATGTTACTATTGGTAAAAAAAAAATGCTGTTTTTATATTGATTGACATGTCAACGTTGTTGGATTGGTTTTGAAGCCCTACTCAAACTCCAAATTTAGTAAGCGTGGGAGAGTGCAAGCCACATCCGTCAAGTGACGCACGTGTTGCCTGGCGTTACTTAGTCAAGGTTTTGTCAGAAAACAGGCATGTGCGCTAGGTAAAGAAGCAGTCTAACAGACAGCCTATGTACGTAGTTACCAGCTAGTTTTGCACAGATGACTGAATAGCAAGTATGCAAGCTTGCATTTTTTGCAAGCATATATACTGAGCAAAAATTGTAAAATTAGAACAATAAAGAAGTGACTCAGCAACCAGACCTAGCACTGAAGTGCAATAGTTTCCATGCAGATTTGCACATGCGATCAGGCCAAATGGAAATCAGCCAATAGATGAAGTGGGTTGACAAACTGTGTCATGTTGTATGTTGTGGTGGCCAGAAGGAGGATGTGAATGACCGCTGGACAGGCCACCGAATGAAGAGGGTTGTCCCAACGCTCTTTAATGTACACGTGTACATTTTTGTTCTGAATTCTTTGAACACAATATGGCTGTACTGTCTCATTGCAAGACCTAAAAAAAGGATTCTGAAGACTGATATATCTCTTTGTTCACTAATAAGAATATGTCATACTTGGCATCCTTGGGGTGGTTTCCCTTAATTTTTAGCGCTCCGACCTGCTGTTTTTCTGACTCATTTCTGCTGATATTTAGGCTTCTATGCACTTTATCACCACTGACCAGTGCTAAAGTGCAGGTGTTTTGTACTCTAAACATGGTAACATTGGCTTCTCCACAATTGGCATATTTAGTTTACTTGTAAGTCCCTACTACAGTGCACTATACATGCCTAGGGCCTGTAAATTAAATGCTACTAGTGGGCCTGCAGCCCCGATTGCGCCATCCACTACAGTAGCCTTTCAAATATGTCTCAGGCCTGTCACTGCAGAGCCTGTGTGTGTTGTTTCACACTGCCATTTCGTACCCACTAGCCAGACCCAAATCTTCCTTTTTATTACATGTACGTCAACCCTAAGGTAGGACTTAGTTAGCACCAAGGGCAGGCTGCAGTGTATATAAAATGCTGCACATGTACTTTTAAGTTTAACATGTCCAGAGAGTGAAAAACACTTACATTTGTTTTTCACTATTGCACGGCCTATCTCTCTCCTAGGGTAACATTGGTATTACTTAAAACTTCTTTTAAGTATAGTTTCCAATTGGCAAAAGATAGAAATCTGGTGTTTGGTGCCCCTGGACTCACAATTTAAAATCACAACTTATAGTGAAGTCAAATTTTTAATAGTAAGTCTGAAAATGACACTTTTAGAAAGTTGCCATTTTCTTACTTTAACCATTTTGTGCCTATGCCTGTCTCTGAATACACGTTTGGGATAGATGACATCTGGGCTTTGTGCATTCCTTAGACAGTCACACATCGGAGCTTAGGTGTGATTTAATGGACCTTGATGGCCCATTAACTGGCTTGATGGGGGGCAGAGCTTAGCACTGCCTCACACCTGAATAGGGGTGATTCTCCCCACTCAAAGGGCTGCAGATCCTATTTTAGAGTGTCTGGAGCCAGGGAGGACAGAACAGGGACCTTATGAACTTCAAAGGAATACCTGGAAGTTTATCCCACCTTCCAGAACCAGGGCACCACAGTATAAATACCCCCCCCCCTAAATAACATCTCTACTGAAACCAAGGACACCCTGCCAGGAAGAAGAACTGCTGTGTTGCCATGAGGTACTACCATGTGGGAACTGCTTTGTTGGCCTACTGCATGCTGTGCTGTAGGATGGACAGCAACTTTGCTACTTGATTTGCTGTGTTGGCCTGCTGCCTGCTGTTTCTCTCCTGCAGTGAGATGGACTGGACTTGCTCTTTACATCCTTGAACCCAAGAGTCTCCAAGGGATTGATGGCTTCCCCTGTTCTTCGGCAGTCTCAGGGACATCAAAGATTGTTTGCAACGTTCCTGGTGCTGATGGACTCTATCGTCTGTGATTCCTGTTCTTGTTTGACATGTCCCCCCTCCAGTCCTGGGCCTCGGAAGTGGGTTCTGCACCTACAAACTTTAAATAGTGATGCATTGCCCTGGGTGTGGCAGAAATATTGACACATTTCCCCTCAACGTTGACACATTGCTCCAACAAAGGTACTGCGTGGGTACTGTAGATGGCCTCCCCTTCATCACGGCTGGCCTGGATTTTGGAAGGGAACCAGCCCCTCGCGACCTCATGTCACCTTTTTACCGCTATAGAATTCTAGGCACTGTTTTCACATTTAGGCCCTCATTACAACCCTGGCGGTCGGTGATAAAGCGGCAGTAATACCGCCAACAGGCCGGCGGTAACCAAAATGGAATTATGACCATGGCGGAAACCGCTCAGACAGACAGCCACTTTAACACACCGACCACCACAACAGAATCAACAAGCACCATGGTGGTAACTGCCAACAGCCAGGCGGAAGACAATGAACCGCCCACTGTATTAAGACAGTCCAATCCGCCACCTTTTCCGGGGAAGTACCAATCACATCAACAGTCTGGCAGAAACACTGCACAGAAGTCAAAGGGCTCACCTGTGGGACTCAGGGAACAACCACAACGCCATGGAGCCTGAGCTGCAAATATTTCCAATGCTCGTCTACCTTCTGCTGCATTATGAACATCAACGCCGGCGAAGATGACCACGGTGAGTACTGCCCCCTAGCACACAAGGGAGGGGGGAGGAAAAAGAGAGTGACACACACATGCAACATGCAACACCCCCAACACCATACACACAACCAGATGCACAAACATTACATATTCACCCAATATCCCCCAGGAATAATGCAAGGACAAAATGATTTTAAGGAAGTGAGTGTAATACGATAAAATACTAGGAATAAGTGCATCAAAATACAAACGTATATACATATTTACAAATGTAGGGACACTGCCCAGTCCTCAATATCCGTGGGCGTACAGTATCACAACACATAGGCCAAGGCCCCACCTCAATCCTGCAACAACACGGAGAGAACACTCCAGGGTCATCAGGTTGAAAATACACAGGCACCTCAGGGAGACGGGGAATGGGGTGGCACCTCAGCCGGAAGATGGTACAACACCACTATTCCTGGAGGGGGCTATATGCCCTGTGCGATGTCCTTGGGAGTGCAAGGCCACAGTCCCTGAAGTGGGTGGTTTGCCCACTGCTTGGTCCTGGGGAGTGCAAAGCCACACTCTCTCAAGTGGGTGGTTTGCCCACTACTTGGTCCTGGGGAGTGCAAGGCCACAGTCTCTCAAGTGGGTGGTTTGCCCACTGCTTGGTCCTGGGGAGCACAAGGCCACAGTCTTTCAAGTGGGTGGTTTGTCCACTGCTTGCTCCTGTGGAGTGTAAGCCCACAGTCTCGGGGTGGATGGCTTCTTCCAGTGGTGCTGGAGGGGGCATTGTGCCCAGTCTGCTTCATCCTGGGAAGGATGGGGTGAGTGGATGGCTTCTTCCACTGGAGGGGGCATTGCGCCCAGTGTGCTTAGTCCTGGGAAGGATGGGGTGAGTGGATGGCTTCTTCCACTGGTTCCGAGGGCGCATTGTGCCCTGTGATGCAGATCTTGGGGAGTGCAAGGTCACAGTCTCTCACCTGGGTGTCAGACCCACAGGATTTGCAGGGGCCAGGCCACACAACAGCCCATGGACGCAGGACTACACACTGTTCGCCGGCGGTGACGGCTGCTCAGTGGTGGCAGTGGCGGTGCTGGTGTTGGTGCTGGCAGTGGTGGGGGGAGGCTCCAGCCCATCCCCTGCAGCCTTGGACGGATGCCCACTGAGGTAGCTGATGTTGGCAGTGGTGCTGGTGTCAGTGCAGGCAGTGGTGGAGGGAGGCTCCAGCCCTTCCCTTGCAGCCTCGCATGGCTGAACCACCATGATTGGTGGTGGGGGCTCCGAATTAATCCCAGCACCAGTCCTCCTATCCTTCCTGCCTGCGGGTACAGGCCCCTTGCCCTTCCTGGCAGCAGCCGGGGATTGCACCTTGCCCTTCCCCGTAGCGGCTGGGGGTGCCTCCTTGCCCTTCATAGATGCTGCTGGTGTTGCCTCCTTGCCCTTCCCTGTTGCAGCTGAGGGTGCCTCCTTGCCCGTCCTAGATGCTGCTGGTGCAGGCACCTTTTCAGTGTGGCTGCCTGGTGCCCTGGATCCTCCCCCACCTGCAGTAGCTGTCGACACTACTGTAGCCAAAGACTGGGTGGCTGAGGTGCTCCTCTGGGTTCTGACCACCGTGGCCCGACATGAAGGATGGGGGTGGAGTGGTAGGGAAGAGGTCGGGGGAGAGGAAAAGTTTCTTAGGGACATTGGGGAGGGAAGAGGGTGAAGGTTTGTGAATGGAGGAAGAGGAAGTGGTGGTAAGAGGTGTCTGTCTGCTGATTTTGGGCGCAGGTGCCTGGGCTGGATGCTGTTGTGAGTTGGATGGCCGTTGGGTGTCTGAGTGCTTGCGTTTGTGTACTTTGGGAGGAGGGGGCACAGACACAGTGGGAGAGGGCACAGGGGACGTGTGCATGGAGGTGGGGGTGGTAACTGCCAGTGAGAGGTGTGTACTGATAGGTGTGCTGGTGATGGAGGTAGTAGATGAGGATGTAGTGCATGCAGGTGTGAGTGTAGATGCTATTGGGAGGAAGGTGGATGACGAGGAGGAGGGGGACACAGTGGAGGCAGTGGATGTTGGTATGTCTGCATCTGGATGGTGTTTGTGTGAGTGCCTGTGGGATGATGTGTGGTGCTTGTGTTTGCCTGAACCACTCCTGTGTGTTGTCCTGGGTGCATGCTGGTCTGCCTGTGTGCTTGGGATAGGTTGGGGTTGAGGGGAATGGGATTGGGTAGAGGAAGTTGGAGGGGGAGGCTAGAAACAGGGACAATGGCTGCCATCAGGGAGGAGGCTGGAGCCTGGATTGATCTCTGTTAGGCCGCCATGCCAGAGTGAATGCCCTCCAGGAATTCCAGGAATGCATTTGTTACTTGCAAATGGGCAGCTAGCCCCATAATGGTTGACTGCCCACCAGAGATGGATCGAAGGAGGTCAATAGCCTCCTCACTCAGGGCAGCATGGCTAACTGGGGCAGGGCCTGAGGTGCCTGGGGCGAAGGAGATGCCCACCCTCCTGGGTGAGCGGGCACGGGAAACACGCTGAGGGGCTGCTGGGAGGGCGGTGCTGGTACGGGGGTGGCGGCTGTACCTGTAGTTGGGGTGGGCACAGAGGTGCCTGCCACCACCAGGGAGCTTCCATCGGAGGAGGTATCACTGTCAGAACTGTCCCCTCCAGTCTCCGCTGCGGTGCTCCCCTCACCCTCCGTCCCACTGGTGCCCTCACCGTCAGTGGATTCGGCCTCCTGGGCCCTGTGGGATGCAGCTCACCCCATCGCAAGTGCCTCTGCTCCTCCACCAGATGATGCTAATGCACATAAGGACAGGGTGACAAAATAAAAAGGGGGGAGAGACAAAGGATACACTTGGTCAATGGCGGCAACAACACCACCGTTGGCATATAAGACACAGACACACAGGGAATAGCCCTATGCATTAGGCAATGCACTACCAGTCACAATGTTAGTCACCAGCACATGGACAGGGATACCTAGCACTGAGACCCACAGACCCCTGTCCAGTAGTGGATGCCCACTAGCTTGGTTGAAGGAGGTTTACATCCAACCCTGCCCAACACGGGACCTACCCTGCAATGTCCGGCCTGGCCTAGCGGGCACCCACAGGCCCATATCCCCTACCCGGATACCACCCCACCATGCACAAGTAGTAAACTGGGGCACTGTACTCCCCTTGTGGCTGCTGTGATGCCCCCAAGTGCCCCTCCACCTCCGGGTAGGCCACCACCACCCTGCAGGCAATCAGGGGGGTCAGGGTTCGACGGGCATGCTTTAGTGATGGGTGTCCATGCAGGTCTGTGAATGGGGTCCATGCATTGGTGTTGCATGCAGGGCTTGGTATTGGGAGGGGTGGGTTGTGATGGTGAGGTGTGTAGGAGGTGGTGGAGTGATGGGAGTGTGGGTGAGGGTGGGGGTTTGTGATGGCATGCAGGTAGGGGGAGTGACAGTAATAGAGATTTGACTTACCAGAGTCCAGTCCTCCTCCTACTCCTGCCAGGCCGTCAGGATGCATGATTGCCGAGACTAGCTCCTCTTCTGTTGTTAGTTGTGGGGGATGAGGTGGGGGTCTTGTTGCCACGGAACGCACTTTCCTCTGAAGGTCGTTCCACCTCTTCCTGATGTCATCCCTTGTTCTGGGGTCTGTCTCACGCCATTGACCCTGTCCACGATTCTCTGACATAGCTCCATCTTCCTCGCAATCGGTGTCTGCTGCACCTGTGATCCGAATAGCTGTGGCTCTACCCAGATGATTTCCTCCACCATGACCCTCAGCTCCTCCTCAGAGAATCAGTGTTGTTGTGGTGCCATGGGTGTCATGTGAGTGGTGTGGGTGAGGGTGTGTGGGGTGATGTTTTGGGGTGTGTGATGTAAGGTGCGTAGATGGTGTATAGGTGATGGTGGTGTGTGGCTGTGGTCTTGTCTGCAGTCTTGCTATCTGTCTTGTGGCACTTGTTTGTATTCGTAAAGGGTTGTGGGTAGTGTGGGTGTGTGTTTTATAGTGGTGTGGGTGCGGTGTGTGTATGTGTGTCAGGTGTGTATAGTTTGAATTGCCCAAGGTGGTGCTGTTTTGTATGTGTGTGTGTATTTTGAGCGCAGTGGTATGTAGAGCCAATGGTATACCGTCATTAAATGACCGCCGCAGTGATTCGTGGGTCATAATGTTGTGGGTGTAGTTCTATTGGCATAACGGTGTAGGTTTTGCTACCGCCAGTTTATCACCGACCTTTGGGCTGGCGGACTTGTGTGTGTGGCTGTATAGTGACGGATTGCTATGTGTGTGCCATAATATGGGTAGTGGTGATCCGCCGCAGCGGCAGTATGTTGCTGGCAGTCAGCATGGCAGTAAGCGGTACTTACCGCCAATGTTATAATGAGGGCCTTAATCTTTAAAAATTACTTTCTTAATTTCTGTTGTTTTGGTCTTGTTTTAATCAGATATATATGATCTATTTTTCTATATGGTGTTAAGTCTTTTTGCGGTGTCTTTTACTGTGTCGCTGTAATTAGGTGTTGCACAAATACTTTGCATATTGACTCTTAGGTTAAGCATGACTGCTCTGTGCCGAGCTACCAGAGGGTGAGCACAGGTTAATTTATGGTGTGTAACCGACTTACCCTCACTAGGATTGTGGTCCCTACTTGGACAGGGTGTAAACCTCTGCCACCTAGAGACCCTTTTTTCTAACAATCTACATTTCCATCTAATGTCGTGGTTGAACCACAATACTAGATATTGCATTAATACAATATTTACTTAAGATCTTAGCACAAATTTATATTTCAATAGAGAATAACATGCAGGAACACTATCACTGCATCTTTTGCCACATTTGTAAGTGCTAACAGGCACAGATTTCCCTTGAGGTGATAATACAATTTTTCACTAAAAAATATCACTTTAAATGCATGAAAATCCACATATTGCACATTGAAATTGCTTTCTATACTTATGATATACACTAGATGATGGTCTGAATGTGAAGTAGACATTTGGTGCAATGATGCAAGAAGGGATAATGCAAGATTCAATATGAATGACTCATACAGCAATTTAGTTAAATGGATGTAAGTGGTTTTCTCTCCAGAATGCCACTCATCTGAATATTGGTAGCTACTTTATGTATATAAATGGTATCTGCTGATAATGCCTGAGAAAGCAAATTGTAGATAACATATAATATCCAGCAAACAAAGACGGCCTACTTACTGGCAAGACACATACTTTCAAGGCCCCAGTGGAAAAAAGCAAACACATTAAATGTTCACCTTAATTGAAAAAACGTACTATTAAAGTAATATAAGCTCTGGCAAAGCTAGCAGGTCTGGCATTAGTTGCCAACCTTTGTCCTGCCAATGTTAGTGAATGGTATTTTTAAAACTGTGAAAGGGCACTACTTTTTTTGTTAGTGCACATTGAGCCGGAGCAGAATGCTAGCGCTCACAGAAAAGTAAGCCAGTGACTGAAGTGGCCTGATCCTCTGCCTCTTGCTACTGAATGCAGTGCTAGACACAACACATATGCAAATGGCCCACTGACCGATCAATTAATGTCTCTATGAGTAAATGAGTAACACCATACTTAAGAAAAATAAAATAAAACGAAGCACTCACTATATAAGCAAAATGTATGCCTCTTTTGATTATCATCATCTTTTAATGCTGAAACGCACAATAATGTTATGAAATAGAAAGACATGGCTCCTTTGTTTATTACTGGGCACACACATGATGCAAGACCTGAGAAATGAAGCTAGGTGCACAAAACCTGAGTCACAAAGCCTGCCACTTACCATCTAGCACACGCACAGGCTGGCACATGCTGCCTAATCATACATAATGGTCTGCGCCGGCACACACAGTTTTGTTTAGCACAGGTCAGCAGCAGGTTCACTGTAGCTAAAAGGCACACACAGCCCCTACATATAGCCTGCGGCACAAAAGCCTGTAACCCAGGAGTTGCACACACTACTTGCCTGGTACACATTTTCTGGCAGAAACAGCTGCATGCACAGAACTCCCTGGAGGCGGGGCTATAGTCACTTTGCGCTAAAAAGCGCTAAAAGGCTTCCCGCTGCTGGGGGTGGCTGCTGCTGGCAACCCAGGTTACGTGTCCCAAGAGCCTTCATTCTACCTGTGGCCTGGAGGCAGGGTCATAGTTGCATCATGAAAAAGTTAATGGGGTGCACGGTGAGGAAATATGGCGCTAAGGATGTCACTGTACCCTAAGTGTTGTGAAAGGGGAACCACACAAGGGAAACACCCTACCCTTAAGGTATACACAACCTCACAACAAATACAATACACAGTGAGGGTCCCCTCTTAAAGAACCATGTATAAATTAATATGATAAGAAAACAATATCACAAAGGTCCATGTTTCATAGAGCAAATTTCAGAGTCCACTGATGAATCCAAAGATTTATTGACAAGTTCCGAACATCAAAGGTAGATTGTACATCCAGCCAACACCTGTTTTGTCTTGGGAAATGTTTAAATCCCTTACGACTTCTTCAGGGCTAGAAATCATAAAGATAACACACGAGTTAAGATCAATGTACTTAACCGCCCAGTTCACATCAATTGTATACCAAATCCAAAAGGAAAAATGAATGGTCAAAACCACCTCATAAAAAGTGAGAGGAAAGAGATCAACAACCAACTCCAACTAAAAAGCACTTTGCTAAAACACCCATGAGTGATGAGAAAACAAAAACTCACAACATGCTTAACCATGTGTGAAAGACCCAAGTCAATAATCAACCAAAAGGAGACACCCATAATCCATAGTGTGATCGTGTACCTATAGATAAATTTGTGTTCAAATACCTTGTAAATCAATCACAATTTAAAGGCAAGTATTCATCAACTAATACCAATCCAGTATGGACTTCCAGCGTAACCAGTATCCAATCCAAGTTCAAAATCTAATGTTAAAGAGAAAGGGGAAAAGTATAAGTGTTTAATAACAAACTAATACCTAGTAAGGGCAAAACGTTACGACTATTTAATAAATTAGAACATGTCACGGCTGGCATGATCTATAACTATAACATTTTAATCAAAAATCCGTGCCAGAATAACCAAGAATACTCCATAAGTTGTAATGCATGCTCAGGAACAATACCTATCAACGTGCCGACACAGACTCGATCCTGGAAAGTTGCACTATTAGCAAAGATATTGCCGTGCAATATTGTCGTGCATATAAACATATAAACGTACATCTAACTCAACTTACCCCCAGTAATTCTGGAACAATAGATATCTATTGAGAAAACCTGCGTCTTCCAGTACGGACGCCTAGCGTGTGCGCTGAACGCGCACACCCGAACCCGGAAGTTAAATACACTTCCTGGTTCGGCATTCAAGCTGACCGGGGCATCAACATAAAAGACGGCACACCACTGCGCCAGCCATTACATCAGTATATTCCCACTACTAACCGAGGGCACAATACGTGTCTTCTAATACAGACGCACTAAGCACTTAGGGGGTCATTCTGACCTTGGCGGACGGCGGAGGCCGTCCGCCAAGGTACCACCGTCAGAACACCGCACCGCGGTCGAAAGACCGCGGCGGTGATTCTGACATTTGCCCGGTGCTGGCGGGCGGCCACCAAAAGACCGCCCACCAGCCCAGGGCAAATCAACCTTCCCACTAGGATGCCGGCTCAGAATTGAGCCGGCGCAGTGGGAAGGTGCGACGGGTGCAGTTGCACCCGTCGCGTATTTCAGTGTCTGCTGGGCAGACACTGAAATACTTTTTGGGGCCCTCTTACGGGGGCCCCGCGGCACCCCCTACCGCCATCCTGTTCATGGCGGGAGAGCCGCCATGAACAGGATGGCGGTAGGGGGTGTCAGAATCCCCATGGCGGCGGAGCGCGCTCCGCCGCCATGGAGGATTCAGACGGGCAGCGGAAAGTCGGCGGTACACCGCCGACTTTCCGTTTCTGGCCACGGCTGAACCGCCGCGGTCAGAATGCCCAGCGGTGCACCGCCAGCCTGTTGGCGGTGCTACCGCCGACCTCCGCCATGGCGGTAATTACCGCCATGGTCAGAATGACCCCCTTAGTCAGTAATTAAGCAAAGGACAAAAAACAAATCAACAAAAACAGTAATATTAGGATTACATCAACAATGAGACTTAGTTATCAATGGCACTAACATTATAGGACAAAACTAAATTATTAGAAATATACCAAGTGTATTACTAAACCAAATACATCAATGGGGTACCCATAGTCTTATAATAGCCATAAATGTCAAACAGAGTATGCCATATTTCACATTCAAGTTACTAGTTACCCCAATTAAAACAAACTGAAGAATAAAAGTAGTAACACCAAAGGGTGAAATTAAAACACATCCCCACTCATTGATTGTGAGTTGTTGTGCGTTTAAGAACCATTGATCTTAAATTCGAATGCACTTTATTCACACTGTATAACACTAGAACATTACAAACATACTTATAATAGACGTATTTGCAAAAATACAAAATGTAATTTCATATAGTCACAACTAACCTATAATATGTCACAGAAAATAATGATAATTCAGTCCCCCAAGAAAAATTCTAGTTCCCTATCAGAATTCAATCCTGTTTCTACAGTTCTAAGTCTCATAATCCACTGTGCTTCTTGTCTGCGAAGACGCAATTCCCTATTGCCCCCTCTTGGGTTACGGGGGACATGTTCCAGTCCAAAAAATTCAAAACTTTTTTTGGTTGATTGTGCTTCACAGATAGTCATGTGTGCTACCAAGGGATATCTCACATCCCCATTCTTAAGTGCCCGAATATGTTCTCCTATTCTAGTTTTGAGTGCCCTTATAGTGCTGCCAACATACATTTTTGTACATTTACAACGAACAATGTATACAACAAAATTAGAGTTACAATCCATAATGGAACGCAAAACAAATGTTTTGTTATTATGACAAAATTCTCGTATTTTGTTACATGCCCAACGACAGACTCCACTAGAGCCACATTTGTAAAAACCCTCCCCTCTCTGAGATAACCAAGTTTTCTTCGGGGAAATAGTAGTATAGCTAGGACTTAATGTATTTCTCAAGGTTCTACCCTTACGAAATGATGTAATGACTCCTCCAGCTACCACATCCTTCAGTGTCTCTTCCTGCATAAGTATATTCCAGTGTTTAATCATAAATCTCTTCAAAATCAAGGAAGCATCATTAAAATCCGTTACGAACCGCACCACATTTGACGTTTCCTTTGTCTCTTTCTGTATTCTAAGTCTCAATGTGTCTTTTCTATCAATGTATCTAGCTTTCAGTCGTGCTTTCTTAATAATCTTGCTAGAGTAACCCCGTACTGAAAACCTTCTTTCCATGTCATTCAACTAGTTAACAAATTCTGCATCTCTGCTACAGTTACGTCTCGCCCTCAAAAATTCTCCATAGGGAATTGATGCTACCTGATGTCTGGGGTGAGCACTTTTAGCATGCAAAATAGAGTTACAAGCAGTCGCCTTACGGAAAAGCCTACTATGAATCCTGTCATCGCAAATAAAGAGTTCCACATCCAGAAATTCAATCCTATCAGCACTATGTTGGGACGTAAATTTAACATTTATACTGTTAGAGTTTAAGAAACTACAAAATTCCATCAGTTTTGCTTCACCGCCTGTCCAGATCATTATACAGTCGTCTATATAGCGACCCCAAAACAGTATATGTGTTTGCCAGATGACAGAATCAGGGCCCCAAATCCATGTGTGTTCAAACCATCCCATGAACAGATTAGCATAGGATGGAGAGAACTTGGAGCCCATCGCCACACCACATTTCTGTCGAAACCACATGTTGTTAAATAAAAAGAAATTGTTAGTTGTAATGATGTTAACCATATCCAATATCATCTTTGTATGATCCCACAAACTTGCTGACCTTTTGTTTAGGAAAACTTTTAAGGCTTCTAAGCCAACATCATGATTAATGCAAGTATACAGAGAAACCACGTCTAGAGTGACCAGTAACATACTGCTGTCCCACTCCACGTCACTCAAAGTACTCAGAATATGCGTGGTATCTCTGATAAAAGAAGGAAGATTATGAACTAACGGTTGCAAAAAACAGTCCACATATTCAGAAAGCCTCTCCGTAGGGCCAAGTATGCCTGATACAATTGGTCTCCCAGGTGGAAAAGGGGATGGGATTATATGAGACGATCACATATAATCCCATCCCCAGTCTTGCTCTTATGATTAATAACAGACTAGTTCTGTGGCAACAGCAGGGGTTACTTAATAAAGATGAATACCCCAGACATCAGGTAGCATCAATTCCCTATGGAGAATTTTTGAGGGCGAGACGTAACTGTAGCAGAGATGCGGAATTTGTTAACCAGTTGAATGACATGGAAAGAAGGTTTTCAGTACGGGGTTACTCTAGCAAGATTATTAAGAAAGCACGACTGAAAGCTAGATACATTGATAGAAAAGACACATTGAGACTTAGAATACAGAAAGAGACAAAGGAAACGTCGAATGTGGTGCGGTTCGTAACGGATTTTAATGATGCTTCCTTGATTTTGAAGAGATTTATGATTAAACACTGGAATATACTTATGCAGGAAGAGACACTGAAGGATGTGGTAGCTGGAGGAGTCATTACATCATTTCGTAAGGGTAGAACCTTGAGAAATACATTAAATCCTAGCTATACTACTATTTCCCCGAAGAAAACTTGGTTATCTCAGAGAGGGGAGGGTTTTTACAAATGTGGCTCTTGTGGAGTCTGTCGTTGGGCATGTCACAAAATACGAGAATTTTGTCATAATAACAAAACATTTGTTTTGCGTTCCATTATGGATTGTAACTCTAATTTTGTTGTATACATTGTTCGTTGTAAATGTACAAAAATGTATGTTGGCAGCACTATAAGGGCACTCAAAACTAGAATAGGAGAACATATTCGGGCACTTAAGAATGGGGATGTGAGATATCCCTTGGTAGCACACATGACTATCTGTGAAGCACAATCAACCAAAAAATGTTTTGAATTTTTTGGACTGGAACATGTCCCCCGTAACCCAAGAGGGGGCAATAGGGAATTGCGTCTTCGCAGACAAGAAGCACTGTGGATTATGAGACTTAGAACTGTAGAAACAGGATTGAATTCTGATAGGGAACTAGAATTTTTCTTGGGGGACTGAATTATCATTATTTTCTGTGACATATTATAGGTTAGTTGTGACTATATGAAATTACATTTTGTATTTTTGCAAATACGTCTATTATAAGTATGTTTGTAATGTTCTAGTGTTATACAGTGTGAATAAAGTGCATTCGAATTTAAGATCAATGGTTCTTAAACGCACAACAACTCACAATCAATGAGTGGGGATGTGTTTTAATTTCCCCCTTTGGTGTTACTACTTTTATTCTTCAGTTTGTTTTAATTGGGGTAACTAGTAACTTGAATGTGAAATATGGCATACTTTGTTTGACATTTATGGCTATTATAAGACTATGGGTACCCCATTGATGTATTTGGTTTAGTAATACACTTGGTATATTTCTAATAATTTAGTTTTGGCCTATAATGTTAGTGCCATTGATAACTAAGTCTCATTGTTGATGTAATCCTAATATTACTGTTTTTGTTGATTTGTTTTTTGTCCTTTGCTTAATTACTGACTAAGTGCTTAGTGCTTAGTGCGTCTGTATTAGAAGACACGTATTGTGCCCTCGGTTAGTAGTGGGAATATACTGATGTAATGGCTGGCGCAGTGGTGTGCCGTCTTTTATGTTGATGCCCCGGTCAGCTTGAATGCCGAACCCGGAAGTGTATTTAACTTCCGGGTTCGGGTGTGCGCGTTCAGCGCACACGCTAGGCATCCGTACTGGAAGACGCCGGTTTTCTCAATAGATATCTACTGTCCCAGAATTACTGGGGGTAAGTTGAGTTAGATGTACGTTTATATGTTTATATGCACGACAATATTGCACGGCAATATCTTTGCTAATAGTGCAACTTTCCAGGATCGAGTCTGTGTCGGCACGTTGATAGGTATTTATTTATGAGCATGCATTACAACTTATGGCGTATTCTTGGTTATTCTGGCACGGATTTTTGATTAAAATGTTATAGTTATAGATCATGCCAGCCGTGACATGTTCTAATTTATTAAATAGTCGTAACGTTTTGCCCTTACTAGGTATTAGTTTGTTATTAAACACTTATACTTTTCCCCTTTCTCTTTAACATTAGATTTTGAACTTGGATTGGATACTGGTTATGCTGGAAGTCCATACTGGATTGGTATTAGTTGATGAATACTTGCCTTTAAATTGTGATTGATTTACAAGGTATTTGAACACAAATTTATCTATAGGTACACGATCACACTATGGATTATGGGTGTCTCCTTTTGGTTGATTATTGACTTGGGTCTTTCACACATGGTTAAGCATGTTGTGAGTTTTTGTTTTCTCATCACTCATGGGTGTTTTAGCAAAGTGCTTTTTAGTTGGAGTTGGTTGTTGATCTCTTTCCTCTCACTTTTTATGAGCTGGTTTTGACCATTAATTTTTCCTTTTGGATTTGGTGTCATAGTTGCATCATGCTATAAAGCGCTGAAAGGCTTCCCACTCCTGGAGGACACTGCTACTGGCAACAGGGACTACGCTTCCCAAAAGACTTCATTTTACTGGAGGCAGGGCCATAGTCTCATCGTGCTATAAAGTGTTGAAGGGCTTCCTGCTGCTGGGGGATGCTGCTGCTGGTAACCGGGACTACTCATCCGAAGAGACTTCCTTCTACCCGCAACCTGGAGGCGGGGTCACAGTCGTATTATGCTATAAAGCACTGAAGGGCTTCATGTTGCTGGCAACCGGGACTACAGATCCCAAGAGACTTTATTTTACCTGCGGTCTGGAGGCGTGGCCATAGTCGCATCATGCTATAAAGCACTGAAAAGCCTTCCGCTGCTGGGGTATGCTGCTACTGGAAACCGGAACTACGCGTCCCCAGATACTCCATTTTAACAGCGGCCTGGAGGCAAGGGCATAGTCGCATCACGCTTTAAAGCGCTGAAGGGCCTCCCACTGCTGAGGAACACTGCTGTTGGCAACCAGGACTACACGTCCCACTAGACTTCATTCTGTTGGCAGCATGGAAGAGGGGCCATAGTCACATCACGCTAAAAAGAGCTGAAGGGCTTCCTGCTGCATGTAGAGGCTGCTGCTGGCAACGAAGACAACACGTCCCAAGAGACTTTATTCTATAAGCTGCAAGGCCACAGTTGCATCGTGCTATAAAGGGCTGAAGGGCCTACCGCTGATGGGGTATGCTGATGCTGGAAACCAGGAATATGTGTCCCAAGAGACTTCAATCTACTAATGGCCTGGAGGCAGGTGTAGGAAGCTGGCTCTATATATACTATACCAAAGTAAGGTATAGTGTGCACAGAGTCCTGTGGATCACCAGAGGCTTTACAGAGGCCAAAGTAGATAAAACTAATGCTCTCTTTTGTGGTAGTGAGGTCGAGCAAGTTAGGCTTATCAGAGGGTAGTGCTAAGCGTTTGTTGTACACACACAGTCAAGAAATGAGGCACACACTCAATGACTAACTCCAGGCCAATATTTTATGTATCAAAAAATATACTTTGTTGCTTTATTTCTAGAACCAAAGGGATCTTTGTTTCAGGTAAGTGCAGTTTCAAGAATGTATCACTTTCAAGTATCAAATGCACTTTGTTTAGAATTCACAGGTGAAACAGTTTACAGGTAAGTAATACTTTTCAATTTCAAAAGTAAATATTTAGTGCAATTTCTTATGGAAAGCAATGCAGTCCTAACAGCGGAAAGGTAACAACCTTACTAGCAGGTAAATACTCACCTTACGATCCCAGTCTTTGTGGGTTAAGGTGTCCACAGGGCAAAGTTTAGGAAGACATCAAGGGTGCACCACCAGCAACAAGAGTCTGGCTGGATGCAGAGGTCAAAGGTGGTGTTGTGCGCCCAAGGGAATCCTCTGGAGACTGGGGGCGTGTAGAAACAAAATAGCTTGCAGGTAAGTACCTATGACTTCAGGGCTCTGCCCTGGGGGGGCTCAGATCAGCACAGGGCGGGCACCAGGTCCACACCAAACACACCCTCAGCAGCACAGCAGCGGCTGGGTGCAGGGTGAAAACACAGCATTAGGGACTCAATGCTTTT
Organism: Pleurodeles waltl; assembly: GCF_031143425.1. Taxonomy (NCBI): domain Eukaryota; kingdom Metazoa; phylum Chordata; class Amphibia; order Caudata; family Salamandridae; genus Pleurodeles; species Pleurodeles waltl. Next base: position 304,333,540 of record NC_090446.1, read on the forward strand.
CAATGAGGGCACCCCGGGGGTCACAAAGATCAGCATCGTGGCCCAGAGAATCGACTGACGAAAAACAACTGTGGACAGGAATATTCAGAGCCCACTGGTTATTGCTGTACTATCGGTTGGGTTTCCCAAGACTAGGGAGCTGTGAGTGCAGGGGTACCTTTAGGCGTTGGGAAATTTTCACAGGAGGCAGTCGCAGTCAGGAGGGTCCTCTGGATTTAGGCTGCAGGTATCGTGGTGTTGGTCAGGAGAGGTCAACCCAAGGTGTACTCGAAGTTTGATTCACCTGGGGTCCTTCTCTAAACAGGTGGGCCACCTGGACTTCGGCCGGGTGCGTTTTGTGCAGAGTGGGCAGTACTTGTGGATCTGGGGCGGTTCTGGAGTCCTTCTTCGAGGTTTCTTTGTGGACAGGATCACCGTCCATGGGAGATCTTGGTCCATGGGTAGGCAATCAGTCCTCTGAAGGTTTGTAGAGGTTGCTGGTCCTGCAGGATACATCACATTTTTGTAGCAGAAATCTTAAAGCTGCAGAGATGCCGGTAGGGCTGGGGCCAAGTCAGTTGTCGTCTGGAGTCTTCTGTGCTGGTGCAGCTCTTCCATCGTTCTTCTTTTCAGGGCACCAGAGAGCAAGGTTCTGGGGTGCCCCTAAATATTAGATTTAGGGGCGGTACACGGGTCAGTGGGCAGTAAGCAATGAGACTCTCCCTGGCCACAGGGCCCTTGGTGCCATTGGTACCTTTTACAAGGGACTTAGCTGTGTGCCAGGGGTGTGCCAATTGTGGTAGCAATAGTACAGTTTAGGGAGTGAACGCAGGTGCTGGTTAGCAGGATCCCAGCACACACTCAGTCAAGTTAGAATCAGATATCAGGTAAAAGGTGAGGCGGGTAACCATGTTAAGTCATATCATGCTATAAAGAGCTGAAAGACTTCCCGCTGTTCACAGGATGTGCTCGGGCATCAGCAGGGGCAAAGACTGGGCCAAGAACGGGCCTGCCTGCACCTGTCAGTGCCAGAAAAAGGCAGGGCAGGGCCACTCCCCTTAATTCTGCCTCGTGGAAGCCATGGGAGTTAAGAGAAAGTCTGCAATGTCTTTGAATACCTATTTAGATCTTGTAGGAAATCCCCTTAGGCACTCATCTATTATTTCATATCTTACCTCAGCTGTGGGGGGCTCGCACTGAAGAAATTCAACAGGCTGAACAAAGGCTTGGATGTAATGTCAATAATCTCATAAAGATTCCTAGCCCATCAGCCCCTAGCCATGATGCCATATCTGATGGAGTGGGTCATAAAATACCTCCCCCTGGAGGTGGGTAGCACCCTAGTCATGACTGTCATTGAAGGATCTGGTCAGGCTCCCACACAGACAACGGCAGAAGCAAAGTGGAGTGGCGGACTTCCTAAAGTTGGTCAGATTACTGGGGTAAGGAAGAAAGGGAGGAAGGCCCTGGAATCGAAGGGCTCCTTGATTGCTCCCTCTTAGATATGTTCAATGCCTAATACAGAAATTGGTTCAGGCAGTCGTTTGGTATGGGGCAGACTTCCCTTAGTGGGCTAAAAAGTACTTGAGTTGTTTTTAAAATCTGCCTTGGAATCCACAGTCTTTTTGTAATTACTTTGTTAAAATGTTCTCAAGGGCGATGGAAGGTGTATGTGCAAAGTTGGGTTTAACTGAATCCTTGTTGACATCTTTGAAAGCCCTGGTAGTAGTGGGTCAGGATGTTGAGATGTCTAACAGTGAGCAGTGGAGGTTTGGCATTGCTAAAGTTTCGTGCAATCGGCTCAATCTGGATGGGTTTGCTTGCTAATTGCTCTGTTGAGCCAGGGAAAAGTAATGGGGTTCTGCAAACTGCACCCAGAGATCAAGGTAATATAGAACTACTAAGCATAATCCCAGTGTTTGACCAAAGACCTTTACCCTGCAATTCACAGTGCTCAGGGGAAACAAACTCCCCATCTCACAGGTCTCATCGACCATCTAGAATGCAGGCTTATGTTATAAAGAATGAGTTACTTGGTAGTACATCGAAGCTGCATCTTCCACCTGAGTCATTACCCTTAGTTGTCATCCTGGGGGGAGTTGCACCATTAAAAAGGGGAGGTCAATTCTACTACAGAATTATTGCGCAAGGTGTGGCATTGGTGTGACAACTATATGGGGCAGGGGCAGCAAGCATCTTCGTATATAATAAAGGCAAGAACAGTGGACTGGGTGGGGACAAGGGAAAAAGATTTTGAGGGGGGATTGCATTTTTTAAAATTTTAGGTACCAGTGCTTTGCCAGGCGAATCCTACTGCACAGGCATGTTTGTAACAGAACTGTCCCAGATTCCCCTGTATTACTTTTACACCACCCCTTGTGGATCCCTTACTAGAATTGGGAGGTGCAGATCGAATAATCATTTGAGCAGGGGAGAAGGGTTCAGTCAAGGCTGATTCCATTGGCAAATAGGTTTCAACACTTGAGCGGGAATGATGGGATCCATTGACTGACTTCAAGCAGTGATGGGTTGATGCACACAGAAGAACATTATTAGGTTAGAAGGGGCCATGATCAGGTAGGGAGCAACATTAAGCAAGGAGTTTTGTTCAAAATGGCATGTTGGAACATAGCCGGTCCTAACAAGAAAGATGATGAGAGGAGGATGAATTTTATAGGTGGCCATCAGATTATAGCTCTGCAGGAGACCTGGGAAGCGATAACTAATTATTTTAATGGATCGGGTTCTTCTCCGTTTTTTGCTGCCATACCCTCTAATTATGGTAGAGCTGGTGGGGGGCGGGTTACGTACGCTTGTTTCATTGGATATTCCCTGCTGATTGAGCCTAATAGATGCTGGCTCAGAGAACCTGTTAGCTGTAAAACCAGATTGTAAGACAACACCCATCGTAGTTGTCATTAATTTATGTAGCTCTTTTGAGCCGTCAATGGTTAATGAACACCTGTATACCTAAAAAAAAATTCTTGTAAAGTTTGGCGAAGAGCGTCATTCCCCATATTCAGTGCTTATTTTTGATGATTTTAACCTGCATATGTGTCAATTGGGTTGTGTAAATAGTGATGACAACTTTAATGAGCTTCTAGAGGTTGCCCATTCTGAGCACATCACACATGGGGAGCTATTAGAGGCCATCCTTGTGGACTGTGACTTGTGGTGTCTTTAAAATGAGAGGGTGGAGGCTTCCATTCCCATCTTTACTACACTTGATAATATTTTAATTTCAGCTGCTGTGCTCCAAAAGGCTAAACATTTTGAGATTAAGAGGAGCCAGTTTAGTAATTACAACCTCTTGTTTTTTACCTAGATTGGGATGTAGGTACAGTCGTCAGGTTGGGGAGGTGGAGGCAGGGAGATATGCTGTAAAGACCAGGGCTGGTGCATAACATGGGACAAAATCACCCTGGATCATTTTGTTAGCAATCTTTATAGGACATGTGATCCAATATTTAATATTTGCTTAGACACGGAACAGCCCAATGAGGAGATTCTAAATGCGTTCTAATGAGCTTGTGGGCAGGATGCCAAAGAGTTTAGCAAGCCCATAGGTAAGAGGGCCATAAAGGGGCAGATGATTTGACCAAACTTGTTCACAAGTCCATCGGGATCTTATGAGGGTATTGAGTCAGACCCCCAGAGACACATATGTGATTGTAAAAAGGAGGAAAACATACAAAGAAACTCTGTGTGATAAGAAATCAGAGTTCAAAAAGAGAGCTTGGGATGATCTTTTGCAGGTTAGCATACTGACTAATAGCACAAAGTTTTGGGAGGTGCTTAACAGACCTTTTTTAAGGAATCTATAAACAATGTAATGGATTGAGTCATTGTCCCAGATGTTTGGTTTATGCACTTCCAGAGCATGTATGAAAGTACTGTAGAAGAGATATAGACTGCTGATCCCTTATCAATACGACCGTGAGGTCTAGATTAGTAAAGTGGTCAGAGTAAAATAATGTGATTTCCGGACCTCAGTATGTGTTCAGGCCTGCTAAAGGCACTCTGCATCAATGTCTGAACCTACAATTCACTATTGGTAAATATACAGTGACAAAGAAGGGCTTCCTACATATGGCTTTTGTGGATCTTACCGCCACATTTGATCATGTGAATAGAGCGAAATTGTGGAGGATGTTGATTCACCTTGGTGTGAATCAATATTTTGTGTATTTTTTGTATGACTTACATTTTGGGCAATAAGGTATGACCTGGAAAGGCATCTGACAGAGTCTATGAGCCTCTATTGGGGGGCAGACCCGGCTGCATTCTGACCCATTTTTATTTTTTTGAAATATCAATAATTTGGGTGCTGATTTATGTGCAGCTTGCAAAGATGCTCTCAGCTAGTTCCTTCCATTCTTTATAATGATGATGATGCAGTCCTAATTTCTAGGACTGCGGTAGGCTTGCAACAATTGGTTGACTCCTTTGTGGCCGTCCGCGATTTGAGTACTAATTACCTCATATCACATATCATGGTAGTGTACACTAGAAAACCTCAGAAAATATGTTTTGGGGGCAAAGAACTGGTCAAGGTCTCGACCTTCTCATATTTGAGGGACCTTTTTGATGAGAAAGGTTCATGAGGCTCCCGAATGAAACTAAAAAGGAACTTATTTTTCAGAGCCGCAGTCACGATTATAGATTTTGCTAAAAGGTTGGGGGCTAAACCAATGCAGGCTCTCATGAAAGGTTATCAGAGCAAATGAATCCCACTGGCCAGCTATGGCTGCGATATATGGGGCACTAAGAATATGAGGGCTATTCAGACTGTGAAAAATACATTTTAAAACAAATTGTTGGCTATTTCACAGTCAGTACCCACATATGTTACACATGAAGAGTTGGGCTGGGGTATATTTGAGACCAAGTAGCTCTTGCACCCTTACTCACGTGGATCAGGGTAAAGTGTAACCTGGAATTAGTCCTTAATCAGGCAATCATTAAAGATTGCCTGACCCTAGGCAGAGCACTACAAATCCTGTGGATCAAATATATTAATGAAGTAATGTGTAACTGGGTCATCCAGATTTATTCAAACAACTGCATGGAATCACAAAGAGGGATCTGATTTGGACTAAGAAGCACTTTGCCCGTGTGTGGGGCTCTGAAAGAGATGCTCATAAACTTAGCAAACCTACATCTCAATCCCATCTTTCCATGAGACCCTGTCCCCTGATGGAGCCCTAACTGAGCTTTGTTATGCTGTCTCAGCATTGATCTTTTCTGATGAGATTTAGTTTTAATCTCCTACATTGGTATGTGACAGTCCCTCAGGGGAAACATATATTGCGCCGTGGGCCTCTGCGGCGCCTCCCGGCCGGACCGCAGGAGAATCCGTGGCGTGTCCCGGCCAGGCCACGGGGGAAGCTGCGGTCCGGGTCAAGGGTCGCGCGCCCACAGCGGCCCTTTTCTCCGGCCGCGCGCTATTATCAGGGCGCGGCGAGGCCGGAGGCCCAGAATTGGGTCACGGTCCTCACCGCGCACGGTGCGTGACGCGGACATTGCTGTGGGGTATCTGGGCCCTCCCCCTTAACATTACTCACCTGCAACACGCTTTCAGGGCCTTTCTTTTCCTTCTGCTTGATTTTGAAGCATGTCTTCTCCTTCCCAGCATGCCGTGCACATCCCTTCTTCCCTGCATGCACCTGTTCCTTTTATTCAAGGGTATATTTTCTATCTTTAGCTATAGCTCTTTCCCAAGCCAAGATGGTGGTGTTACTTCTTCCTGTTTTATCACTTCCTGTCTAGGGGTATATAAGGGGAATTATTTCTTCTTCTCATTGCGTTGCAACACTTCAGCGGTGGTGGTCACGCTCCAGATGGTGTTCGTTTGGGACGCCAGTCGTTCTTGTTCTGTCTTCAGTCTTCCAGAATTCCAGGATCCTGAGTTCTAATCCTTGTGCCCTCCTTCTGTTTCAGGGTGTTCCCCTTGGGGTTTTTCCTCTGGGACTCCTTCTGGAGGGCACCGACTCTGGTGGCTTACTATTGTCAACAGCACCGTGGCTACCGGAAGGGGTCGCCCCTACCTCGGTCAGAGCAGGACTTGCAGGAACCGGCGCCGCTCACCATCCTTCTCCAGTACCGGCGGTAAGCCCAGGGTGAATCGTGACACCATAAGTTGAAAGAGAGAGGTCCTTGTTTGTGCAATGATTTCTCCCCCCAAGTTACAGTTCACTGTATTCTCTTTTGCTTCCTCCTCGCAGCATCTTTCAACAGGATGGAACTGTTTGTGCCAGAGTTCAGAAGGTAACACTTAGCGGGATTAACCAGGTCCCTCTATCTGACCCACTTCCATTTCATTCTACCCGACCTTGTAAAATTCCCCGGGAACCAAATGACCACAAGTAGCACTTTTTTTATTTTTTTATTTACTTATTTATTTTGCATTGATAGAGAACAACATCAAACAGACACATCTGAGAGGTCATAGACATGAGTCATGGTCAAATACAAAATAAGCAACATTAGAGTCTTACATCCAACAGCCCCATATGCACTGGGGCGGCAATCAATGTCATAGATCACCATTATTTTCCAAAACACATCAATGCGACGCCCCAATGTGTTGAAGAAACAACATACAGATGACCTGTACGGTGGGGAGTGAACAGCAAAGAGGAAAGAAGACACAAAGAGAGGAAAGGAAAAAGATAGAGCAAAAGAAGTGAGAGAAGATAGGAAACGCGTAGCCATCAAAGCATCATACACATGAAGCCAGTGAGGAAATAGTGCAGCAGGGGGGTTATAACTGTTGCACAAGTCCTGAGGGTGCTAAGGTCGTGAAGTTGTTGGCGCACAGGTCTCTAAAAAAGAGCGCAGAGGGGCCCATATGTCTTGCGGCCGTGATCCCTCCGGCATTAGGTCCCAGTAAATCATTAATTGGTCCTGACAATACAAAACATCATGCAACAATTCCAAACAGCGGGGAGTCTGCCACCATTTTTCTAAATTCGTTTGGGATTTTTCTTATGTTCTTTTTTCAATGTATTCCTATTTGGGTGTTTTATAGATGCTTTGCGCATTGCCTATCAGTTAAGCCTCACTGCTGTGTGCAAGCTATCAGAGGCTAAACAATGGGATTAATTTAGTGACTTTTGTGGTTAACCTTGACAATTGTGGTTATAGCCTGAGTGTGTCTTCCACCCCTTAAAACCAATACCCCAATTTCTTACACCTATTCAATGGTATATGTTTTGACTTTTTAATGGATTTCAGCCATGGATCTGTTGCAGTGGTCTGGGTGTCCTGGTTACCTAGAGAATGCAGATTATCTCTCCTAACTAGGACTTCCATTCTCTCTTATTTGTATCGGATTTTTCTTCTCTCACTTCTTTCTAATAGTATTTGAGGTAGTCTTCATGTTTAAAATTCCTTCTTTCAGTCTTCCTTTCTTGTTGAAACAGCTCACATTTTGTGGTACTTCCTGACTCAAACTCATTAAATCGTCACCAGTGATGTGGCCTGGTTTATCTGGGTGGTGTCATTGCTGCCACTTAGGTCTCACGTACTGTCTAGCTTGCATTTTGCAAACATGTACTAGACTCAATTATGTCCTCTTGAGAGAGGGACCATCTAATCGTTGGAGGGTAGCAGTGTTCATGACCTTTCACCAAATTTTGAAATTCACCAAATTTGTCACCATAGGAATTTCATTTGCAGAACGGATTACCCATTTTTTTATAAATCTGTCCCGCACACTGGGTGGAATTTTAACTCTTTTTTTTTTTTTTTTTTAATATGTTGGTGTCATCCAACAAAACAAACGCAGAAGACTCAAGGGGGAATCATGGTCTTGGGGTCACTTCTCGTTGGCTCATTGGCTGTGCAAGTGAAATCTTAACTCAAATAAATAAATTGAAATTGAAAATTCGTCCTTACAGGGAGGGAGAGAAGACCTGAGATCCATACAAATGTGATTGAAAGAGTGCACACAGCTGCTACAAAAACAAGTGCAACTTTAGGAACAATTGTTGAACTCTGGGGTGGTGGACGGACAGACTGCCTGTTTTAGCACAGTCAAAAACTGGGTATTAACATCAAAATTACATCCTGTATTCAAGCATAAACTGAAAGATTTAGCCCGACTCGGCATTTGCCCAGGTCCTGAAATGAAGGCAGGGTGGCGGGGCTGAGCCACTCCGCCCGCAACCTTTTTAATACCATTTAAAGCACTGAACAACGTATTAAAAATCTCTGCCTTTTCTGTTAATTTTGCAACTCCCGAATCCCAAAAGTTCAACCGATGAAACCCACTCCAATCCAAACATGGAGGTGACAACTGTGTCCACACGGGGTTGATAGAGCGTTCCTTATTAGTAATTTACCTGTATTTTGGACGCTCTTTAGGCCGATGAACCTTTTGGCTAAGTGGGACCCTCTCCACCCTTAGTCAGTCAATTTAATCAAACCAAATAATCAATAGCGAACATAAGCAATGCCCTGATCAACATAACACTTAACAATTAATCCAGAATACATTTCGGCGAACCCTGACCTTTCAGCCAGGAATAACCACACCTATTTATTCAAAGTTAGTGAATTTATTTCCCTATATTAACAAAGCTAGCACAATATAGATGTGTCTCAACACCAAATGATAAACATAAATGAACATTAATAGCTGTCCATAACGGCGAAACAGGTGCAATCTATGCAGCATTTGAATAACAAGGCATTCGATAATAGCAATGCAAATCACTAAAACTATAATCTGTAATGAACTAATTGCATACATTTAGTCAGCATAACAAGGTCTCAAATTGCATCGTGCAACAAAAGGAATCCTCATCTAACCTCAAATCAGCATCGGCATGTGGGACTTCATGCAAAAACAATTTAGCAACATTAATTTAGAAAAACTCCTAACTAGGGAACTTGTCAAAATCAGCAGTTGGTTACCTAAAAGAAACACAATGCAATTTTACAATTTCCTTTCATATTTACCAATTACAATAAGCATTCAAGGAAGTCTTCGTCTCGCAGGTACCGTTTCTCGATCGGCATAGGACGGGGCAAAGGGGCAGGGGTGGACGGGGCAATTAGCCTCACGGCGGCAAGATAAACTACTACTTCATGCAAAGGGACAAATCAAAGTTAAAGTCTCTAGGGTAAGAATCATTTAAGTCTCTTTCTCTCGATTAGAGAAAGCATCAAAGTCTCTCAAAATGGCGTCGCAGCAAGATGGGCCATATTAGCTACAAAATGGCGGGTATCGGGCTAGTAATGGCTATGATGTCCGGGTAATGGCTGTAATGGCTGATTTCTTCTCGTACACCTGGTTTAAATAGACAACAGTTCAAATCCAGTAGGGTCTTCCATTGGAGGGTTCATAGGTTAGCTTCAAATTGTCCAATCAAAAACAACAGTTCTCAAGCTTTTACTTAAGCATACATTATCCTTGGAGACGGGTACGCAAGTTGCAACATTTTATACCAATTAACTCACTTTCAGAGCTTCCATTGTCCGCACCTGCAGATTGACCTTGGAGTAAAGAGAAAAATGCCAAGCTGGCACGAAACCTTAAGATAAGCATGCGAACGATCTCAGTGGAAAAGTACAGCTTCAAGCAAGAATACACGTTTAATAGCACATTGGAAAAATACGAGCATCTAAACCGTGAGACCAGGCAACTAGGCCGAAGCCTGCACTAAAGTAATGCTAAGCTAAAACATTTCAAACAAGCAAATCATAGCACACGTTTACGATTATGTCGGATTAGTGCAATTCTAATACACCACGTTATATAAAGCACGCTTATAAATGTCGGCAAACTACTCTGAGGGCACATTTTGTCCCCGTACAATCTTTATTAGTTCGGTTAAAGTCACACATGATTATTGCAGCACTACGTTTATGCGTCAAATAAATGTAAAACCTTCATTTCAGCTTCATCAATCCCTCCTCTGATGACTACTTGTCATCACACCAAATCATGCCCACAAATTTTATTCCATTAAAATTCTGTCAGTTCTCTCTTCCTTTTAATTCCCCTAGTTTTCGCTTTGTATTCTTCTGCCATTCTCTTCATCATTTTCTCTTCCTTCCTTCTTTTAATTCTTTCCATGATCATTATTATTCCCCTTTTTATTCCCCAAATTCCAAATATGCAAATCAGTACTATTAGTATTCCCTGTATTATTTTTAGTAATATCCCATTCCAGATTCCCCCAATCCAATTTCCCACTGAAGCAAGTCCTTTTCCAACCTTCTCCCACACTCCTGGTTCTTTCAATTCCTTCAAATCTGCACTCTCTTTTGTTAGATTAGCAAGCATAGTTTTAATTTTCACACTGTTATCTGGAATATACGTGCAACAGTGTCGTGCACCAAGCATTTTGCAAACGCCGCCATCCTTTGCTAAAAGAATGTCTAAAGCAAGCCTATTTTGAAGAGTCATAGCTCTTTCCGCTGCAAGTTCAGCATCTATCAGGATTATAGCACCTGAAAACTTTGTCAACATGTTATCCACTATAGTAGACAACTTTCTTATTTTGATGGAATTCAGCACAACTCCCAATGAAGGAATCATGGCTCCAAATATATCTCCTATCACAGCAGCTGCGGTCTCTCTTTTCTGGATACGATGGGATCCAGATGTCTTTGAAATCATCGATAGGTCATCCAGTTGATAAACCTTTGGGAACACTATACCCAAATAACATCTCCCCCACCATCCCTTTGGAAGAGGATAATAGGCATTATACCCACAAATGTAATATACACCTGGAATGACAGGGTCAAGACCGTTCATCATGAATGTCCATTTGGCCTTAAAGATAAACGTATGTTTACACTCACTCGCTCCTACAAAAATGTTATCATAATAAGATTCACCTCGATATATACAAAATTTCCCTGCATGCCAAGCATCTAAAGCTATTCTCCCTTGTGTCTTTATTGCGGCAAAATCATAATTATCTACTGAAGTCCTCTTATGTAGTTCTTTTTCTAATTTCACATTCATTTGTGCCCTTCTATCATCTGTGCGATCTAAAAAGCTTATTTCTACTGCAGAGAGCGAGCAGGTAAGGTTTTCCCTATGAGCGTGAGCCGTTTCAAAAGGTTGCATTGGCTCGAAAAATTCCCTCATTATTTTAGTATCCCAGTCTTTAGCAATCTGACTTAGCTGCACTATTATAGGAACATATGCAAAGGTAACATCATAATTCGAGTAAAAATACTGTATGTTAGTTTGACCGTAAAACCTAGACATTACTATACTACATGTAATCCCGTATGTAAGTGGCATGTGGTGATAAGTCACCCCTTCCTTCACTGATGTCGGTATCTGTGTACACACATAACAATCCTTCGCATCCATAGTCTCAACATATTCTGTTAGCAAGCGATAGAAAACATTATACGAAAGTTCTTTCTTATCATGCAAGAGTCTCTCATCTAATTCTAGTCTTTTTAATGCGGTTAGTTCAGTGACAGTAACAGGAGCAAAAGTAGAAACATCAATTTTCTCATTCTCACCCTTTCCATGCATTCCAAGCACAATTGCCATTATTATTAGTACACATGCAATTACCAAGCCTATACACACATATTTACAATATTTCTCTCTACTATTTTGTGTCATGATCTGTATAGAATCAGAGAGCTAGAAGCACCTATAAAGAAACTATTTGGCAATTCAGTTACAAAGCTGAACGAGCGCGATGTTCACACCGTCTTCTTCAAGAGGCCAGTCACTTATCGGTTAGCAGCATTTGTCTCAATTCGGCAATAACTCAGTCTCTATTCGGCAATAAACAAAAGTCTTATCAGGTTAGCAAATGTCTCATCCGGTTTAGCAATGTCTCAGCTGGTTGTTTCGTATCACGTTAGATTGTAGCAAGCAATATCATTTATTACCCTTTCAATCGACAGAGTCCATAAAACTTTTCTTTTCTATTGGTATCTCTTCTTCTTCGTTCTCGAGGCTAAGAGATACAAATTCGTCAGTCCAATCGTCATTGACTACATATGCCCATTCTGGACCGGAATATCTCCTGTTTGGTATCCTTTTCCTTTTCAATTTTGCTTCTCTTTTCGATTCTGCCTCGCTGGTACTTTCCTCTTTGGCCAAGTCTTTTCCTTCACTTGAGGATGGTACCACAACAGTCACTTCCTTTCTTTTCTCTTTCACTTTCGGCCTTTCTCCGTCGTTCAAACTTTCTTTAGTCCTTTCCTTTATTGGTGATATACTTAATCTCCTCTTTGCACCGTGTCCATTTGATGGACCTACGATCTTTTCTGTAGAAGCTTGAACTTTTTCGTTCTGTTCTGCCTTGTCCCCTCCTTCTGGGGAATCAATCACGTTCTCTTTTTCTTTTTCTGTATCGTTTGTTTCTGGGAAAGCCCTCCTCTGATCAGGCTCTCCTGCTTTTTCACCTTTTTCGAGCCCTTCGTCACTGTTACTTTCGTCAGGCTCTTTATCACTTTCAGCTGCTTCAGGCTCTTTGTCACCTTCAGCTGCTTCAGGCTCTTTGCTACCCTCAGCTGCTTCAGGCTCTTTGTCACCTTCAGCTGCTTCGTCGCTGTCTGAGGATTCTCCTTGGTCTTCCCCAAGTGAGTCTGTTGCTTCGTCCTCAGAGAATATTTCTCTCTCTTCCGTTCCTGCCTGTTCGCTTTCAGTTCGGTTTTGCTCTATCTCAGCACTCAGCACTGTTTTATCAGGCACTGGCAGTTTCAGCGCTTCAACTTCCTCATCTGTGGGACACAACACTTTCTTTGTGTGACTGGCGTGAATCCAGTTGGGAACTCCCGCACACTTCACAGCGGTAGTTGTCGTCAGGATCACTTGGAAAGGGCCTTTCCAACGGGGTTCCAGACACGACTTCCTCACGTGCTTCTTTACCACGACCCAGTCACCTGCTTTCAGTGCGTGTCCTGGACCTTGGATCGGTGGCAAGGTGGTTGCTTCCACCTGGTGAGAGAAAGAGCGAACCACGTCAGCTAGACCCTTGCAGTAGTCTAACACCATATCATCTGTAATATTCAAAAGCGCGTTTGCGGGAACTGCAGGAAGTCTCATAGCCCTGCCCATGAGAATTTCGTGCGGAGACAATCCAGTCTTTCTATCAGGGGTGTTTCTCATTGACATTAGCACCAAAGGCAATGCGTCAGGCCATTTCAAATTTGTCGATGCACATATTTTCGCCATTCTTGATTTCAGTGTACCATTCATTTGCTCCACCAGTCCTGATGCTTCAGGGCGATAGCTACAATGCAGTTTTTGCTCAATGTTCAGCGCTTCGCAAAGTAACTTTATCACCTCGTTATTGAAGTGACTTCCCCTATCTGATTCTAAAGAGATCGGGAATCCGAAACGTGGTATCAACTCTCTCAACAATAGCTTCGCAACCTTAAGGCTGTCATTTCTACGTGTGGGGTATGCCTCAATCCAGTGACTAAAAATGCACACAATCACCAACACATACTTTAGACCTCCATGCACAGGCATCTCCATGAAGTCCATCTGCATCCTACTAAATGGGCCACTGGCTCTGCCAATGTGGCTCGCGTTCACAACTGTTCCCTTTCCTGGGTTCATCTGCTGGCAAGTGACACATCGATGGCAAACTGCTTCTGCAGCTTGACGGAATCTGGGGTTAAACCAATCAGTTTTGAACAATCTTATCATGGCATCTCTCCCTAGGTGAGCTTGCCCATGATAGAACCGCGCAAGCTGTGATAAGAGACTATTTGGCAAAACAAATTTTCCCTCATTTGAAACCCATAACTCATCTGGTCTCTTTATACATTGTGATTTAATCCAGGACTCTCTTTCGTCCTCCCTGACGTTATTCTGTAATGCTTTTAATTCATCTATTGTATCTACAACCTTCAAGGCAAATGCTTCAGCTGGTTCGAGTTCTGGTTCACTTATCGAATTCCATTAATCTCTGAGTAATATACAGTTCAAGGCACAAAATCTTGCAACTTGATCCGCATATGCATTTCCCAGAGAAACATAGTCCTGTCCTTTTGTATGAGCACTACACTTTACCACTGCAACTTCGGCTGGCATTTGAATGGCGTGTAACAATTCCCTTATTCTCTCCCCGTTTTTCACTGGGGATCCTGAAGAAGTCAGGAAACCTCTCTGTGACCATAGTTGTCCAAAGTCATGCACAATCCCAAACCCGTACTGACTATCAGTGTAAATGGTGACTTTCATCAATGCAGACAGTTGACATGCTCTTGTGAGGGCTACAAGTTCTGCTACTTGTGCAGAATAGACTCCTTGAAGCCAGGCTGCTTCCAAGACACCTGTTACAGTACATACAGCATATCCTGCTTTCAAAATTCCCATCCCATCTCTTAGACATGAACCATCAACGAAAACAATTTGGTCATTTTCATCAAGCTTAGTATCCTTAATGTCAGGTCGAGGTTTTGTGCAAAATTCAGTCACCTGAAGGCAGTCATGCTCGATGTCTTCAGCGTTCTCAATTTCAGCGTTTTCACCAGGAAGCAAGGTTGCTGGATTCAACGTAGTGCACCTTTTCAGCTGCACATTCGTCGAGCCCAGAATTATCGTTTCATACCTTGTGAGTCTTGCTCCAGTCATATGTTGTGTTCGGGAGCGAGTCAAAAGTATTTCAACTGAGTGTGGGACCATGACTGTTAATGGATGTCCCATCACTATTCCTTCACTCTGAGTGAGGCTGACACCAACTGCTGCCACGGCGCGCAAACACCCTGGGAGTGCTGCTGCGACCGGATCCAAAGTAGCTGAAAAATACGCTACTGGTCTGTTTATGCCACCGTGGGCTTGAGTCAAGACAGACAAAGAACATGCATCACGTTCATGACAAAACAATGTGAAAAGCTTTGTGTAATCAGGCATACCTAAAGCTGGAGCCCTACACATGCATTCTTTCAATTCAATAAAAGCATCCATCTCATCTCCTTTCAGCTCAATTTGATCCAAGGCATCCTTCTGGGTCAGCTTCAGTAAAGGCTTTGCTAGAGTTGAGAAGTTGGGAATCCACTGACGACAGTAACCCACCATTCCCAAAAACTTCCTCACCTCCCTCCTTGTCTTTGGTGGACTCATTTGAAGTACACTCGTTATTCTTTCCTTCATTATTCTCCGTGACCCTTTCTCTATCTGGTGACCCAAGTATATCACTTTCTTCTGACAGAACTGTAATTTGGAAGGAGACACCTTGTGTCCATTCCTTCCCAAATGGTTCAACAGAGCAATGGTATCGGCTGTGCAGCCACTTTCTGTCTTTGATGCAATCAGTAAGTCATCGATGTACTGTACTAGGGTTGACTCGAACAGCAATTCTAATGCTTCCAAGTCTTTCTTTAGAATCTGATTGAATATTGACGGTGACTCAGAAAACCCTTGAGGAATTCGACACCAACTGTACACTCTGTCTAGGAATTTGAAACAAAAGAGAAATTGGCTGTCCTCATGAAGAGGCACCGAAAAGAACGCTTGTGACAAGTCGATGACTGAGAACCACTCAGCATCGCAAGGGACTTGAAACATTATCACAGCTGGATTTGGTACGACAGGGCAGCATTTGACTATGATGTCATTTATTTTCCTCAAGTCCTGTACTAGTCGGACCTTTCCACTCGGCTTTATTAGTCCCATGATTGGTGAATTACATGGACTGCTTAACACTTCTTTCAGTACTCCCTGCTTCACAAATTCGTCAATGAGTTGGGCAACTTTCATGAGGGTGTCTTGTGCCATGTGGTATTGTGGTGTCTGGGGAAAGGTTGCATTGGGCTTTACAGTCACTTTCACTGGTTCCACTCCTTTCATCAATCCCACCTCTTTCCCTGTCATATCCCACACTTCCTTTCCGACTGTTTCTCGTAATTCAGCTGGAATATCTTCTTCAGTTATCATCGGGAAAAGACAAATCAGAGGATACTCTTCATCGACAGTTTCCATGTCATCCCCCTCTACACTGTCCTCTTCTTCACCATCACTGCTCGTCTGAATTTTGATTCCCTCGTTCGAACACATAATCGAACAACCCAATTTGCACAATAGGTCTCTCCCTAACAGTGCTATCGGGCTTGAGTCACATACCACAAATTGGTGTAACCCTTGATAGTTACCAATGCTGACTGGTACCGGATCTGTAATTGGGTTTGTCAGGTGCCTGTTTGCTACTCCCACCACTTGAACTGTCCTTCCTGAGAGTGGCAAATTTGGTACTTCAATGCTCTTAACAGTTGAACGTGTGGCTCCTGTGTCAACCAAGAATGAGACACGATGACCCATTACTCTTCCTTCCACGTACGGACCCTTTTGATCAACTTCCAAGGATGCTGCAAGCACACAATCTCCTTCCTCCCCTGAACTTTCACTCTCCCATACATTGTTTATTCCACTCTCACTGTGTAATGGGAACTGTTGTACGGTGCCATTTGTATTCATTACCTGACCCGAGACCTGTGGAGGAACCATCACTTGCTGCTGACTCATTGGTGCCAAAGGTATTTGCATTTGCTGATTAGGTACCATGGGTAACTGCTGTTGCATTGGCTGCATTTGCGTCATCTGCATACGGGGCATCTGCAGCGGCTGCATAGGTTGTAATCCCTGCAACTGATTTACGGCTTGAAAATTTGGGTTTGGACCTCTCATTTTCGGTCCCCTCATTGTCTGAAATGCATTGACATCATTGTTTTGCTGACCAACACCTGCACCTTCCTGCACCACCATCGGGCACTCGCGTTTCCAATGACCGACAATTCCGCACACGTGACACGGCATCACCTTTTTCAATGCCTGCACACCATTCGGAGTCACAACAGTGTTCAAATCCGGACCATTATTCACAAAACCTCCTCTGCCTCTCGCCTGTGGCTGAAACGTCATATTTCCCTGCAACTGCGGCTGCGGTTGCGGTACCTGTTGTTGGAACCCTTGCAACCCTTGCAAACCTTGCAGACCTGTCTGAGCTGCTTTAAGCTGCATCATCATCACTTTCTCTTTCAACCTTTTCTGTTTCACTTCAATTTCGTCGCTACAGTATTTCGCATAATTCAACACCTCATCAATAGGCTTCGACTGCCAACAAATCAAATGCGACTTTATCATCTGACTTATCTCTGGTCTCAGCCCTTCCACAAATCTAAACACAAAATGAAGCATGTCCTTCGCCTCTATTGTTTCCGTGCCACTGTAATTCTTGAACGCCTTCAACAACCTCTCATAGTAACTATGAATCGACTCTTTAGCTTCTTGGGCAGTTCGATCGATCTTCTGCCAATCCACATTTTTCGCAGGAACCTTCGTCTTCAAATGCTCAATCACCTTATAGTACAAGCTCATCACCATAGGTGATGGTGCACCCGTATCACTGTCTCTCTCCGGTTCACTTGTCGGCCAACCTACAGCTCTTTTGCAATCCTCCCACAAATCTGCCGGAACTACAATCTCAAAGAGGGTGTTTAGGTCTTCCCAGAGACATTTTGTAAGCTTCACAAACCTATCAGTCTGTTGATACCATTCAATCGGTTTCTCTCTCAGTTTGGGAAAATCATCCGTAAAAGACTGAGGGGCTGATTCTAACCCCGGCGGTCTTCGACCGCCGGGGCGAGGGTCGGCGGGAGCACCGCCGACAGGCCGGCGGTGCCCCGCAGGGCATTCTGACCGCGGCGCTTTGGCCGCGGTCAGAAAGGGTAAACCGGCGGTCTCCCGCCGGTTTACCGCTGCCCTCAGAATCCCCCATGGCGGCACAGCTTGCTGCGCCGCCATGGGGGATTCTGACCCCCCCTACCGCCATCCTGTTCATGGCGGGAAAGCCGCCATGAACAGGATGGCGGTAGGGGGGTCGCGGGGCCCCTGGGGGCCCCTGCCGTGCCCATGCCAATGGCATGGGCACGGCAGGGGCCCCCGTAAGAGGGCCCCGCAAGGTATTTCAGTGTCTGCCTTGCAGACACTGAAATACGCGACGGGTGCTACTGCACCCGTCGCACCTTCCCACTCCGCCGGCTCGATTACGAGCCGACATCCTCGTGGGAAGGGAGTTTTTCCCTGGGCTGGCGGGCGGTCTTTTGGAGACCGCCCGCCAGCCCAGGGAAAAACTCATAATACCCTCCGCGGTCTTCTGACCGCGGAGCAGTATTATGGGGGCGGAATTCTGGCGGGCGGCCTCCGCCGCCCGCCAGAATTAGAATCACCCCCTGAATGTCGCTTCTGTGCCATGGTACATGTATTAACTTTCCCCCTGCTGTCTCCCTCATTGGTAACATGGTTACTGCATCACTACTCTGTGGTCTTTTCTCGTTGAGCTCTGGGACACTGTCTTTCCTCTTTTCCTTTCTCTTTACCCATCTGCTTTCCCATTTGTCTAAGCACCTCCACACTTGTGCACTCTGCAACAATTCTCTAAGGTGCGCCTTCATGCCTGCTGACCTCATGTGTTCAAAGTCTGTAGTCCCAAAATCCAACCTGTAGCTCCTGCTCAAGTGTTTTGTCTTGTCTATGTCAACCCCGTTTTTGTCAGCTATTTCCTGCAAGCTTTTATGTACCTTGTTCACTTCTCTCGTAATCCTGGGACATAGATACCTCAACTCTTCTTCCGAGTAGGACTCTAACCTATTCACACCCATAGTCCCTTCCACCAATTCTTGTGCTTCCATGTTCAACCTCATCCTATTCATATAATCTTCTCCCTTCCCACTGTCTGAGCTTTGTGTGGAATTCAGACTGTTGAACCATTGTGTCAGCTGTTGTGCATTCAACCCCATCAGTGTAGCATTCACATCGACTGCCGTTGATGGTTGCGGCAACTTTTCAGTATTCGATGTTAGAGGTATTATCAGTGGGGGGCTCGACCTCACCACTGTCGACTGAGCACATATGGGACTAAACTCCATCAAGGACCCAGATCCAGTTGGCTGAGCCGCTATCGGAGTTATCCCTGGAGTGTTTTCTATGCACCTCCTTTCTGTCCCACTCTGCAGCATTGATCTCTGACCGCTCATACCTAAGTTAGGCTGACTGTACAAAGGTACCGGTGGACCTACAGTAATGGGTAGTGATATCGCGTCTGGGTTCTGTCCGTTTCCCATGTTCTGAGACATGTTCATTCCCACACTATGAGTCATCATTGCCGGCACGCCCATCTGACTCCCCGTCATCTGAGCATGTGCGTTTCCCCCCTGCATCTGCTTTTGAGGCATCAAAAACTGGGTTGATTCAGCTTGTGCCATTGTTGGGTTGTGACAATTCTGTCCTCCCATTGTGGCTGGATCTAGAATCATTCCCGTACTATTGTCACTGCTGTAGTACCTTGGGATCTGCGGCTGATAATTTTCTGCCGGTTTCAACATGGGCACATCTGGATATATTCTCCTAACCTGCGGGGTGAACAGTAAACTCGGGTCCTTAGATCCCGATGATGCTCCTGAACTCTGACTTTCACTGTTCTGTACCGGTGCCGGAGGGGCGGATCTGGTACTTGGACCTTGTCCACTCTCTGCATAAGGTGGTGGACGGTCGTTCAGCAATTGCATGATTAACTCCTCATCCTCTAACTCCTCTTCTCTTCTCAACTTTTCCTCGTCCTCTCTATCCTTGGAACACCTCCTGTTTGTCTTACAGGTAGCTTTCTTACCTGTCTCCTCTTCTTCCTTAGTAATTGCGGGAAACAATTTTATCCCCTGCAAAACATCTGACCTCCACACCTTCTGTGCATTATCCCACCTAGCGTCCGCTAGTGTCTTTTCTACCTTCCTTATCCTAGTCTCGAACTTATTTTGCTGCTGCTGTCTAGCCATTAGTTCCCAAATCGCTAGAGCCTCAAACTGTGCTGGCCTTGGAGGTACCTTCATGTCATACATCGCGAATCTCAAATTCTCTAGTATCCTTATATTGAATGTCCGATGGATCGGGAACGCTACGCTCCCATGTTTCTCTGTCAGCTTGTGCCATTGCTTTAGCCAAAGGCACGGAGCTACCCCCTTTTCCTCCATTACAATGTAAGCTGGTGTACCTTTGGGTGGCGTCTCCTCTCCTACACTCGCTTTAATGTAAGACTCCCTCTTCATCGCATTCCTTAATGCTTTAAAAAAATTCATTTTCTCGTCTTTTATTTCACAAAGTTTGTAATCAATAGGTGACTTTAATTCCCGGAATACTCTTCACTTGCCTTTCCCCTTCCAATCGAGCCCCACGGACTGCGTCCAATCCGTGCGCGACCCTTCTCTGCAACCAACCTATCCCAGCGCGGCTCCTAGTGATGTCACACTCACACACACTGCGGCTGACAAAGCCTCGCGGCTAGCCTTCCTTCACTCAGCTCCTCTCGTAACAACTTCTTGCATGTATCGCGAGCTACCAAAAATATAAAACAGATCTGTCGGTTTACTACAGGAAGGGTAACACAATCGCTTCAGGACCTTAGGGATTTTTCACTAGCCTCGGCAGTTATTCCATCTTTCTCGGTCCCCACGTTCGCAAGCAAATCTGACCCGCAGACTGCTCTCAACTTGTCAGTGATCTATTCTAGTGCACTTAGAATTTTGTCAAAGCCCGAAGTCGTAGTTTCTTTCACTCCCTTAACACACGTACCGACTCGTTGACCACGCCCGATCAACCTACTAAACCGACCAGACCACAACATAAAACAACATACTCCGGAGTCTCTTGACCTCGCAGGGCCCGTCTCAACAACAACAACCACGTGGACCTTTTTATGCACAAAGCGCCACATGCACATGAAGTTCGACGACTTCCCTACTCTCACACTCGGAGTCGCACCTCTGCTATTTCTATGAAGGTCGACGACTTCCCTACTTCTACACTCGGAGTCGCACCTCCGCTATTCTCTAAAATCCTCGCAACCTTTTCACACACTCTGCGGCAATAAGCTGTGCAAGCGCAAAACCCTAACTTCACTCATACCATCACCAGTACCGCCAACGCTGATCTCACATCTCCATTCTCTTCATTCGCAAGCTCCGAGATCCCGGGAAAGTCGCGGTGGACCTAGCCCATCATCATTTTCCCAATCAGTTTTATCCAAGAAAAATCTAATTCAACTTCTCGAGTGGGGTCTCAAAGGGCGTAACCGTTAATTCAACACCATGTACTTTAAGAGTACGGGGTCCCAAAAGGCGAAACCGTCCTCTGCTACCATCTACTGATAGAGCGTTCCTTATTAGTAATTTACCTGTATTTTGGACGCTCTTTAGGCCGATGAACCTTTTGGCTAAGTGGGACCCTCTCCACCCTTAGTCAGTCAATTTAATCAAACCAAATAATCAATAGCGAACATAAGCAATGCCCTGATCAACATAACACTTAACAATGAATCCAGAATACATTTCGGCGAACCCTGATCTTTCAGCCAGGAATAACCACACCTATTTATTCAAAGTTAGTGAATTTATTTCCCTATATTAACAAAGCTAGCACAATATAGCTGTGTCTCAACACCAAATGATAAACATAAATGAACATTAATAGCTGTCCATAACGGCGAAACAGGTGCAATCTATGCAGCATTTGAATAACAAGGCATTCGATAATAGCAATGCAAATCACTAAAACTATAATCTGTAATGAACTAATTGCATACATTTAGTCAGCATAACAAGGTCTCAAATTGCATCGTGCAACAAAAGGAATCCTCATCTAACCTCAAATCAGCATCGGCATGTGGGACTTCATGCAAAAACAATTTAGCAACATTAATTTAGAAAAACTCCTAACTAGGGAACTTGTCAAAATCAGCAGTTGGTTACCTAAAAGAAACACAATGCAATTTTACAATTTCCTTTCATATTTACCAATTACAATCAGCATTCAAGGAAGTCTTCGTCTCGCAGGTACCGTTTCTCGATCGGCATAGGACGGGGCAAAGGGGCAGGGGTGGACGGGGCAATTAGCCTCACGGCGGCAAGATAAACTACTACTTCATGCAAAGGGACAAATCAAAGTTAAAGTCTCTAGGGTAAGAATCATTTAAGTCTCTTTCTCTCGATTAGAGAAAGCATCAAAGTCTCTCAAAATGGCGTCGCAGCAAGATGGGCCATATTAGCTACAAAATGGCGGGTATCGGGCTGGTAATGGCTATGATGTCCGGGTAATGGCCGTAATGGCTGATTTCTTCTCGTACACCTGGTTTAAATAGACAACAGTTCAAATCCAGTAGGGTCTTCCATTGGAGGGTTCATAGGTTAGCTTCAAATTGTCCAATCAAAAACAACAGTTCTCAAGCTTTTACTTAAGCATACATTATCCTTGGAGACGGGTACGCAAGTTGCAACATTTTATACCAATTAACTCACTTTCAGAGCTTCCATTGTCCGCACCTGCAGATTGACCTTGGAGTAAAGAGAAAAATGCCAAGCTGGCACGAAACCTTAAGATAAGCATGCGAACGATCTCAGTGGAAAAGTACAGCTTCAAGCAAGAATACACGTTTAATAGCACATTGGAAAAATACGAGCATCTAAACCGTGAGACCAGGCAACTAGGCCGAAGCCTGCACTAAAGTAATGCTAAGCTAAAACATTTCA
Organism: Pleurodeles waltl; assembly: GCF_031143425.1. Classification (NCBI taxonomy): domain Eukaryota; kingdom Metazoa; phylum Chordata; class Amphibia; order Caudata; family Salamandridae; genus Pleurodeles; species Pleurodeles waltl. The sequence goes on from NC_090446.1 coordinate 304,356,037, forward strand.
AACAAGCAAATCATAGCACACGTTTACGATTATGTCGGATTAGTGCAATTCTAATACACCACGTTATATAAAGCACGCTTATAAATGTCGGCAAACTACTCTGAGGGCACATTTTGTCCCCGTACAATCTTTATTAGTTCGGTTAAAGTCACACATGATTATTGCAGCACTACGTTTATGCATCAAATAAATGTAAAACCTTCATTTCAGCTTCATCAGGGTCAAACTGCGCATGTATCTACCCAATGACACACTGAGGAATAGCGCTATCCGCGCGCTTAGTAGCACGGTTCGCCAGCTATCTTGCTTACCTCAACTGAGTTCAGGAATTAACTTGATTAATAGACACAAATAATATGTTTTGCTTTTTTTGGAGAAAAATACATAACACAATGGCGAGCGATGTTCTTGCAGCACAGAGGTTCTTCATTTAGCCTAATATCAGTTTTGACGGGTCGTATTTTCTTGAGGTGTTTGGAGTTTTTTTGCTCTTATTAGAAATTTCATAAACATACATTTAATTTATTCATGTACTCCAGACCCCTTTCAATAATATTTTCCTTGTGAGGTCTATTAGAGCATTCCTCAAGCGCTCTCCTTATTGACCCCTTTTCATCCAATCTTAATGGCGCCCCAGTGCTCTTCAGCGAGGACTGAATTCCCAAACTGACGCTTGCTTGTGGTTGTTTAGTGCTCTGTGCTCATATATCCTAAGAAAGAGTTAGAGCCCGTGTCTGTTTGATGCATTTGGGACAATTATCCGATCAGCCGCCATTGATTTTCATTAGGCTTGGAAGTTAATGCCTCGAGCCTGGGCGGTGGGAAGCACTGATTGATCAGATATTCAGAAGCGAGGCACACTGGCCCAGCACACCTCATTCCTGTCACGTGCTCATTGCGACAAATAAAGCCACGAATGCTTCAGGAATACACTATCAGGGAAGGAAACCATTCATATAGTGCAGACCACAAACAGAAATTCTTGCTTGTCTATTAAAAAAATCATAGGCGCAGATTTAAGAGGGCCTAGCGCCTTCTTGAACCACATTAGCCTCATTTTTTAGAAAGTTGGGCAATGCATGCATTGCGCCACTTTGCAACTCTTTGCCCCGCATTATGCCTGCACCAGGCGCAATGTACGCAAGAGGGGTGCTCCAAAAAATCAAAAAAACTAAAAGATTTCTTTGCGCCAATTTTTTGGAGGCACACCATTATTTATAATGCACCTCAATGTGTTTAGCAGGGTTAGCGTCAACATTTTTTACACTAATCCTGCAAAGCACCAAACCAGCGTAAACTTTTTTGATGCTAGCTCCCTAACTACCTCCATGGTGCGCCGTATATTAAATACGGCGAACACACAGTGGCGAAGGGGGGTGCTAAAGGGAACAGGAAAAGTGGCACTGCAGTGCCACCTTTCTTAAATTAGGCCCTTAGTTGCCCAAATTCAGACCTCATTCTAGCTGGTATTTTGAGAGCTATACTGCAAACAGTAAATAGGGATTGTAGGTTATGCAATATTTGCCAGTGTGCTGTTAGTTCACCATTCTGCATTCCGTACTGCGAAATGGGGTATAACAGGGAAAGATGGCAACTTAGGACGAACAGTAGGTATATCTCAGTAAAATCTTCCATTTTTCACAGCGTGAAATTTGTGCTAAGAAAAGGGTGGTATTACATGGTAAATTATAATCATAACAGCAATATAGACACAATCTCTGATTTAGAATTACCAGCCCAAGTGCAGATTACATGCTTCTTAGGGACATACTTGTTGTACTTGAGTATAGGGGTTACTTTTACTGGATACGGTACCCTGTAGTCCTAAGGACTTAGCCCCTGTCCACACCTTTGATTGTGTTCTTCCTGGTGGCAGAATGATTTAATTTTAAAAGTACAGTAGCTGCACCCTCGGGAGTTCTTATTCGTCACCCATTTTAAGTAACACCTGTGTTAAAGGAGGCCAGTGGTGTTTATGGTTTAATAAATATTAATGTTGATGTACACAATGTAGATTGCATTTGCATTAATGATTGTGAACATCGCATCACAATCAACTTCGGGGTAGTTGTCATTAGCGATGTCCATAAGGAACTGGTGTGGTGTCTTAGTGTGAGGGGTGGCAGTGATTGCATCAAGGGTGGCTGCTGTGCCCCGAAAATCAACAAGAGCATCGCAGGACCCCAAATATGACCGCTTAGTTCCCCAATTATTCTTTCCCTCCCTCCTTGTACAGAGGACCCGTCTGAGGGTTCAGCACTGCCGATGTAGATTCCTGGAAAATGTATCTGCCCTGGTCCCTCTAAAGAAGGAAAATCTGCTCCAGTCAGACCGGTCGAAGTTACAGACCCTTAGAATGCACCAGTAATGATTGGCATTGGGCTTTTGCCCAGTTTCTAAGGACTAGGCGTTGAATCAGAACTCACACTTCGGTTGTGAAGATTTACATTTACTCAACCCTCCACAGTCCTGCGGTGATGCATTCTTAACATGGAGCCGTGCCAACCATTTACTTAAGGCTAGGACAGGTACTGATGCCATGTCAAATCTCTGTTGGACTGGGCAACTGTTCACCTTGCTTGCGTGCAACCCCCAGACTCAGACACATTTTTCCAGGAAGCCCTATCAACACCTCCCCAGAGTCTGGAGTAGAGCTGCCCATTAACCACCTACGTAGAAAAGCAAGCAGACTGAGAGGTGACTGCTTGGTGTGCAGATTCACTCCGTTTGCCAGTGTTTGCTTTTTATTCTGCTCATCCTTCATGGGACTCTCCCACTCGCCCTTTCCTACTCTGTGTGGCTTTACCATAAGTGAATGACCAACCTTACGGTCTTGGGTGGCAGAGAAAGCATTCACAAGCCATGTGCTTAGCTTGTGAAGAGAAGTAAGTGCCGAGGTCCGTTGATTTTCTCAGGAAGCTGGGTGCCTCTGCTGTCTACTGCCATTTTTGCCCACTTCCACCACGGTTCCCACCCCCATTGGTTCATCCCGTTCTCTGACATAGTTCCAGTGTCAACCCCATTCATCCCCAACTAGGTTTGAGTAATGTGCTCCAAAGACCAAAGCACTTGGATATTTATATAAAATAAGCAGCATTTGATTTATTAATACTGAGAAGTACCATTTCTTGAACCACAATCAAATCCTCACCCTATAAAGTGGGTTCAGGGGCTAGCCATAGCAAAACACCTGCTCAGATTAAAAACTGCGAAATTCTACGTTAGAGGGTCCACTGCCTTGATGAACAGAGATTCAGGCCGGCATACAATCTATCCAAATCCAGAAAGCCTGAGGAGATCCAGGTGGTCCTGTTGTGTGGTCTTGTGCCTGTGGGTTCACACCTGGACAACCCCTGAAAAATAGACCACTGTAGGTTTTACATTTATTAACGCCTAAACGTAGTGTTGAAATAATCATGTGTGACTTTAACCGAACTAATAAAGATTGTACGGGGACAAAATGTGCCCTTAGAGTAGTTTGCCAACATTTATAAGCGTGCTTTATATAACGTGGTGTATTAGAATTGCACTAATCCGACATAATAGTAAACGTGTGCTATGATTTGCTTGTTTGAAATGCTTTAGCTTAGCATAACTTTAGTGCAGGCTTCGGCCTAGTTGCCTGGTCTCACGGTTTAGATGCTCGTATTTTTCCAATGTGCTATTAAACGTGTATTTTTGCTTGAAGCTGTACTTTTCCACTGAGATCGTTCACATGCTTATCTTAAAGTTTCGTGCCAGCCTGGCATATTTTCACTTTACTCCAAGGTCGATTTGCAGGTGCGGACAATGGAGGCTCTGAAAGTGAGCTAATTGGTATAAAATGTTGCAACTAGCGTACCCATCTCCAAGGATAATGTATGCTTAAGTAAAAGCTTGAGAACTGTCGTTTTTGATTGGACAATTTGAAGCTAACCTATGAACCCTCCAATGGAAGACCCTACTGGATTTGAACTGTTGTCTATTTAAACCAGGTGCACGAGAAGAAAGCAGCCATTACCAGCTCGATACTCGCCATTTTGCAGACTTCGTAGCTATTATGGCCCACTTTGCTGCGACGCCATTTTGAGAGACTTTGATGCTTTCTCTAATCGAGAGAAAGAGACTTAAATGATTCTTACCCTAGAGACTTTAACTTTGATTTGTCCCCTTGCATGAAGTAGTAGTTTATCTTGCCGCCGTGAGGCAACTGCCCCGTCCACCCCTGCCCCTTTGCCCCGTCCCATGCTGATCGAGAAACGGTACCTGTGAGACGAAGACTTCCTTGAATGCTGATCGTAATTGGTAAATATGAAAGGAACTTGTACAATTGCATTGTGTTTCTTTTAGGTAACCAACTGCTGATTTTTGACAAGATCCCTAGTTAGGAGTTTTTCCAAATTAATGTTGCTAAATTGTTTTGCATGAAGTCCCACATGCCGATGCTAATTTGAGGTTAGACGAGGATTCCTTTTGTTGCACGATGCAATTTGAGATCTTGTTATGCTGACTAAATGTATGCAATTAGTTCATTACAGATTATCGTATTAGTGATTTGCATTGCCATTATCGAATGCCTTGTTATTCAAATGCTGCATAGATTACATTTGTTTCGCCGTTATGGACAGCTATTAATGTTCATATATGTTTATCATTTGGTGTTGAGACACATCTATATTGTGCTAGCTTTGTTAATATAGGGAAATAAATTCACTAACTTCGAATAAACTGGTGTAGTTATTCCTGGCTGAAAGGTCAGGGTTCGCCGAAATGTATTCTGGATTAATTGTTAAGTGTTATGTTGATCAGGGTATTGCTTATGTTCGTTACTGATTATTGATTTGATGTAATTGGTCGATATAGAGTACGGAGAGTCCCACTTAGTCAAAAGATTCATCGGCCTAAAGAGCGTCCGAATACAGGTAAATTATTACTACAGAACGCTCTATCAGTTGATGGTAGCAGAGGACGGTTTAGTCTTTTGGGACCCCGTACTATTAAAGTACATGGTGTTGAATTAACGGTTTCGATTTTTGAGACCCCATTCGAGAAGTTGACTTAGATTTTTTTTTTTTTTTGATAAAACTGATTGACAGAATGATGATGGGCTAGGTCCACCGCGACTTTCCCGGGATCTCGGAGCTTGCGAATGGAGAGAATGGAGGTGTGGAATCAGCGTTGGCGGTACCAGTGATGGTATGAGAGAAATTAGGGTTTTGCGCTTGCACAGCTTATTGCCGCAGATTGTGTGAAAAGGTTGCGAGGAATTTTTTTTCTTTTTAGAGGATAGCGGAGGTGCGACTCCGAGTGTAGAAGTAGAGAAGTCGTCGAACTTCATAGAAATAGCGGAGGTGCGACTCCGAGTGTGAGAGTAGGGAAGTCGTCGAACTTCATGTGCGTGTGGCGCTTTGTGCATAAAAAGGTCCACGTGGTTGTTGTTGTTGAGACGGGCCCTGCGAGGTCAAGAGACTCCGGAGTATGTTGATCTATGTTGTGGTCTGGGCGGTTTAGTAGGTTGATCGGGCGTGGTCAACGAGTCGGTACGCGTGTTAAGGGAGTGAAAGAAACTTCGACTTCGGGCTTTGACAAAAATTCTAAGTGCACTAGAATAGATCATTGACAAGTTGAGAGTAGGTCTGCGGGTCAGATTTGCTTGCGAACGTGGGGACCGAGAAAGATGGAATAACTGCTGAGGCTAGTGAAAAATCCCTAAGGTCCTGAAGCGATTGTGTTACCCTTCCTGTAGTAAACCGACAGATCTGTTTTATTTTTGGTAGCTCGCGATACATGCAAAAGTTGTTACGAGAGGAGCTGAGTGAAGGAGGACTAGCCGCGAGGCTTTGTCAGCCGCAGTGTGTGTGAGTGTGACGTCACTAGGAGCCGCGCTGGGATAGGTTGGTTGCAGAGAAGGGTCGCGCACGGATTGGACGCAGTCCGTGGGGCTCGATTGGAAGGGGAAAGGCAAGCGAAGAGTATTCCGGGAATTAAAGTCACCCATTGATTACAAACTTTGTGAAATAAAAGACGAGAAAATGAAATTTTTTAAAGCATTAAGGAGTGCGATGAAGGGGGAGACATACATTAAAGCGAGCGTAGGAGAGGAGACGCCGCCCGAAGGCACACCAGCTTACATTGTAATGGAGGAAAAAGGGGTAGCTCCGTGCCTTTGGCTAAAGCAATGGCACAAACTGACAGAGAAACATGGGAGCGTAGCGTTCCCGATTCATGGGACATTCAATATAAGGATCCTCGAGAATTTGAGATTTACGATGTACGACATGAAGGTACCTCCAAGGCCAGCACAGTTTGAGGCTCTAGCGATTTGGGAACTGATGGCTAGACAGCAACAGCAAAATAAGTTCGAGAACAGGATAAGAAAAGTAGAAAAGACACTAGCGGACGCTAGGTGGGATAATGCACAGAAGGTGTGGAGGTCAGATGTATTGCAGGGGATAAAATTGTTTCCAGCAATTACTAAGGAAGAAGAGGAGACAGGTAAGAAAGCTACCTGTAAGACAGACAGGAAGTGTTCCAAGGATAGAGAGGACGAGGAAAAGTTGAGAAGAGAAGAGGAGTTAGAGGATGAGGAGTTGATAATGCAATTGCTGAACGACCGTCCACCACCTTATGCAGAGAGTGGACAAGGTCCAAGTACCAGTTCTGCCCCTCCGGCACCGGTACAGAACAGTGAAACCCAGAGTTCAGGAGCATCATCGGGATCTAAGGACCCGAGTCTACTGTTCACCCCGCAGATACCGCAGGTTAGGAGAATATATCCAGATGTGCCCATGTTGAAACCAGCAGAAAATTATCAGCCGCAGATGCCAGGGCACTACAGCAGTGACAACAGTGCGGGAATGATTCTAGATCCAACCACAATGGGAATACAGAATGGTCACAACCCAACAATGGCACAAGCTGAATCAACTCAGTTTTTGATGCCTCAAAAGCAGATGCAGGGGGGAAACGCACATGCTCAGATGACGGGGAGTCAGATGGGCATGCCGGCAATGATGACCCATGGTGTGGGAATGAACATGCCTCGGAACATGGGAAATGGACAAAACCCAGATGCGATATCGCTACCCATTACTGTAGGTCCACCGGTATCTTTGTACAGTCAGCCTAATTTAGGTATGAGCGGTCAGGGATCAATGCTGCAGAATGGGACAGAGAGGAGGTGCATAGAAAACACTCCAGGGATAACTCCGATAGCGGCTCAGCCAACTGGATCTGGGACCTTGATGGGAGTTTAGTCCCATATGTGCTCAGTCAACACTGGTGAGGTCGAGTCCCCCACTGATAATACCTCTAACATCGAATACTGAAAAGTTGCCGCAACCATCAATGGCAGTCGATGTGAATGCTACACTGATGGGGTTGAATGCGCAACAGCTGACACAATGGTTCAACAGTCTAAATTCCACACAAAGTTCAGCCAGTGGGAAGGGAGAAGATTATATGAATAGGGTCAGGTTGAACATGGAAGCACAAGAATTGGTGGAAGGGACTATGGGTGTGAATAGGTTAGAGTCCTACTCGGAAGAAGAGCTGAGATATCTATGTCCCAGGATTACGAAGGAAGTGAACAAGATACATAAAAGTTTGCAGGAAATAGCCGACAAAAACGGGGTTGACATAGACAAGACAAAACACTTGAGCAGAAGCTACAGATTGGATTTTGGGACCACAGATTTTGAACACATGAGGTCAGCAGGCATGAAGGCGCACCTTAGAGAACTGCTACAAAGTGCACAAGTGTGGAGGTGCTTAGACAAGTGGGAAAGCAGGTGGGTAAAGAGAAAGGAAAAGAGGAGGGACAGTGCTACAGAGCTCAATGAGAAAAGACCACAGAGTAGCAAGGCAGTAACCATGTTACCAATGAGGGAGACAGCAGGGGGAAAATTAATACATGTACCGTGGCACAGAAGCGACATTCAGTCATTTACGGATGATTTTCCCAAACTGAGAGAGAAGCCGATTGAATGGTATCAACAGACTGATAGGTTTGTGAAGCTTGCAAAATGTCTCTGGGAAGACCTGAACACTCTCTTTGAGATTGTGGTTCCGGCTGATTTGTGGGAGGATTGCAAAAGAGCTGTAGGTTGGCCGACAAGTGAACCAGAGAGAGACAGGGAGACGGGTGCACCATCACCTATGGTGATGAGCTTGTACTATAAGGTGATTGAGCATTTGAAGACGAAAGTTGCCGCGAAAAATGTGGATTGGCAGAAGATCGATCGAACGGCCCAAGAGGCTAAAGAGTCGATTCATAGTTATTATGAGAGGTTGTTGAAGGCGTTCAAAAACTACAGCGGCACGGAAACAATAGAGGCGAAGGATATGCTTCATTTTGTGTTCAGATTTGTGGAAGGGCTGAGACCAGAGATAAGTCAGATGATAAAGTCGCATTTGATTTGTTGGCAGTCCAAACCTATTGATGAGGTGTTGAATTATGCGAAATACTGTAGCGACGAAATTGAAGTGAAACAAAAAAGGTTGAAAGAGAAGGTGATGATGATGCAACTTAAAGCAGCTCAGACAGGTCTGCAAGGTTTGCAAGGGTTGCAAGGGTTCCAACAACAGGTACCGCAACCGCAGCCACAGTTGCAGGGAAATATGGCGTTTCATCCACAGGCGAGAGGCAGAGGCAGAGGAGGTTTTGTGAGTAATGGTCCGGATTTGAACACTGTTGTGACTGGTGTGCAGGCAATGAAGAAGGAGATGCCGTGTCACGTGTGCGGAATTGTCGGTCATTGGAAACGCGAGTGCCCGATGGTGGTACAGGAAGGTGCAGGTGCGGGTGCAGGTGTTGGTCAGCAAAACAATGATGTCAATGCATTTCAGACAATGAGGGGACCGAAAATGAGAGGTCCAAACCCAAATTTTCAGACCGTAAATCAGTTGCAGGGATTACAACCTATGCAGCCGCAGCAGATGCAGATGCCCCGTATGCAGATGACGCAAATGCAGCCAATGCAACAGCAGTTTCCCATGGTACCTAATCAGCAAATGCAAATACCTTTGGCACCAATGAGTCAGCAGCAAGTGATGGTTCCTCCACAGGTCTCGGGTCAGGTAATGAGTACAAATGGCACCGTACAACAGTTCCCACTACACAGTGAGAATGGAATAAACAATGTATGGGAGAGTGAAAGCTCAGAAGAGGAAGGAGATTGTGTGCTTGCAGCATCCTTGGAAGTTGATCAAAAGGGTCCGTACGTAGAGGGAAGAGTAATGGGTCATCGTGTCTCATTCTTGGTTGACACAGGAGCCACACGTTCAACTGTTAAGAGCAGTGAAGTACCAAATTTGCCACTCTCAGGGAGGACAGTTCAAGTGGTGGGAGTAGCAAACAGGCACCTGACGAACCCAATTACAGATCCGGTACCAGTAAGCATCGGTAACTATCAAGGGGTACATCAGTTTGTGGTATGTGACTCGAGCCCGATAGCACTGTTAGGAAGAGACCTATTGTGCAAATTGGGTTGTTCGATCATGTGTTCGAACGAAGGAATAACAATTCAGACGAGCAGTGATGGGGAAGAAGAGGACAGTATAGAGGGGGATGAGATGGAAACTGTTGATGAAGATTATCCTCTTATTTGTCTGTTCCCAATGATAACTGAAGAAGATATTCCAGCCGAATTACGGGAAACAGTCGGAAAGGAAGTGTGGGATATGACAGGGAAAGAGGTGGGATTGATGAAAGGAGTGGAACCAGTGAAAGTGACTGTAAAGCCCAATGCAATCTTTCCCCAGACCCCACAATACCACATGGCACAGGACACCCTCATGAAAGTTGCCCAACTTATTGATGAATTTGTAAAGCAGGGAGTACTGAAAGAAGTGTTGAGCAGTCCATGTAATTCACCAATAATGGGACTAATAAAGCCAAGTGGAAAGGTCCGACTTGTGCAGGACTTGAGGAAAATAAATGACATCATAGTCAAGTGTTGCCCTGTCGTACCAAATCCAGCTGTGATAATGTTTCAAGTCCCTTGCGATGCCGAGTGGTTCTCAGTCATCGACTTGTCACAAGCATTCTTTTCTGTGCCTCTTCATGAGGACAGCCAATTTCTCTTTTGTTTCAAATTCCTAGACCGAGTATACAGTTGGTGTCGAATTCCTCAAGGGTTTTCTGAGTCACCGTCAATCTTCAATCAGATTCTAAAGAAAGACTTGGAAGCGTTAGAATTGCCATTCGAATCAACCCTAGTACAGTACATTGATGACTTATTGATTGCATCAAAGACGGAAAGTGGCTGCACAGCCGATACCATTGCTCTGTTGAACCATTTGGGAAGGAATGGACACAAGGTGTCTCCTTCCAAATTGCAGTTCTGTCAGAAGAAAGTGAAATACTTGGGTCACCAGATAGAGAAAGGGTCAAGGAGAATTATGAAGGAAAGAATAACAAGTGTACTTCAAATGAGTCCACCAAAGACAAGGAGGGAGGTGAGGAAGTTTTTGGGAATGGTGGGTTACTGTCGCCAGTGGATTCCCAACTTCTCAACTCTAGCAAAGCCTTTATTGAAACTGACCCAGAAGGATGCCTTGGATCAAATTGAGCTGAAAGGAGATGAGATGGATGCTTTTGTTGAACTGAAAGAATGCATGTGTAGGGCCCCAGCTTTAGGTATGCCTGATTACACAAAGCCTTTCACATTGTTTTGTCATGAACGTGATGCATGTTCTTTGTCTGTCTTGACTCAAGCCCATGGTGGCATAAACAGACCAGTAGCGTATTTTTCAGCTACTTTGGATCCGGTCGCAGCAGCACTTCCAGGGTGTTTGCGCGCCGTAGCAGCAGTTGGTATCAGCCTCACTCAGAGTGAAGGAATAGTGATGGGACACCCAGTAACAGTCATGGTCCCTCACTCAGTTGAGATACTTTTGACCCGCTCCCGAACGCAACACATGACCGGGGCAAGACTCACAAGGTATGAAACGATAATTCTGGGCTCACCGAATGTGCAGCTGAAAAGGTGCACTACGTTGAATCCAGCAACCTTGCTCCCTGGTGAAAATGCTGAAATTGAGAACGCTGAAGACGTCGAGCATGACTGCCTTCAGGTGACTGAATTTTGCACAAAACCTCGACCTGACATTAAGGATACTAAGCTTGATGAAAATGACCAAATTGTTTTCGTTGATGGTTCATGTCTAAGAGATGGGATGGGAATTTTGAAAGCAGGATATGCTGTATGTACTGTAACAGGTGTCTTGGAAGCGGCCTGGCTTCAAGGAGTCTATTCTGCACAAGTAGCAGAACTTGTAGCCCTTACAAGAGCATGTCAACTATCTGCATTGATGAAAGTCACCATTTACACTGATAGTCAGTACGGGTTTGGGATTGTGCATGACTTTGGACAACTATGGTCACAGAGAGGTTTCCTGACTTCTTCAGGATCCCCAGTGAAAAACGGGGAGAGAATAAGGGAATTGTTACACGCCATTCAAATGCCAGCTGAAGTTGCAGTGGTAAAGTGCAGTGCTCATACAAAAGGACAGGACTATGTTTCTCTGGGAAATGCATATGCGGATCAAGTCGCAAGATTTTGTGCCTTGAACTGTATATTACTCAGGGATGAATGGAATTCGATAAGTGAGCCAGAACTCGAACCAGCTGAAGCATTTGCCTTAAAGGTCGTAGATACCATAGATGAACTAAAAGCATTGCAGAATAACGTCAGGGAGGATGAGAGAGATTCCTGGATTAAATCACAGTGTATAAAGAGACCAGACGAGTTATGGGTTTCAAATGAGGGAAAATTTGTTTTGCCAAACAGTCTCTTATCACAGCTTGCGCGGTTCTATCATGGGCAAGCTCACCTAGGGAGAGATGCCATGATAAGATTGTTCAAAACTGATTGGTTTAACCCCAGATTTCGTCAAGCTGCAGAAGCAGTTTGCCATCGATGTGTCACTTGCCAGCAGATGAACCCAGGAAAGGGAACAGTTGTGAACGCCAGCCACATTGGCAGGGCCAGTGGGCCATTTAGTAGGATGCAGATAGACTTCATTGAGATGCCTGTGTATGGAGGTCTGAAATATGTGTTGGTGATTGTGTGCATTTTTAGTCACTGGATTGAGGCATACCCCACACGTAGAAATGACAGCCTTACAGTTGCAAAGCTATTGTTGAGAGAGTTGATACCACGTTTCGGATTCCCGATCTCTTTAGAATCATATAGGGGAAGTCACTTCAATAACGAGGTGATAAAGTTACTTTGCGAAGCGCTGAACATTGAGCAAAAACTGCATTGTAGCTATCGCCCTGAAGCATCAGGATTGGTGGAGCAGATGAATGGTACACTGAAATCAAGAATGGCGAAAATATGTGCATCGACAAATTTGAAATGGCCTGACGCATTGCCCTTGGCGCTAATGTCAATGAGAAACACCCCTGATAGAAAGACTGGATTGTCTCTGCACGAAATTCTCATGGGCAGGGCTATGAGACTTCCTGCAGTTCCCGCAAACGCGCTTTTGAATATTACAGATGATATGGTGTTAGACTACTGCAAAGGTCTGGCTGACGTGGTTCGCTCTTTCTCTCACCAGGTGGAAGCAACCACCTTGCCACCAATTCAAGGTCCAGGACACGCACTGAAAGCAGGTGACTGGGTCGTGGTAAAGAAGCACGTGAGGAAGTCGTGTCTGGAACCCCGTTGGAAATCCCTTTCCAAGTGATCCTGACGACAACTACCGCTGTGAAATGTGCGGGGTTCCCAACTGGATTCACGCCAGTCACACAAAGAAGGTGTTGTGTCCCACAGATGAGGAAGTTGAAGCGCTGAAACTGCCAGTGCCTGATAAAACAGTGCTGAGACAGAACAAAACCGAACTGAAAGCGAACAGGCAGAAGCAGGAGAGAGAGAGATATTACTGGAGGACGAAGAGACTAACTCACTTGGGGAAGACCAAGGAGAAAGTTCAGACAGCGACGAAGCAGCTGAAGGTGACGAAGAACCTGAAGCAGCTGAGGGTAGCAAAGAGCCTGAAGCAGCTGAGGGTGACAAGGAACCTGAAGCAGCTGAAAGTGATACAGAGCCTGACGAAAGTAACGGCGACGAAGGGCTCGAAAAAGGCGAAAAAGCAGGAGAGCCTGATCAGAGGAGGGCTTTCCCAGAAGCAGACGATACAGAAAAAGAAAAAGAGAACGTGATTGATTCCCCAGAAGGAGGGGACAAGGCAGAACAGAACGGAACAGTTCAAACTTCTACAGAAAAGGTTGCAGGTCCAACAAATGGACATGGTGCAAAGAGGAGACTAAGTATATCACCAGTAAAACAAAGGACTGAAGAAAGTTTGCACGACGGAGGAAGGCCAAAAGTGAAAGAGAAAAGGAAGGAAGTGTCTGTCGTGGTACCACCCCCGAGTGAAGAAAAGGACTTGACAAAAGAGGAAAATACCAGCGAGGCAGAATCGAAAAGAGAAGCAAAATTGAAAAGGAAAAGGATACCAAACAGGAGATATTCCGGTCCAGAATGGGCATATGCAGTCAATGACGATTGGACTGACGAGTTTGTATCTCTAAGCATCGAGAACGAAGAAGAAGAGATACCAATAGAAAAGAAAAGTTTTATGGACAGTGTTGATTGAAAGAGTGATAAATGTCATTGCTTGCTACAATCTAAAGTGATAAAACTAGCTGAGACACTGCTAAACCGGATGAGACATTTGCTAAACCGATAAAGACTGAGTTATTGCCGAATTGAGACAAATGCTGCTAACCGACAAGTGACTGGCCTCTTGAAGAAGACGGTGTGAACATTGCGCTTGTTCCGCTTTGTAACTGAATTGCTAAATAGTTTCTTTTACAGGTGTTTCCAGCTCTCTGATTCTATACAGATCATGACGCAAAACAGTAGAAAGAAATATTGTAAATATGTGTGTATAGGCTTGGTAATTGCATGTGTACTAATAATAATGGCAATTGTGCTTGCAATGCATGGAAAGGGTGAGAATGAGAAAATTGATGCTTCTACTTTTGCTCCTGTTACTGTCACTGAACTAACTGCACTGAAAAGATTAGAATTAGATGAGAGACTCTTGCATGATAAGAAAGAGCTTTCATATAATGTTTTCTATCGCTTATTAACAGAGTATGTTGAGACTATGGATGCGAAAGATTGTTATGTGTGTACACAGATACCGACATCAGTAAAGGAAGGGGTGACATATCACCACATGCCTCTTACATACGGGATTACATGTAGTATAGTAATGTCTAGATTTTATGGTCAAACTAACATACAGTATTTTTACTCAAATTATGATGTTACCTTTGCATATGTTCCTATAATAGCGCAGCTAAGCCAGATTGCTAAAGATTGGGATGCTAAAATAATGAGGGAATTTTTCGAGCCAATGCTACATTTTGAAACGGCTCACGCTCATAGGGAAAATCTTACCTGCTCGCTCTCTGCAGTAGAAATAAGCTTTTTAGATCGCACAGATGATAGAAGGGCACAAATGAATGCGAAATTAGAAAAAGAGCTACATAAGAGGACTTCAGTAGATAATTATGATTTTGCCGCAATAAAGACACAAGGGAGAATTGCTTTAGATGCTTGGCATGTAGGGAAATTTTGTATATATCGAGGTGAATATTATTATGACAATATTTTTGTAGGAGCGAGTGAGTGTAAACATACGTTTATCTTTAAGGCCAAATGGACATTCATGATGAACGGACTTGACCCTGTCATTCCAGGTGTATATTACATTTGTGGGTATAATGCCTATTATCGTCTTCCGAAGGGATGGTGGGGAAGATGTTATTTGGGTATAGTGTTCCCAAAGGTTTATCAACTGGATGACTTATCGATGATTTCAAAGACATCTGGATCCCATCGTATCCAGAAAAGAGAGACCGCAGCTGCTGTGGTAGGAGATATATTTGGAGCCATGATTCCTTCGTTGGGAGTTGTGTTGAATTCCATCAAAATAAGAAAGTTGTCTACTATAGTGGATAACATGTTGACAAAGTTTTCAGGTGCTATAATCCTGATAGATGCTGAGCTTGCAGCGGAAAGAGCTATGACTCTTCAAAATAGGCTTGCTTTAGACATTCTTTTAGCAAAGGATGGTGGCGTTTGCAAAATGCTTGGTGCACGACACTGTTGTACATATATTCCCGACAACAGTGTGAAAATTAAAACTATGCTTGCTAATCTAACAAAAGAGAGTGCAGATTTGAAGGAATTGAAAGAACCAGGAGTGTGGGAGAAGGTTGGAAAAGGACTTGCTTCAGTGGGACATTGGCTTGGGGGAATTTGGAATGGAATATTACTGAAAATAATACAAGGAATATTAATTGTACTGATTTGTATATTTGGAATTTGGGGAATAAAAAGGGGAATAATAATGATTATAGAAAGAATTAAAAGAAGAAAGGAAGAGAAAATAATGAAAAGAATGGCAGAAGAATACAAAGCGAAAACTAGGGGAATTAAAAGGAAAAGAGAACTGACAGAATTTTAATGGAATAAAATTTGTGGGCATGATTTGGTGTGATGACAAGTAGTCATCAGAGGAGGGATTGATGAAGCAGAAATGAAGGTTTTACATTTATTAACGCCTAAACGTAGTGTTGAAATAATCATGTGTGACTTTAACCGAACTAATAAAGATTGTACGGGGACAAAATGTGCCCTTAGAGTAGTTTGCCAACATTTATAAGCGTGCTTTATATAACGTGGTGTATTAGAATTGCACTAATCCGACATAATAGTAAACGTGTGCTATGATTTGCTTGTTTGAAATGCTTTATCTTAGCATAACTTTAGTGCAGGCTTCGGCCTAGTTGCCTGGTCTCACGGTTTAGATGCTCGTATTTTTCCAATGTGCTATTAAACGTGTATTTTTGCTTGAAGCTGTACTTTTCCACTGAGATCGTTCACATGCTTATCTTAAAGTTTCGTGCCAGCCTGGCATATTTTCGCTTTACTCCAAGGTCGATTTGCAGGTGCGGACAATGGAGGCTCTGAAAGTGAGCTAATTGGTATAAAATGTTGCAACTAGCGTACCCATCTCCAAGGATAATGTATGCTTAAGTAAAAGCTTGAGAACTGTCGTTTTTGATTGGACAATTTGAAGCTAACCTATGAACCCTCCAATGGAAGACCCTACTGGATTTGAACTGTTGTCTATTTAAACCAGGTGCACGAGAAGAAAGCAGCCATTACCAGCTCGATACTCGCCATTTTGCAGACTTCGTAGCTATTATGGCCCACTTTGCTGCGACGCCATTTTGAGAGACTTTGATGCTTTCTCTAATCGAGAGAAAGAGACTTAAATGATTCTTACCCTAGAGAATTTAACTTTGATTTGTCCCCTTGCATGAAGTAGTAGTTTATCTTGCCGCCGTGAGGCAACTGCCCCGTCCACCCCTGCCCCTTTGCCCCGTCCCATGCTGATCGAGAAACGGTACCTGTGAGACGAAGACTTCCTTGAATGCTGATCGTAATTGGTAAATATGAAAGGAACTTGTACAATTGCATTGTGTTTCTTTTAGGTAACCAACTGCTGATTTTTGACAAGATCCCTAGTTAGGAGTTTTTCCAAATTAATGTTGCTAAATTGTTTTGCATGAAGTCCCACATGCCGATGCTAATTTGAGATTAGACGAGGATTCCTTTTGTTGCACGATGCAATTTGAGATCTTGTTATGCTGACTAAATGTATGCAATTAGTTCATTACAGATTATCGTATTAGTGATTTGCATTGCCATTATCGAATGCCTTGTTATTCAAATGCTGCATAGATTACATTTGTTTCGCCGTTATGGACAGCTATTAATGTTCATATATGTTTATCATTTGGTGTTGAGACACATCTATATTGTGCTAGCTTTGTTAATATAGGGAAATAAATTCACTAACTTCGAATAAACTGGTGTAGTTATTCCTGGCTGAAAGGTCAGGGTTCGCCGAAATGTATTCTGGATTAATTGTTAAGTGTTATGTTGATCAGGGTATTGCTTATGTTCGTTACTGATTATTGATTTGATGTAATTGGTCGATATAGAGTACGGAGAGTCCCACTTAGTCAAAAGATTCATCGGCCTAAAGAGTGTCCGAATACAGGTAAATTATTACTACGGAACGCTCTATCAACCCCATTCATCCCCAACTAGGTTTGAGTAATGTGCTCCAAAGACCAAAGCACTTGGATATTTATATAAAATAAGCAGCATTTGACTTATTAATACTGAGAAGTACCATTTCTTGAACCACAATCAAATCCTCACCCTATAAAGTGGGTTCAGGGGCTAGCCATAGCAAAACACCTGCTCAGATTAAAAACTGCGAAATTCTACGTTAGAGGGTCCACTGCCTTGATGAACAGAGATTCAGGCCGGCATACAATCTATCCAAATCCAGAAAGCCTGAGGACATCCAGGTGGTCCTGTTGTGTGGTCTTGTGCCTGTGGGTTCACACCTGGACAACCCCTGAAAAATAGACCACTGTCTGCCACTAATTTTCCAAGACATATTTTCCCCGGTATTTGGATCCACTTACTTTATGTTAGGACACCCAGAGTGCACCATTTCCTTTTTGTTGGAGTACTAGCAAACAGTAAAACTAAAGCAAGCATTTGTGGAGTTACCATTTAGAAGGGGTGATCACTATTCTCAGTGTTCTCAATCTTTCCAGGTACAACGCAGCATTCTGATAACCAACTCTAAGACAAAAGTGCCCATTATTTTAACTGTATTTCCATTGCGTTAGTTTATTGCTTCTTTGACAGTATATGATTTACATTGGTTTACATTTTTACAGAACACTTAATTATACATCTGATGTGTTATTTGTGTTTTTGTGATAACCATGGCTACGCATGTATCATTACTGAAGAAGTAATAATTGTGTTATACCGTATTTAGTCTCAAACATCAGAACACTCAATGGAGTTAGCCCGAGACTGCTTGCCCAAGTTACCACAGGAAGGCAAGGATTCTTGATTGGCTAGCTTTCCAGCACTGACCGAGTACTGCAGGTAGTAGTTGATGATGGACACCCGGAAGCTCACCTTTCATACCCCCAAGTTTCCTTGTAAGTGCTGGAATTGGGAGAAAAATATGCAAACTAGTACACAAAATTATATGTTATTGTTGCTGGTATGTCACACATTTTCTGGTGAGGAATCATTCACTAGGCATCTGAAACATATATGTTTTTGTGTATATATATATATATATATATATATATATATATATATATATATATATATATATATACACACACACACAAATATATATATATATATTCCAAACAGCAATCTCCAGACGGGGGCCCCCAATCATGCAGGGTAGCTTCAGCAATCAGGGGTGGAGAACCACTTGTAACAATTCAAGCAAGAAATGCCGAGCCCAGTTTCAGTAACATCCAAGCATTTATTCTCAGTAGAAATGGCAGCATGCACAAAATCCTGACACATTTCAGTGAAATGCCTTGATCACAGGTGAGTGATTTAAAGTATACACAGCACAGGTGCTTATCAATCAAGTATTACTTGACCCTATAGTAGAGGCATACATCTCCCATGATGCACCAATAATGTTTTCATAATGATTCTTTAGCCTGTAGTATAATATTATTTGATGCTGCTTAATAGCATCCAACCTATCACAGTCAAATTTCATATTTATAAAAGTGCATAGTTTGTAGAAAATAAAGTGGCCACGTGCTTCTCAATAAAATTTATCTGCTCATGTGATTTGCTTTAGAAAACATCACTCATTGCTGCAAATGTGTGTGTTTATATATATATATATATATATATATATATATATATATAGGGATGCAAAGGCTTTGTGAACCCTCCTGATATCTTGCTGAGATCTGATTGGCTGCCGAAACTCCAACCACAAAGTGTTGGCAGCCACCTTGGGACTTGGCTTCAGCCAAGTCCCAGAAAAAAAAAATGTGAAAAAACAAAAGAGGCCAGGGTAGGGAACACTGATCCATTAGCTCTGCTGCTGTTGTCCCATAAAAGCATTTTTTTTTTTTTTTGCCACGATTCCCGTGGATCCCGCAAACATTAGGAAAAAAAAACAAGTGGAGGCTCTGTTCTTGTTTCATAAACAGTGCTAACGTGTCCCTTACTAGATAAGTTATTCCCTCTGGGACTCGTTTTAGGCCGATGAATCTTTTGACCCTGATTGAAGACACCTTAAGACGAGATAACTAATCACCATGTCAATCAATAAGTCAATAACATCATCAATAGTCAGCATAACAAATCAATTAGATTAATCAATAACATTAATAAGACTCGGAAACCACCATGGCCTTTCAGTCATAAATAACCACACCAGTTTAGTACGTTTTAAGATGTTCATTCCCTATTGATTACAATTCTACTAGCAGGTTTATTAGTTTCAAAACCATGAAACACATCAGCATTGTCATAATATGGCAACTCGAATAAGACTTCATCAAAGCAAAGATTATGAATATTAGAACATAACACGACGTCAACATAGGTTAACCTTAGCAGAGTATCATTAGTGCAATATTCAACAAAGCATTGATTCAGTCATTTGTCTATTTGCGTCCGTCTAGTGAACCCCTTAACTAACCTCGAATTAGCATTGGAATGTTGTGCTTCATGCAAAACAATTTTGGTAACACAAATTTAGAAAACATCTAACTAGGGTCTCTGTCAAAAGAAGCAGTTGGCACCTAGAAAGGAAAGGCAAACAGACAATTACAATTTCATCATCATATAGTTACCCTCCGTAATAGGTCAACATACAAAGTCAGTCTTCGTCCTTAGGACATCAGTTGATTTACCATCATCCAGGAAACACAGCAAAGTTCAGCAAGACAGGGTAAGTAGGGACGCTTCCCTCATAAGGAGAAGAAGACTAGAACGGGCAAGGTAAGGGTGAGGATGGTTTGAAGAGTCAAACAGCGAAGTCTCTAGGTAGAGTGACAAAGTGTCTGGGTAATAGCAAGAAATTCGCAATGGCATCTCCCCATGGCTCCTCGTGTCAAAGGTTTTTATCCCTTTTCTGTTGTACAGTCCCCTAATTTCTAATTGGGCAGGTTTGGCACCCCACCATCTCCATCCAATGGGTTTCCAGTCGTACTATCAAAATTGTCACCTCATAACAGTTCTCACGTAGTTTATTGGTTCTTGTGATTGACGTCTTCAACGGGTAGAATGTCCGGTATGATTTCATATTCTCATGGGTGGTCCTCTCGCATCCCCAGTCAGTGGTTCCATTTTCTATACCGGTTCAGGCGACCTTGTACCTTTTGCAAGTCTACACTGTTGCATTCAGCAAGAATGTTTCCTTGAGCAAGTCGAGTTTCATGAGAACGGATCTACTACAGTTACACTCATCTTCTAGCTTCTGGAAAAATATGATTACATGTCCTTCAGCAAGTCAGCACACTGCACGTTAGAAAAACACATTTAATATGAAACCGGGCAGCTAGGCCCGACTCATGCTAACTAAGGCCTAGTGAATTAATTAGCAAAACCTTAATGTATAGCTCTTAATACTAATACAAAATCATACATAAGTGCATTATTAACTCATTATTAGTCAATTTCATTAGTCCCGGTATATATTGGCGGCCACTCCCTGTGGGCACATTTCAGACTCACGGTAGTAAAACATTTTAATACATTTTCTATGCAGCATTATTATGCATTAGTTCATAGACATTGTCATGTTAATTTTGATTATAAGAGCTACACTCCAACAACAGTCCCTGGTGGACTAGGTACCTGGGGCATTGCCATTTTAATGCCAGGGTACCTCAACCCCCTGCTGCCCCGGGGACTGCCACCTCCCCTAGGCTACAAAAATGATGTGGGCGGGGGGGCCACCAGGACTCCCGCAGCCCAAGGACCACCATTTCCCCAGGGTGTTCATCAACTGAAAAAGGAGGGCCACCTGCTTCCCCCTACGCGGCCCAGGGGACCGCCACCACCCTCGGGCTTTCATCACATTTTTATGCAGAGGGGGGCTCTGTGGCCCACCCGCAGCCCCGGGGGCCTCCACCTCCCCGGGACTTTCATCACATTTAGTGCAGGGGAGCTGCGCGACCCCCCATCTCAGTCCTGCGGATCGCTACTCCCCAGGGCCTTAAACAAATATGATTCTGGGGCCGCCTCTCCCCCCAGAGCTCCGGAAACTACCACCTCTCCAGGGCTTTGCCCATATAAAGTGGGGGGGTGCTGCCCCCTGCAGGCCTGAGGACCATCACCTACCCAGGGCTACAGTAACAAATGTGAAGGGGGTCCGTTGCGGAACCCTCAGGACCATCACCTCGATAGGGCAAAGGTCTTTGGAGGGGGGGCACACAGCCCTCCTGGTGGAGTCATAGATGGCCCTGGGGTGCCCACTCCTGCGACATAGTTGTTTACTTTTTTCTTGGTGGGAGCTGACAGCCCCCATGAAGCAAAAGCAAACAAAGTCCACTTTCTGACAGCAGGAGCTGTCAAACAGCTCCTCTGTCAGAAAGCAGAGTTTTCATCTGTCTTCCCTGCAAGCATATATCCATGAGGGGAAAACAGATGAAACTACTGTTCCTTCAAGCAGGGAGCTTCTGGAGGCTTCCCCCGTGGGCCTGTCACTCTCTCTTGCTCTCTTCCATTCCATAGTGGGATGGAAGAGAGCGAGAGGGAGATTGTCATTGCAATTACTTTCGTAACAGGAAAGAGTCTCCTGTGGCATAATGGTTGAATCACAGGCTCTCACAATGAAATTTGAGGGTTCTAGTTCAGGTGTGTCTGTGATTGTTTCCCTTCTGAAATGTATTTTCAACTTTAAGGCCTATGTTTATACTTTTTTAGTGCCGCATTTGCGTAATTTTTTTACGCAAAAGCGGTGCAAACGTACAAAATGTAATTGTATTTTGTACGTTTGCGCCGCTTTTGCGTCAAAAAATGATGCAAATACAGTGCTAAAAAAGTATAAATATGGACCTAAGATTTATAATGAAAGGTGATAGCACTCTTCTTAATTGACAAATACATTTTTCTTTTCAATTTGTCCAGAAATATCTCACTCTAAGTATATCATTCACCAACCCTAAAAAACTCTCTCTCCCTCTCCTTTTCTTTCTCTCTCTCTCTCTCTCAGTTTCTCTTTATCAATCTCTTTCTCCCACTCACACACCCACTCAGACCTTTACGCACCCACTCACAGACCCACTCAGACTCTCACGCACCCATTCACAGACCCAATGAAACCCTCAGGCACCCACTCATAGACAGACACTGACTCACCCACTAAAACACAGATGCACCCACTCTCACACAGAGACACACATTCTCACAGCCACTCTCACCCCCAGATACACCCTCTCACACCTATTCTCAAACCCAGAGAGACAGGCTGTGTCCAACTCCCGCCGCATAGGGCCAAAGGGCCATGAGCAGCATGTGGTTGGGTGGTTCAGGGGGTTGGCCACATGGTCTGGCCACAGGGCCTGGTTGGCCGCAGGGTCTGGGCACAGGCCAGACCCTGCAGGCGTCTGCCGCCACAACCGGCCAAAGGCTGTACGCGGTGGTGGTTGGATGAATGTATAGTAATAAAAATGTATGTTAAGAAAACACAGAAATTCATTGAAAAAACAAAGGTTACAGGTATGTTATAGTTAGGAAATAGAATTTTAAAAAACATTCAAATTCACTGAAAAAAAAAAACAATGGTTACTGGGACGTTATAGTTAGGCTCACATTTTTAACATACCAAACCATAGAAATTCACCTGTTATGTTCCAGTTATTTAAAGTAACTATAATTAGTGCCCCAAGGTAAAAATAACTCCCATCTGCCATTTTGTGGCACTGAGAATTTCTAGTTGATTACCAAGTTGAATCATCCAGTGCAGAACGTAAAAAAAATCGAACATTCCTGCACCATTCATTGCTCTTGTGAGGATTGTCAAGTATCAAAAAGAAAGCAAGTTCCAACTTCCATGCTGGTCACAAGACCTTTGGCACAATAAAAAAGGACTTTTTTCTAATCATGCATGAATTACTGCTTGCGAACTTTCCAGCACAAAAACCCCGAATCATATTGCCGAGCGTAGTTTATCAGGCTGATAGAAAAAGATTGAAAAATGAAAAATTATGCATACGTAGCAATAGATGGCGCAAAAGGAAAAAAGCAGGATGTGAAAACAACAAACAGTAATGAGGGGCAAAAGAGTACGGAGAAAGCATGTGACAAGCATTTCATGCAAATGGGTGTGTGACAAGCATTCCATTGAAATCATGGAATGGCCCCATGAAATCCAGCCGGCGTAAAATTGCAACTGCTCGTCTGGCATTACAGAAGAAACCGCACAAGTGCTCATGGCCCCTTCAGTAATACGGAAGTGCAATGCAGTGCAACAAGAAGGCACTAATGTCTTTGGCAACCCCAGGCACTTACTCTGGTACCCATTATTATGACAGAGTCAGGAATTTGGACTACCAGGCCCAAGTTTTCTTTTCACCTAGAGTGACCTCCTCACACCTAGTCATAAAGGACACTGTCTCTAGTCCTGACATTTCCAATTATAAATCATTGACTTCAGGTGTGTTAGTCTAATTTGTTTAATGGAAGCCAAAGAAGACTACAACATCCAGAATGCTTTATTGCCTCAGACAAACGTCCAGTGCTGGAATCAGTGTCTGTAAAAATCTGGAGGGAGGCGATCATCCTCATTTCGCCAAAGGCTTTTTATCAGCATCAAACAACAGATTAATACTCCAGGGTTCTTAATACCACCTTGCATCAGAAAATACATAGAGTGGTTTGCACTTCACAATTCCATTCACCCAGACCCACTACTGAATCACCAAAGCAATAAGGCGCCATCCTTGCAAAAGACTGACACTAAGGACCACTCAACCTTTTTGCTGTCCCTGCATTTTTTCCTTTCTCATTTACATTTTTGAACTTGCTCACCACGCTTGAAGGCCAGTTATGGGAGGGCTCCATAACTAGTGCTAGCAAGGTGGCTCATTGAGTTGAACGTTCACTGCTGACATCTGATATGGTTAAATGGCACAGACTCATTTGCTACCAAGGCAAGCTCAGCTTTCCATCCTTCAGAGGTCGGTATTTTGAGTCCCAACAAGTGAGATAATAGTAGTTGCAATTATTCACAGCACTATTATGAGAAATGTACAGCAGAATTCCTCTTAAAATCATTTCCATCCTCGCAAAATACCCTACTTTGTTCCTGCGGTTTCATTCTTGCCACCCTTTCCTCCCGTGCCTTACTATTTGTATCCTCCCTCCACCCCTGGTTTGTTTGCTCCTTCCCTTGTTGTAATACACTTTGATTTCTCCTCCCTCTTCTTCACAACTCTCCGCTCTCTTTTTTCTCAGCCCCTCATTCTGTTTCTTTTCCTGCCCTCTCTACTCCCCCATACTTCGCCATTCCACAAGTGAGGGAGGCCTCTGTGCTTTGAAATGACCCCTTTGCTTTAAACGAATCCCTGTCCTCGGCCTCTCTCATCCTGTGGGTTCTTTCTAGTTTCCTTTTTCTCACATCTCAAAGCAATTTGGTTGGAGATCTCTCTCTTTCCTTCCATTATCCACCTTGATTAACTCGGCTGCATCTGTCAGCTCTTATTTCACAGAAAGGGGAGCGCAAGGAAGCCGAGCTGAAATGTCTCCGTTTTTTTTTATCACTCTTCTTTTTCTCCCAAGCCCAGTGACCGAGGACGTGGCCGGAATCACAGCAGGCGGGAGATGCGGGTGCTTTGGATGCAAGTCCTGTTTCTTCTTCCTCACCACGAGATGGAGAGCTCCAGACCTTGCTCCCACGAAATTATGAGGCAGGGTTGAGTAAATCATGTGCCCAAAAAGGCAACTTATGCTCTGTAATGAAGCACATTTTGTGATAGCATTTCTTCATTATTCTGTCATAATTATGCAGCATAACACTGGGAAAATATTTCACCTTATCAATACCAATTTCACACCAAAACACAATAATAAACAACTGAATGTAACCTATCGACCTTTGTAAAAGGCCTTTCATTGGGGATGACCATGTTTTTAGTAATTTTGATCGGTTTGAGTTAGAAACATATATTTTATTGAAACCTACAGATTAAGCAGCAGATAATGGTTTATGTGGCAAATTCATAAATATGAAAAAATGCAGAATCGTGTAATTACAGTGACCCTATTTGTAGGCAAAGGTTTATGTAAAAAAAAAAAGAAAACAACATTGTGCATGTGGTTCAATGTTTTTCTCAGAAGCCCCATACCAGAGCTGTCTAGTTTCATTTTAGCCTACACTTCCTGCCTTTATGTCTTACTCTTGCAGGTCCTTTGTATGTCTCACCTAGAGAGATGTTTAGCTATTTGTCAATTGTCGAAAGATATCTTGTGTAAAATACCAATACTTAGAGTGGGCTTTGGGTCGGTCCATTGCTTAGCAATAGTTGGCTGTCTTGTCAGTCTCTTTCAGTTACGTCTTCTACAATGGCTCGTACTCTTCCTCGGAGGGTCAGGCCTCTGTGGCATAACGTCTCTTGAATCCATGAGTTTTATTCTTCCACTGGTTATGGAACAACTTTTTTCTTTGTCCGTGAGTATTCCATGTGAGAGCATGTGTTTCCTTCCTCTCTCTCATCTGTGCTTGTTCCCCCTCACACCCATGCACCTGGCAGACTCTGTTGCTATAAGCAGTGTCAATGTCAGAATTTCAGCTGATGCCTTTGAAATGTGGGACTTATTGACCTTGCCAATGTTTGTTCATCCCTGTCTTCTCCATCGGTCACTTTTACCTTTCTTTCTTTTCCCCCTTCTTCACACTTTTTTCCTTTGTCTCTGTCTTGCTCTGGGTCAAAGTCTGACAAAGAAAAGTCAGTCCTAGTCCTTAAAAATGAGTGCAGGTGCTCATCACCTGCAATTACAGGCACAAATTAAGCATGGTAAAACATTGTTCACAACAATGTTGATTCTGTACCATGATGGCAGTATCCGCTCACAGCAGACATGTGGCTTGGTACCTTCTCCAACACTGTAAGAAATTCGTTAGATTTTCTTACGCTTCTGATTCCATCTAGCCTCTTCCACCAGAGAATGATGGCAGAGGCACAGTGTGAGAACGCCGACATCTGGGAGCCGAAACGAGGCTAAAGATGTGTCTTTCGTTATTAAGATGTCTAAGAAGCCAAAGAAGTCTAA
Source organism: Pleurodeles waltl (assembly GCF_031143425.1). Taxonomy (NCBI): domain Eukaryota; kingdom Metazoa; phylum Chordata; class Amphibia; order Caudata; family Salamandridae; genus Pleurodeles; species Pleurodeles waltl. The sequence continues at coordinate 304,382,190 of NC_090446.1, forward strand.
TCATTGACTGCTGGACTAAAACTCCTAGTGGCGAATCAATAAAAGCATGTGTAAAAGGTTTATTAGTTAATACAAATCATAAACATAATAGCTAAAAAAGAAAAAAGAAAACATACATTTGACATAACCTTTCAATCAAGATTTCAGAACATAGATGCATCATGCCTATTCCTACTGGTGTTTCATCAGGGGCCTTTCCTTGCCTCCCTCCCTGTGAAAGCCAGGCGACAACACAGCATAGCTATGGTCCTATAAAGTGCATGGTGCACAGTAGCATAAACCTCCAGCGGGGCCTACCCATAACCCACCTGGTGTATCCCCCCAGAGTGGGCTCTAACAATAAAACCCTTAAACTTATGCACCTAGCAATCGTTTTTTACATAGTACATAGTGCACAGTGTGGTGCTTGGTGGGAGCTAAGGTGCCAGGCTGCCAAAAGCAGCTACTTCCACTCCCACCTAGAGATTCTCTGGGTAAGTGTTTAACCACGAATTCAAAAACAAACCTGTATGAGAACCTGAGAAAAAGCAGCCATACACGCCTGATAAAATATTACTAAAAAAAAGCCCAACCTAAATGACAGCTGGTGGCAAATATACGTAGGGTAATAAAATGCAGAGCACATAGCTGGCATGAGACCTCAGGGTCTAATCATGGCGGGTAGGGGATAGGAGAATTGCGATTTTTACCACACCCCTAGCAACCCACCCATGGGGTGCCCTCTGTGCACACCCACAGCCCACAAATTGCTCTTTCCTGGTGCAAAGTGCCTAAGTCCCCACTTCGATTCTTTGGCCTTAACCAGTTTCTTAAAAATGTTGATAAACTGCACCAGCCAAATGTCAAACTTTACGTTCCGGGGATCTAAGGACTCCATAGTGGCTGATCTGCAAGTTCCTATTCCTAAGGCTTTAAATTTGTTTCGCAGCAGCGCACTCCGCTGCAAGTCCAGGCAGGGGCAGAGGACATGCAATAATGTTTCCTTAGACTGATGGCATAAATAACACATCAAGTCCTCCCACTGCCCTTCCTCCTGCCATTTGGACTTGAAGTCTAAGGTGGGGAGCACCCCCAGTCTTATTAACATTAAGCTTCCTCTTAATGTTCACAGAGTAGGGTGCATCAAGAAGTACTGGTCCTGTTGCTCCTCGTAGAAGTTTAGAACCAGCTATCCATGTGCTCACTTGGCTAATCGTATTTTGTCTTCCCACCAACTTTACAGCCTGACACTTTTATTCTCCATTCTCTTAAAGGCTTGCAGGTTCATGCATGTCTGCCAAAGTTCACTGAGGCCGAGAATATTGATGCAGTCTTGTAAGTGCCTTTTAAAACCACCTTTCCGTGTGTGTAGGTTGATTTTGGACCAAACATAATGAGTTAGTGAGTCCTTAGCAGTGCTCCTCAGTTGGTGACAGCATTTCACAAAGGCCCATGGCCTGGTGAGGATTTGCCTTACCAGTGAAAACTCAAGTCTGACTTCCGCAGGCGATGCTGACCTCGGCAGCTAGAAAATTTTGTGGCACATGAGTGGCCCTCGAGTCTAACTTGACCCCCAAGTAGATGTAGGTATTTGCTTCTTCTATCAGGGATCCATTGGGGAGCCTTTTTCTCTGCTTGGAGATACGCCGGATTAGTGGGATTACCTTGTTTTTTAAGATGAATCCCTAGCTCATTTTCACCTGAATACACCACTAAACGGTTGATTAATCTTTGTAACCCTACTCGGGTGTTACTAAGAAGGAGCAGGTCATCCGCGTAGAGGAAGTTGGATAAATCCAGAACACCACGACTCAGGCGTGGGACACCAGGTCGTCGAGGGCCGGAGAGATCTTAGATGTACAGATTTAATAGGAGGCGACCAAGTATGCACCCCTCTTTTAAACCAGTCGCTCTCTCCACCTCCCTAGACACGTGTGTCCCACCTCCAAACTTCACCTCAACCAAAGTATGTGTGTAAAGAAGACTGATTGCCCTCAATAGGTTGTGTGGAATGCCCCTGCGGAAGCTGGTGAATCAATAGAGGATGAGAGTGTTTTATTAATTAGGAGATAATGTTTATGTACAAGTGTTTAGTTAGCATAACTAGGCTGCAAATAGAATTTACTGGGCCTTTGCTTGTTTGCACTGACGTCCATTTCAAAGTTGCTGAAGAAAATGTGGCTTTTACAGTTATACAAAAAAGTTTCCTACATGAATGTATTTTCCCGTTCTCTGTTTTTTTTCTTTTCATCTAATAGTCAAAATGAGACTCATTTCATGGTGTTGTTTTCTTGTTCTGTATCTATTTGTGTAGCTTGGGGGGAAGCCACGTCGAGATGTTCTTCTATGTTGCAGTAATCAAGACTGTTACTGCCTGAGCCAAAACTGTTTCCATTAATTTTAAAATAGCTTACTGTTTAGTTTGCATCAAGAGTGCAATGCCATTTCCCTTGTTTGTAGGGTAAAAGCAGGGCCAATTGAATTATGCGATTTTGAGACGGTTTCCGCATATACATGCCTTTGCTGCATTTGCCACATGATCCATCATCTGTTGCATAATCTGTAGATTTTAGCAAAAAAATGTTTCTAGCTCAAATGGATGAAAGGTTACTAACATTGTGGCAACCCATGTTGCCGTGCAATGGGGGTCATTTGCCGAAGTTGACTGGTCATCTTTCCGTTGCTGCTGTTTGCATGTTGAACTGGTACTAATGAGGTGACACCTTTGTCCTGACAGTTTTATGTAAAAATATGACAAAAGTATGAAGTAATAATGTCACAAGATGCGGCACAATAGGTTGTATAATTTGGCTTTTTATGGCGCATAATTTAGTCAGCTCTGCAGCATAATTTGATCCTCCAATGCCACATAATTAGGACTTAGAATAATTTTCTCTAAGATTTGATTTACCATCAATTCGTTGCTCCACTTGATGGTGCCTTATGCTAATTCTCAACGGGGAGTTTCCGTGCATTTTTCACTAACCAATACTTTTGCCTTCTGTATTAGACTTTAATTATTTATAGACGTTCACTTATACTGGACCTGAAGCTTCCTGAGGCTTAATTAAGTGACTATGCTGATGGATTTGTTGACTAACTAATATTGGCAGGGACACATTGATGACAGCATCATCACTAATCCTGCGTAGGTGTTATATCATAGATTGTCTGATGAGATAGCGTTAAAAAGAACGAGGCTTAACTTGGCCTTAATTAAAAGGCTTTTAAAATTGTGCTCCCCGAAAATGATTTGTTCTTCTTTTATCTTTGGATCTTAGATTGCCTCATTCAAAACATCTCTCAGACACCAATTTGTCTTTTAAATGTTACTTTTCCTGTCGACTTTTTTAATTTAGATCTTCACATCACACGCAGAATGCTCATGCTGGGTAATATGTAATGTCACCAACATTTGATCTATGGGCTCTTTTAACCATGCAGTATTTTCAGTGAATGTCTAAAATGCAATAATTCTTTAAAATCGTTTATTATCTACGTTTTTCACCTTGCGCTAGTAAACAATTATCTTGCCTTCTTCTTAGTTCTAGGTTCTGCCTTTACTGCCCTTTCTGGTTGGAATGATAAATTAGGCTCTAGAATCTAGTTTAGGCGACTTACCTTATTCCCTGCACAACAATGGTAATTTTTTTTGTCTCATCTGTCCTTTTCGTTTACAGATCTGTGGTTGCTGGTGAAGCCTCCGTGGAGAAGATCCTGGCATCTGAAGGATGGAAACAGCTACATTTTAACTCACGCTAGCTCTGCGGCTCCCACTAAATCAGTGGACAACATGCAAGCTTGTCATGCCCAAAATGGAGGTTGGGCCTTACAGGAGTGTGGGATCGTGTGACAGTCTTGCTAAAAGTGAGGCTCAATGCAGCCATTAACGCCCACTTCAGAATGGGCCTAAAAGACAGTGTGTGAAGCGCTCAAATATTCCTCCTTCTAGTAGATCATGCCCATATGCACAGACACTGGGCAGTGTTGTTGCAGGCTGTGATTACAGTTGGCTTCTGACACTACTGCCCATTACCCCATACATGCACATCTAAAATAGTGCCTTCTTCTTACAGACGCATCTCCATTTGATCAGTTAAAACACCATCTATTCAGGATCAGCCTGCAAGACAAGCGAGGTGTATGATCATTCCGAGCCACATTACCAGTGCATAGCAAGAGCAAACATGGGTGGTTCCATGACGTCATACCAGTGTGACGTTAAACATAATGCAGCACTGATGGACAGTAAACATGATGCACATGGCATTTACACTGTCACAAGTACAAATGATTTATTCATTTATGTGTTTGTATATCCACTCTGGGGTGTTCAACCTAGTTTCAGAAGGGAGAGAGCTTGCCAGATTTTCGGAACGGCCACATAAGTTCAATTAAGATTCAGAAAATCTCAATTAAGCAAATTTAAACAGTAATGGGTTAGCCTGAAAATCTTGCATACATTCTGTACTGCTTGATCTATGTCACTAACCCTGGATGCATTATAATAATATTGTAATACCATTTTCATAGTGCTCTATACCCCTTAAAGGGAACTTCAGTGATGGGTAGCACACTACACTGTGGGCAATACTTGGTTGGACGAGTTCTCATTTGCAATGTGGATATGTGGCAAGCATTTTGGTGTCATGTGTGAGTGACCTAACACACAATAAGTATGTTCCAAACACCCTCAGACTAATGTGAAACCGAAGTGGCAGAGGTCGTGGAGTGTTTATAATCATTTGTCTACCCATACACAGACACCAGTTGGAAAGGATGCTGAAGATACATCTGTGCTTTCTGGAGATGGAGGTGGACACATTACAATGGACCTTAAGGTTGTTCATGCAATTCTTGCATGAAGAGAAGTTATGCAATAGATGGTGGTCAATGGAGACAGTGACTTGCATGAGAATTATATTGGCATTTGAGAGTATGATGGTAAGGTTACTATACACTTGAGAGGGAAGGCACACACATTTCCTGGGGATGGCACGGTCAGGGAGAAGTGGCCGAGCCATCTTGGGAGACTGACTAAAAGCATCACAAGAAGAAGGAAATCAACAAAAAACTCCATGATGTCAAGGGACACATTGAAGATGAACAAAAATGGTGGCACACAGCCACCCCTATGTTTAGGGCCTCGATCCTCGCTCAGGTAGAGCAAATATTCAATACAATTAAATCCAAATATCAATGCTTGTCCAGGGTCATGAACTCACAGGGAATACAACACAATGTGAGTGGGCAGTTTTGCATGAGTGTCAGAGGTCCAGAGTTGGGAGGATTAAGTTGTGCTCTTTGCTGCAAGTGCAGAAGGTGAGTCTTTAGGCATAGGGTAAGTATAGGAAACCTCCTTTCATAGGCTAGGCCTACCAGCCGAACGAGGCATTCTGAAAATATGTTATCATTGACATAAGCATTGCCTTGACAGTGACGGGAAAGCACCTTGTTACGGCTCTGCTAAGATAAACATTAACCTTCAGGGTAACCTATATTGGTTGTATGTCAGAAGAACGACAACCAAAATATTGTGCTTAAAAAGTATGGTATCCAGAAAATGAACTACCACAGTATTATGAAGGTAAATATAGACAGGTAAGTATGGGTCTGCTATTCTTAACTCCGCATTTGCCTACCCTGCATTTACACATTGGCTAGGTACATAAATGTGCAGTTATGAATAGCAACTGAGTACTAATCTACATATGCTTATCTTTACTAAATTGTGGTATTCGTTATTCAGGATACAATATTTTTCTAGATTAATTTTTAAAACACATTACTCTTGTAGGATACCCACGTCATGTCCCACTGTTGCTGCTGGTGGGTCTTTCAACCCATGTCTTATATGTAGGACAGATTCGTACACACACTTTAGAACATCTACACACTGAAAGGCCACACAGACTTTAAGCATCCCCCACCTTGTTACTGGTTCTTCCTCCTTGACAGAGTGAAAGCATACTTCATCAACCACTAACTTCATTATGATTATTGAAGCTCGGAACCTATCCCACCCGTTCAAAGGTAAGGACAAGCTTCTCAGTGCTTATGACTCTTATGAAACACTTAAAGACCTAAACCCCATAAAGGGATGAGAGACTGTCTCACTCCACACAACAATGAAGATCTGATGTGTGTCCTTTGAGGTTTCTAACTCAAATAGGCATCATAACCTGGCAGGCAACAGCAAGCTCTTGGGGGCAAATGTAGCAGAAGTAGCAGTGACACCATCAGGCTTCAAGTGCAAGAAGGATAGGTCAAGCAGGACCAAGACCTCCATCCTGACACAGATCCATCAAGCTCCATCTCTCCTGTAGTCAGCGAATGGGTTGGTCGTCACTATTTAACAACCATATGGACAAGCATGACCGAGATCTGCGGCAGGTTCATTGCCTTAAGTAGTTGCACTTGGCTCCAGTTTAATCTTTGATGGCATGCACATGAGTCCTTGTTTGAGTACCCCAATGCCTCATAATTTTTGCCCTGTTGTATCTCCTATGTTGGGGTGTCTGTGAAAGGATATTGTGAACAGTATTTCAATGGATATCTACAGAAAATGTAAGGTCAGAGGTGTCTGCGGGTGCAGGAGTTTACACTACCATGTCTTTGTACAGAGATATGTTGGGTGACTTACGTAGTATCTGTGTCTTGCACTTGTGTAGTCACTCAAATGAGGTGCAGTATGGTGCCAAAGTACTATGATTATGCGATGCATTTTAGGTAGACAGTGAAGCATGCATGGCAATCACATGCCAACAGGATGATGGTTTCAAATGAGACTACAGCAAAGCCACTCAACTCACTCTACTGTGCACAGGTACAAGGAGTGTATTCAAGCCACAAGTCGGAGAATATGATTGTCTGTAGATTTCCTGGTAGTGAGCTGTGTGCTGTCTCTACAGTTCCTATGACAAAGCAAAAAGTATTTATTTTTATTATTATTATTATTATTGTTGTTATTGCTATTATTAACACTTTTACTGAATGATCCGTAGAAAAAGCAAGCAACAGAACAATAGAACATAAAAACAAAAGCATTTACAACAGGTATCAGGTTGGGCTTCATTAAATGAAGACAGAGATATTGTTTCAGAAGATTTTTCAAGTTGGATAAGGTAGAAGCATATCTCATAGAAAAGAGGAGCTCATCCCGCAGGATCGGTGCCAGTAGGAAAAATTAAAAGGGAAAACCGATCAAAAAAAAATTGAAGCAGAGTATAGAGACTGAGAGGGAGTGTGATGGCGGGGCAAACCAGCAAAATCAAGTAAGGCGGGGCCAAGGGATGAAGAAATTTCCAAGAAAGCAAGCCTTATATTGGAAAGATCGAGGGAGCAAGTAAAGTTACGAGAAATATGTACAAATGTGTACGAGGTGGGTAAGAGAAAATGAATATAAATATTTTGAATAGTCTGAGGGGTCCAGATGTTTAGTGAGGACAGCGCACAGAGAAGAACAATAGTTAAAGCAAGAAAGGGATAAACATTAAAGAAGCAGTTTAGTAGAAAAAAGGGAGTGAAATGGCTTAATCTTTCATATTCTATAGGCAGCGGCGGCTCCTCTGTTTTAGTGAAAGAGTATCGCCCCCCAGGCTCAGTCAGGCAGGCGGTGGCAGATAAAATGATAATAAAACAATGTTATCATTTTATTTGCCACTGTCTGTCTGACAGCTTGAATTGTAGGCCGGCGGGGCCAGGCCATAGGAAGGAGTGGCGGGCACTGTAAAGTGTGCATGACTGTTTGGCCGGCCGTCTCAGGCCAGTCAAACAGACATGTGAACTTACATTTCTCCAACCTGGCTGTCTTGCACAGCCAGGCTGGAGAATTGGCACAGGCTCCTTGTGCCTAAGAGAGCGTCAGACCAGCCTCCTCAGGCCAGTCGTGGTGCTGCTCTCATGCTACATTTAGCATGAGAGCAAAGTCTGGATTGGGAGCCTGTGGTGACTGCTAGGAAGAAAGGAAGCACTCGCAGCAGGATCTGGAGCAGCGCTGGACGGAGCAGCAGCGGCAGGTAACCCTCCTCCGTTATCCCCCCACCCCACCACCCTCGATTGCCTCAAAACAGATCTGAGATGAAAAATTAAGAGATGAATGAAACACAGAGCCCAAATTGCATGCAGCAGTAGAAGGAGGGGTTTGAAGTTGGGGGAGGTGGTGTAAACTCAAGAGATGAGAAGGCATGAAAGAAAAGTACATCCATTTTTAGGATTGATTTCGAAGCATGGGATAATAGCCAACTTTCCATGGCAACAAGCTAGCTGGAGATGCGTCCTTTTAACAAAGCACAGAAGGAGAAAAAAAGAGGGAAAGAAATGAGAATCATCTGCATAAAATGGCATTCAAAACCATGAGTAGAATATATAGGGGATAAGGGAATAGTGTAAAGAAAGTGATTAAATGGCCCAGAGCAAACCCCGGAGAGACACCATAGTAAATTGGATAGGAAGCATACATCAACCACAAGTTATCAAACATTTAAGCACAGTATTAGAAAACAGAAAGCCCCAAATTGGGAAAGAGCATATTAGATTAAAATGATCCAACATTTCAGAAGCTGTGGAAAGATCTTATAGAAAAAGAAGAGGTGATTTTTTTGTGTTTATTGTGTAAGAGAAAATTAGACACATAAAGCAAAACAATGTCAATGGAGTAACCTGGACAAATGAACTAGAAAAAAGTCGGTTACCAACAATAGGAAAATAGAATAGCTGATAAGGTATGGGACCCCGAATGTAATTTTCAGAATATGGTCTGCCATAAAAGATTGTTCCCGAAGCATTGTTTATAAATGTATTTCCCCACTGGAGTTATTAATTGAAAATCTACTCTCAATGAAACGATATTTTGATAAACAATATCTAGGGCACTATATTTATGTCAGAGGACATTTTTGTGTTCAATATTCTGACATACAACTGTCGATGAAAAAACGAAATACTCAAGAATTTTGGATAGGTAATGGAGCAAGAAAACATGGTGGAAATTAGATATATCATCGGGATCTAGTGAAGGGTTCCTAAGAAGGGAAAGAACAATAGCAGACTTACTAGGAAACAGAAATTTCCCAAGAAGAAAATGAAAGAGTAAATAAAGAACCGAAATTGGACAAAATATGATTAAAAACACCTTTCCCCAGCATAGAAGGGGTCAGTTGGGGAAGCCTTTGATTTGCCTCTACACAGGAAAGTCCACACTTCCAGCTCTGAAATAGCAACCGAAAATCACAGAAAAGATTCAAAAGTGGGGAAACCAAGCACGAATATCAGAGATTTTAGAAGCAAAATAGATGGCCAGATTGTATTTGCTGCTGGCCCGCCCCCCTCCTTCCTGCAAAGCACTTTCCTGCACTCCCGCTTCCCCGCTGACTGGACTCCCCGCCTCCCACCCCTTTTTAATGGGGCCGCTGCGCACGGAGAGGGTGACTCCTATGACCTACTGGTCAGCTTTGTTCTCCCTCCCCTATGCAGCTCCACCTGTTTGCTGCTGCTGCTGCCTCTGCTGTGAGCAAACTGACAGCCTGCCTGACTCTCAGTTCGAGGCCCATCCCGGGTGGCCTAGTGGCCATCTCCATGTAAGTATTTTGCTGTCTCTCTTTACTCCTGCTTTTTACTTCTGATTTTACTTCAGATTTTTACTTATGCTTATTTTTCTGTCATCCTCATTTAATTTAACTTTTCTTTCCTTCTTTTCTCTTTCCCTCTCCTTTCACTTTCCCCGTGTTTTCCTGTGCTGCTGCTGCCCACCCTCCTCCCTCCCTGTGAAGCGCTTTCCCGCCCTCCTGCCTCCCAGCTGACAGGACCCCCCTTCTCCCTCTTCTTCTGAAAGGCATGCCCGTCTGCGCCCGTCCATACCTTGACTGCGGCCAGTGCCATGATTCCTGGCCTCTGACCTACCATTGCTACAACGCGAAGACCCTCCATGCGCTGAACACAGGACGATCCGCTGCCTTCCGCCTCGCATCACCCGGAGACACCCACCGACCATGCTCCTGCCTCCACTGCCACCGCAAGCTCTTTGTCCACTTACAAGGCCCCCCACAACCTCAGACCTGCCTACCTCAAACACTGCATCACATTCTACTCCTCCACCAGACCTCTCGCTCAGCTCAACAAGCACTAGCCACCATACCCCACACACTCAAGACCTCGGCTGGTGGGAGATCCTTTGCCTACTCGCAGCAAAGAGCTGGAACAGCCTGCCCCTGCACCTCAAGCAGTCACCATCGCTACTCCAATTCAAGAAGGACCTTAAAACCTGGCTCTTCAACTGAAGCTCAAAGGACAAACCCCTTTAGCCCCTTGAGACCCTTACAGTGAGTGGTGCTTTACAAACTTTGATTGATTGATTGATTGAGAAGAACAGTGGGGGAGATCAGAGGCTAAAGGGGAAAGCAAACAATTAAGTGTGGAAAACTAATGGTGGTGTGGGCTTTTTCAGAAAAAAATGAAATTGAAAAATGTTTCTTTGGCAGCTTTCAAATCAGAATAACAAATACCATCACTGTCAAAAATTGACAGAGTATAAAGATCAACTGTGTTTAGACCATAGATGTTTATGTCATACAAGTTTCTTGTGGCTTACCTGATTTCTAGCGGTGCCTGGAAAAAGTGACATAACACTCCAAACAATGTTTAGAAATATCAAGTGTATTTCTGCTTACTCTCCGGAGGAAACCTGCGGCATAACAATGTAGATTGTGAATATGATAATACTACTGAATAATGGGGCTAAGAATATGGGGATACAAGAATACTGTGGACAAAATATCCAACACCAGAATATCAATAGCTATGTGAATAAAGAGGAAGTAGAGTTATCTTTCCAAACTCCCCATCTACATACATTTAAGATATGTATGTATCATCAAGGTACATAAATGTGGAGTTAGATATACAATATCTACACTTTCTTACCTTTCAATATTTAGATTTGATATTTTGTCCTCGATATTTGTACACATTGATATCCTATATTCAATATTCAAGGGGCATACCTTGAAATCCCATCTTCATATACCTTCTTTTTGAGTATGTATACGTACATAATAATGTGGAGCATAGTCCTGAAAATGTATTTCCTTATGAAAAACATCTGGCTACATTTTCTGTCAGTAAAATCAAGTACTGCTTTTGTTTAAATCTCCCTCACCAGAGTGTCTTTTTCTCCTTCTTAAGACTCCGCCAATGAGGATCTATGACGGATAAAGATGTGTGTGCCTTTGGTTCAGCTCCCCTCGCAGTGAGCCAATGCTGGTGTCCAAATTAAGGAATACACTCTGGGTACTTGTGCAGAGTGACTCACATTTGCTGGAGTTACATTTAAAATCAGCTTACCTTAGGATCCTGGGTCAGTATGATGTGTTATAGTTACAAGACCGCAGGTGTTTTGGTTATCTTGCTATCTTGGTCAGGTTCCTAATCATATTGTGTTGCTGATCACAATTCTGTAGCTTTTAAAAAGCTAATTTGTCACATCCATATGTTCTGTGTTTATTGCACTGGGTGTTAATCAGATACAGAATGGAACAGCCTATCAATTTCTATTTGTACATGTTAGAATTGGGGTTTTTGGTTGGCTAGAGTATACACCCAAGCCAGGCAGAACCCTCCACTCTAGTTTGGGCAAGTAAGTTACTCAACAAAGATAACCTGTGCTCACCCCCTGGTAGCTTGCCACAGAGCAGTCAGGTTTATTCCCAGAAGCGATGTGTAAAGCATTTGTGCAAACAATCACACTAGTGACACAATAAATTCACCACAAAAGAGACTTCACACAGGGCTTCTGACCCCATGTGTTTATAAAACATATAGGCTATCATTATGACATTGGCGGTAAGTACTGCTTACCGCCATGCTGACTGCCGCCAACATACCGCCACCGCAGCGGATCACCGCTACCTGTATTATGACACACACATAGCAATCCGTCACTATAGAGCAACACACACAAGTCCGCCAGCCCAAAGGTTGTGAAAAACTGGCAGTAGCAAAACCCACACCGTTACGCCAACAGAACTACGCCCCCAACATTATGACCCATGAATCACCACAGTGGACATTCAATGGCAGTAAACAATTGGCGCTACACACCGCCGCGCACAAAAAACACACACACATACAAAAGTACACCACATTGGACAATTCAAACTACACACACATACACACACCATGTCCACACCACTATAAAACACAAACCCACACTACCCACAACCCTTTACAAATACAAACAAGTGACACAAGAGAAATAGCAAGATCACAGAAAAGACCACAGCCACACACCGCCATCACCTATACACCATCCACGCACCTTACATCACACACCCCAACACATCACCCCACACACCCTCACCCACACCACTCACATTACACACATGGCACCACAACAACACCACAGATAATCTGAGGAGGAGTTGAGGGTCATGGTGGAGAAAAGTATCCGGGGTAGAGCCACAGTTATTCGGATCACAGGTGCAGCAGACATCCATTGCTAGGAAGATGGAGTTATGGCGGAGAATCGTGGACAGGGTCAACACCGTGAGACAGCACCCCAGAACAAGGGATGACATCAGGAAGCGGTGGAACGACCTATGGGGGAACCCCCTACCCTTACCCACACTCCCATCACTCAACCACCTCCTACACACCCCACCATCACAACCCACCCCTCCCAATACCAAGCCCTGTATGCAACACCAATGCATGGACCCCCATCATAGACCTGCATGGACACCTATCACTAAAGCAGGCACGCTAGAGGGAAACAGCTAGTCCACCAAATAACTACTCACACAAGGAAAAGCTGCCAGGGCAATAGCAATCTTAGAGGGCAACACACCCATGCACAAGATGTCACGCACAGAAATAATAACACTGCATTTACATCCCCACAGGTCCCCCAGCCAACGTCACCAGAGAGGAGGTGCCAGCAACATCCAGTTCCCCCCAGAAGAGGCCCAAGGTGATGACAGCAGCTCTGGACACCTGGATGACCAACCTGGCCCATCAGGGATCTCCGGACAGTCGTTACCCAGGCACAGTCCCATACCACCACAGAGCCTCCCCCCTCAGGAAACACCACCACAGTACCCACCTAGTAGACCCATACCTCTGTCCCCAGGACACGTCAATCAGCAGTGTGTCCACCACTACAGGGACCCTAGGGCACCCCACAAACACAGGATGATCAGGGACCTGGGTTCAGTGGCAGTGGGCACACGGTTCATGGGACAGAGGCAGAGGACAACAGGGAAGCTGGGAGGACTGCTATGCAAGAGGGGTAGGACAGGCCCAGGGAACCGACTCTCCAGGAGGCACTCACCAAGATCCTGGGAGGATACCACTATTCCCAGGAGACGATGGGCCTGATACTGGACAAGTTGCAGGAGAACCAGTGGCTGCAGGAGGGACAGTACCTGGGGATCAGGGAGGACTTGAAGTCCAATAACACCACCCTGGTCTCCATTGCAGGGGTGCTGGCAGACATGGCCAACACTATGAAGGAGGCAGTGGCACACCACCTGGCCCCTACCACTAGCCAAACTGATGAACAGCCCTCCACCTCCGCTAGTGGACAGGAGGCCCCACCACAGGACCAACAGGCCACCAGCACCCCTTCCCCTGAAAATGGAGAACCACCCCACAAACGGTCCCTGCGATCCAGGCAGAAGCCAGAGACTATTGCCAAGACCCCCGCCAGGTAATAAGACTCTCCTGATTGTCAACCTTGTGTCCCACCCTGTCGCCCTGTCCACCTTGAACTGCCATTGCTCCACTTCCTATGCCCCCTTGGACAATGCACCTGTGATACACAGCCGGGACTCTATCCTGGACTTTCCTCCACCATCAGCCCAGCCATTGCACATCCCCCTCTACTTATTAACACTTAAATAAACACCATTTGAAAAATAATACAAGTATGGAGTCTGTCAAATGATTCAACTATGTATTTGTTTAACAAGGTATAAACACTGCAATACAACTGTACAGTAATGTGTACATAGGGATGACCTGTAGTTGGCTGCAGTCCACACACAAGGAGCGATAGTGGGGCACAATTATCTGCAAACAGACATGCCAAAGGGTACAGTAAGTGGCCATAGAAGTGGGAAAATAAGCCTGCCAGTGACAATGTCAAACAAAAAACTGTCAATGAAAAGTGAAGTTACAGTGTCTTACCTGTGTGTCATTGGAAGTATTGTTGTATTATTGCACTTCTGGTATCCTCATCCTCATCCTCTGCCTCCTCATCTTCACTGTCCACAGGGTCCACTGCTGCCACACACCCATCTCCAGCCTCATCCTCCTGCAGAAAAGACACCTGGCAGCGTAATGCAAGGTTGTGCAACATACAACATGCCACGATGATCTGGCAGACCTTCTTGGGTGAGTAGTACAGGGATCCACCTGTTAGATGGAGGCAACGAAACCTGGCCTTCAGGAGGCCAAATGTCCTCTCTATGATTCTTCTTGTTCGCCCATGTGGCTAATTGTAACGTTCCTCTGCCCTTGTCCTGGGATTCCTCACATGGGTCTGTAGCCATGAGTGGTTGGGGTAACCAGAGTCAACTGCAAATATTGAGGGACAACTGTTAGCCACACACTAACCCTTAGGGCCCGCACCATACCCATACACCAACATCCACTGGGTGGGAACCAGGGCTCACCTATTAGCCACACCCGGTGCCTCTGGAGTTTAGCCATCACATATGGGATGCTTCTATTCCTCAGGATAAAGGCATCATGCACAGACCCAGGATACTCTGTATTGACATGGGAGATGTACGGGTCCGCCAGGCACACTATCTGCACATTCATGGAGTGAAAGCATTTTCGATTTCTGAACACCTGTTCATTTCTCAGGGGGGGGGGTGGCAAATGCAATATGTGTACCATCAATAGCCCCAATAATGTTGGGGATATGTCCCATCGCATAGAACTCAGCTTTCAATGTGACCAAATACTCCACCTGGGGGAAAATAATGTAGCTGAGCATGTGTTTATTCAGGGAAGACAACACTCAGGTCAGCACTATAGAGAACATTGGCTGAGACGTTCCTGCTGCCAAGCCCACTGTCTCTTGGAAGGAGCCAATTGTCAGGAAATGGAGCACAGATAGGACTTCCACAAGAGGGGGGACCCCAGTGGGATGACGGATAGCAGATGTCAGGTCAGGTTCCAATTGGGCACACAGCTCTGTGATTGTGGCCCTGTCCAGTCTGTAGATGAGGATAAAGTGCCTGTCCTATATTGTTGGCAAGTCCACCAGGGACCTGTACACAGGGGGGATGTCTCCATCTCCTATTCATCCGCAGCGGTTGCAATCTATGGGGCAAAACGGCAAGCAGCTGGTCAGTATTCCATATTTCCAAACACTACACTGCATTGCATGTTGTGACTGTAACAGAATATTGTTGGAAAGGCCAAAATGGTGCCTATGTGTACTGTGACGCAGTTAGATGCTATGTCCTGCCCCCCCCCCCCCCCGAAATGGAGTCCGCCTGTCCCATATGGAGGGACAGGTGGAAATGAGGTAATTCCGCTGACGTTGTGCGCCGTTGCGGGAGGCGGTCGAGAACCGCCGTGCAACACCTCATTGGATACCATTGGGCCCTATGCGTTACAGTGGCCAATGATGATGTACGTTGGCGGTGACGGTATGCACCATCGCGTACGTGACCGCCATTTTCTATCTGTTCACTCACTACCTGACCTTCAACGGGAGAGGACCTACACTGCAAGTGCTGCTGTGACCTGTGTCTGGAACCGACCATAGCTCGTGTCACTGGGGAAAGGGCCCCTGCCTTTACCGCTGCAGAGTTGGAGAGACTGGTGGATGAGGACCTACACCAGTACCAAATTCTGTATGGGCCTCCAGACCAACAGGTGAGTACACTGTGAGCACAGTGCTGTGTGTGAAGGCCTCGTGTAGGGGGGGTGTTGGAAGGGCCGTGGGCAGCTGCTGCATGTATGGTGGGCCATGTCTGTGCGTAAAGGGATGTGAGGGCTATGGTGGGCCATGAGTGTAACAGGCAAGATGGTCTGACTAATACCTTTTCCTATGTGTATTTCTCTGCAGGTCAGTGTCCATCAAAAAAAGAGTATATGGCATGCCATCGCCAAGGACATGTGGACCCTGGGGGTCTAGGGCAGGCGGAGCACCCACTGTCGGAAACGGTGGGAGGACCTGAGACCGCCGAGGCCAAGCTGGGGATGGCCTCCCAATGAGGAAGGGATGCCTGTCAAACCCTGACCCCCACCCCCCCCTGATGGCCCGAATACTGGTGGTGGCCTATCCGGAGCTGGATGGGCATTTGGGGGCATCCCACAGCCACAAGGGGGTGAGTACAGTGACCCAATTTACTACCTGCGCATGGTGGGGTGGCATCCCAGTGGGGAATGTTGGCCTGTGGGTGCCCCTCGGCAAGGCCGGAGATTGCAGGGTAGGTCCCATGCTGGGTAGGTTCTCGGGTCTCCTTCAACCAAGCTAGTAGGCATCCACTACAGAGCAGGGGTCTGTGGGTCTCAGGTATGCTGCAATTGGCGTTAGGTATCCCTGTCCATGGGCTGGTGACTGGTAGTGCATTGCCTAGTGCGGAAGGCTGTTCCCTGTACGTGTGTGTCATGTATGCCAACGGTGGTGTTGTTGCTGCCATTGACCAAGTGTTTCCTTTGTCTCTCCCCCCCCTTTTTGTTTTGTCACCCTGTCCTTATGTGCATTAGCATCATCTGACGGAGGAGCAGAGGCACCGGCAATGGGGAGAGCTGCATCCCACAGGGCCCAGGAGTCCGAATCCACCGATGGTGAGGGCACCAGTGGGACGGAGGGCGAGGGGAGCACCACAGAGGGCACTGGAGGGGACAGTTCTGACAGTGATACCTCGTCTGATGGAAGCTCCCTGGTGGTGGCGGACACCTCTGTACCCACCCCAACTACAGTTCCAGCCACCACCCCCCGTACCAGCACCGCGCTCCCAGCAGCCCATCAGTGTGTTTCCCATGCCCGCTCATCCAGGAGGGTGGGCATCTCCTTCACCCCAGGCACCTCAGGCCGGGCCCCAGTTAGCCCTGCTGCACTGAGTGAGGAGGCTATTGACCTCCTGCGATCCATCTCTGTTGGGCAGTCAACCATTGTGAATGCCATCTAGGGGCTGGCAGCCCAATTGCAACAAACAAAATGCATTCGTGGAGGGCATTCACTCTGGCATGGCAGCCCAACAGAGATCAATCCAGGCTCTGGGCTCCTCCCTGAAGGCAGCCATTGTTCCTGTTTCTAGCCTCCCCCTCCAACTTCGTCTACCCAAAACCATTCTCCTCAACTCCAACCTATCCAAGCAAACAGACAGACCAGCATGCACCCAGGACAACACACAGGAGTGCTTCAGGCAAACACAAGCACCACACAGCATCCCACAGGCACTCACACAAACACCAATCAGATGCAGACATACCAACATCCACTGCCTCCACTGTGTCCCCCTCCTCGTCATCATCCACCTCCCTCCCAGTAGCGTCTACACTCACACCTGCATGCACTACATCCTCATCCACTACCTCCATCACCAGCACACCTATCAGTACACACCCCTCACTGGCAGTCACCACCCCCACATCCATGCACACGTCCCCTGTGTCCTCTCCCACTGTGTCTGTGCCCCCTCCTCCCAAAGTACACAAATGCAAGCAATCAGACACCCAACAGCCATCCACCTCACAACAGCATCCAGCCCATGCACCTGCACCCAAAAGCAGCAGACAGACACCTCCTACAACCACTTCCTCTTCCTCCACTCCCAAACCTTCAACCTCTTCCTGCCCCAATGTCCCTAAGATGTTTTCGTCTCAACCTTTGACCTCTTCCCTACCACTCCCCCCCCCCTGTGCTTCCTGTCAGGCCAGGGTGGTCAGAACCCAGGCGAGCACCTCAGCCACCCAGTCCACGGCCACAGTAGCATTGACAGCTACTGCAGGTGGGTGAGGATCCCGGGCACCAGGCAGCTACACTGAAAGGGTGCCTGAACCAGCAGCATCTAGGAAGGTTAAGGAGACACCCCGGGCTGCTACAGGGAAGGGCAAGGGGCAGTCCCCGGCTGTTGACCAGAAGGGCAAGGGTCCTGCACCCCCAGGCAGGAAGGACAAGAGACCTGGTACTGGGACTCATTCGGAGCCCCCACCACCAACAATGGTGGTTCAGCCATCCGAGGCTGCAAGGGAAGGGCTGGAGCCTCCCCCCACCACTGCCAGCACCGCCACCAGCACCGCCACCAGCACTGCCACCATCACCACTGCCAGCAGCAGCGGTCCCAGTGGCCAGCCGTCCGAGGCTGCAAGGGAAGGGCTGGAGCCTTACCCCACCACCGCCAGCACCAGCATCACTGCCAGCAGCAGCAGCCCCAGTGGGCAGCCTTCCGAGGCTGCAAGGGAAGGGCTGGAGCCTCCCCCCACCACAGCCAGCACTGCCACCAGCACCACTACCAGCAGCAGCAGCCCAGTGGGCAGCCGTCCGAGGCTGCAGGGGATGGGCTGGAGACTCCCCCCCACCACTGCCAGCACTGCCAACAGCACCACTGCCAGCAGCCCCCGTGGGCAGCCGTCCAAGGCTGCAGGGGATGGGCTGGAGTCTGCCAGCACCACTGCCAGCACCGACACCAGCACCACCTCTGCCTCCACTGAGCAGCCGTCACCGCCGGCGGACAGTGTGTAGTCCTGCGTCCATGGGCTGTTGTGTGGTCTGGCCCATGCATATCCTGTGGGTCTGACATCCAGGTGTGAGACTGTGACCTTGCACTTCCCAAGATCTGCATCACAGGGCACAATGCCCTCTCCAGAACCAGTGGAAGAAGCCATGCACTCACTCCATCCTTCCCAGGATGAAGCTCACTGGGCACAATTCCCCATCCAGAACCAGTGGAAGAAGCAATCCACTCACCCCATCCTTCCCAGGATGAAGCACACTGGGCACAATGCCCCCTCCAGAACCAGTGGAAGAAGCCATCCACTCACCCCATCCTGCCCAGGATGAAGCTCCTGGGCACAATGCCCCCCCCCAAGACCAGTGGAAGAAGCCATCCACTCACCCCATCCTTGCCAGGATGAAGCTCACTGGGCACAATGCCCCCTCCAGAACCAGTGGAAGATGCCATCCACTCACCCCATCCTTCCCAGGATGAAGCACACTGCGCACAATGCCCGTTCCAGAACCAGTGGAAGAAGCCATCCACTCAGCCCATCCTTTCCAGGATGAAGTTCACTGGGCACTATGCCCCCTCCAGAACCAGGGGAAGAAGCCATCCACTCACCCCATCCTTCCCAGGATGTAGCACACTGGGCACAATGCCCCCTCCAGAACCAGTGGAATAAGCCATCCACTAGAGAGACTGTGGCCTTGCATTCCCCTAGGACCAAGCAGTGGGCAAACCACCCACTTGAGAGACTGTGGCCTTGCACTCCCCAGGGTCAAGCAGTGGCCAAATCACCCACTTGAGAGACTGTGGCCCTGCACACCCCAGGAACCAGCAGTTGGCAAACCACCCACTTGAGAGACTGTGGCCTTGCATGCACTCCCCCGGACCAAGCAGTGGGCAAACCACACACTGGAGAGACTGCGGCCTTGCACTCCCCAGGACCAAGCGGTGGGCAAACCACCCACTTGAGAGACTGTGGACTTGCACTCCCCAGGACCAAGCAGTTGGCAAACCACCCACTTGAGAGATTGTGGCCTTGCAATCCCCAGGATATCGCACAGGGCATGTAGCCCCCTCCGGGACCAGTGGTGTTGTACCATCTTCCGGCTGAGATGCCCCCCATTCCCCGTCACCCTGAGGTGCCTGTGTATTTTCGTCCTGATGACCCTGCGGTGTTCTCTCCATGTTGTTGCAGGAGTGAGGTGGGGCCTTGGCCTATGTGTTGTGGCCCTGTGGCCCACAGACACTGAGGACTGGGCAGTGGCACAACATTTGTAAATATGTATTAACATTTGTATTTTGATGCACTCATTCCTAGTATTTTATTGTATTACTCACTTTCTTCAAATCATTTTGTCCTTGCATTATTCCTGAGAGGTACGGGGTGAATATGTAATCTTTGTGCATCTGCTTGTGTGTATGGTGTTGGGTTAGTGGTGTTGCGCGTGTGTGTGTGTCACTCTTTTTTTCCTCCCCCCTCCCTTGTGTGCTAGGCGGCAGTACTCACTGTGGTCGTCTTTGGCAGCGATGATGTTCATAATGCAGCAGAAGGTAGACGGGCCTCAGAAATATTTGCAGCTCGGACTCCGTGGCGTCGTGGTTGTTCCCTGAGTCTCCACAGGTGAGTCCTTTGACTTCTGTGCAGTGTTTCCGCCAGCCTTTTG
This sequence comes from Pleurodeles waltl, assembly GCF_031143425.1. Classification (NCBI taxonomy): domain Eukaryota; kingdom Metazoa; phylum Chordata; class Amphibia; order Caudata; family Salamandridae; genus Pleurodeles; species Pleurodeles waltl. Next base: position 304,402,519 of record NC_090446.1, read on the forward strand.
ATGTCGTTGGTACCTCCCCGGAAAAGGTGGCAGATTGGACTGTCTGAATAAAGTGGGCGGTACTTTGTCTTCCACCTGGCTGTTGGCTGTTACCACCGTGGTGCTTGTTGATTCCTACCTGGCGGCCGGTGTGTTAAAGTGGCTGTCTGTCTGAGTGGTTTCCGCCGTGGTCATAATTCCATTTTGGTTACCGCCGGCCTGTTGGCGGTATTATCGCCAATTTATCACCGACCGCCAGTGTTATAATGACACAGGGCAAGAATCAACACAATATGCCTCATGACATCAGTGAGTACTCAGAGCATGAAATGCATCAGGTTAGGAAATAAACACAAGAAGCATCTTATGTCACATGATGTGCATCATACATTAGTGGGTATCTAATGTATACATTGCATCAGACCATGAAATAAACATGAGAAGCATCATATGTCACCCAAAAACACAGATCATAAATGTTCCTCATATGAAACCTGGGGAGCAGGCATCTTCATCCCCCCTTGGACGTTCTTTGGTGATTTCACTAGTGATGGTAGATCCAGTTTGTGGGCCTCCGTTGAGGGTGCACCCTGTAATCGCACCCATGGGTAGATATAGGTGCCCCCATTATAGATCAGGGTGAGGCACTCACCTACTGTACAGCCCAGCGGGGACCTTGCTCGGCCCCCACGCGCAGTAGTAAATAGAGCAGCTACCCACAAAGGCGTGGTGCAGCTGCCATAACACCATGCTGCCATGACAGAGAGTGGGGAGGTGGCACCTGGGGCAATCAAGGTACTTGAGGGGAAGGGCGGTATGGAAATCCTTCCCCGATCCCCACTGTACCTTCCTCCTTTTGGGGGAAAGCTCACTGATGCAGGTAGAAGCCTCCGACTTGGTTCACTGAGCAAGGTCCTTCTGGCGGCAGCCGCGGAGTCTGTCATGGTGGTAGGGCCCTGTGACGGGGGTTGTCTGATGGCTGGCATTGATGCTCAAGGTAGGGAGGCAGTGCTACAGGACAGCACTCATCTCTCCAATGGTGTATGTCACAGCCCCCTCGCCAGGGGGGCTATAGGGGGAAAGCCTGCCACTGCTTCCTTGAAAGAGTCATGGAGCACCCACCAGACGCTCCTATAAGCCAAGCATAGCACTGATCTCTGGGGAATTAAAAAAGGGTTTACCAAGCGCTATTGTCCCAGGCAAGAATCGATAAGCGTGCACCAAAAGCAAGGAGCCCTAAACAGTGCTCCCCACATGCTGGGCTCTTCAGAGAACACTTGAGGGGCACAATGGGGGCAGGCAGGCCAGCACAGGTGTCCTTACTGCAGGGCGGTAGTCTCTCCTGCAGCCTAACAGGAAGACAGGTCAGCACACAACCAGGAAGTAATTATGGCAGTTCTTTCCGACAACACCGTAGTGCCTAGTGAAACCAAAGTCAGGGGGAAGCTGGCAGCAGGATAACAAGCAGAAAAACAATCCAGGGAGTCCTTTAGGCCATCCAGCCAGTAGTAGGCAGCAAGCAGGGCAACAGCAGAAGATGAGTCATTTGTGCAGTGCAGCAGTCCCTCTGACAGAGGTTTAATCCCAGTTCCAAAATGTGCTCTAAAAAAAGGGGTCAGAGTCCTTGTATTTATACTCCAAAATGTCTTTGTTCAAGAGGTGACTTCAAAGGAACCCTTTCAAGTGTAACAACCCCTCCTCCCCCCCCCCCCCAATTCAACCCAGCTCTGGCTCGAGATATCAGTAGTGGGTAAATCAACTTTTTGTGTGAGGCAGGACACATCCTATTGACATTTAAGGCGTGATCAACCTCTCCCTCTCCCAGGCTAGGAAGACTATTAGTATGCAGGTGGATGCAGATGCCTCTCTTGTCACACCCAGCCCTCCCTGTGTTGTGCCTGTCTGGAAAGTATGCACAAAGTGTAACTGTCAACTTGCCCTAGACATGGATTGCAATCAGGCTGCACAAAACTAGAGGTATAAGCACAGAGAAATGACCACTTTCTAAAAGTTGCATTTCTAAAATAGCAATGCAACATCCAACTACACCAGGAAGCAGGATGTTTCACTACCATTCCAAACATACAAAACATAGCAATGCTACTCCGTTCATATCAGAAATTACCACTTAAAAATATATAAAGGACCAACCTATTAGAGGAGCAGCCCTCACAATAGTGAAAAGTGAAATAGGCTGTTTGTCACTACTAGGATATGCAAAACATAAGAGTACAGGTCCTACCTTTTACAAAGACAGCACCCCACCCACGGGGCTACCTTGGACCTACCTTAGGATAGAGTTAGGTGTACTAAAAGGAGACTTTAAGCCTTGGCAAGTAGTTTGAAATGCCAAGTCAAGGGTGCAGTAAAATGTGCATGCAGGCCCTGCAGTGGCAGGCCTGATACAGGTTTGAAAGCCTACTTCTGTGGGTGGCACAATCAGTGCTGCTGGCCCAATAGTAGCATTTAATTTACAGGCCCTGGGTATACGTATACTGCTTTACAGGGGACTTACAGGTAAATTAAATATGCCAAACAGGTTTAAGCCAATCATACCAAGTTTTAGGGTGGTGAGCACATGCACTTCAGCACTGATCAGCAGTTGGAATGTGACCAGAGTCCTAAAGCCAACAAAAACAGGGTCGGAAAAATAGGAGGAAGGCACAAAGTTTGGGGATAACCCTGCAGAAAGGGCCATTTTCAACAGTACATGAATGTGCCATTTAGCAGTATACATGTCTGTGCAGGAGGATGTGTTTTGTAGTTTGTAGTGTTGTTCTCACCTCTTACAGGGCTGGCCATAGTCATATGATTACTTTATATAATGTTCATTTGAATCTGGCGATTATGCTAGTTTCAGCTTAGTTTTTCTAGAAGCAAGTTATTCAAGGAGAGGAGCCTGGAGAGCAAAGTGAAATTAGCACCCTTTTGATGCTATTAGGACTTGTACAATATATATATTGTTTGCCACCCTCTCTACTGGCAAATGAGCCATCGGAGCCCAACATAGGTTACATTTCAGGTATGTGGCATATGGGTTGGAAAATCTTCTAATTTCCACATGTTCACCTGTATTGAAAAAAAATTATGTTTTTTAGATTTTGTCTGCCAAAGAGGTATGCATTGCTAAACAGGCAGAGAGGCCAGCAAACGATTTGAGAAGGATTCATTATGTTTGGAGCTTTATCACAAGAGCATTTTTGAGTACATACACTAGTACTCTTTACTATTCTTTCACATACCTTCGTGAATTAGCCCTAAAACATCTAAAATGGGAATAAAATAGGAAAATTCAGGTACACTGCACAGGTCATGCAAGCCCAGGTACTTACGGGTTACTATAGAACTGTGCGATTTCTGTCTCTTATTCTTTCACACATTCCAAATGCATGACATTCCACATCAGAAGTTGTCAATAGAGACAGTGCTTACTTTGTTAAAAAAGAAATCTGCTGAGGCCTAAAGATTTTTTCTGAAGTCAACAGATGGTGCTATAAAAGGCCAGGGAGCCGAGTACCAAGGTTGTGTAGTCTTGATTCTACCTTATGCTTCTTCAATCCACCACCAGACAATGCTTGACTCTTCATCTAACTCTTACAAGTTCTTTTTTTTATCCTTTCTTTCTCCCTTTGCCACTATTTTTCTGTCTTTTGCATCTTCCTTATTTCCACCTTTTCTGTTTTTCTCTCTCTCTGGATCAAAGTCTGTTGACAAAAGATAAGTGCTGATCTCAAGAAATGAGTGCCGGTGGGCCTCACCTACAACCACTGGCTCAAATTAAGCATTGGACACAGCCTTTTTCAAATTTGGATGTCCTGATTAAGAGTTGAGTGGTCATGGAGAATCCTCTGATTTCTGTACGGGGTGCTAAATTCAAAGGCACAGTTTTCTCCACTATTATCTCAGTCATGGAGGAAATTCTGGTGCACTTTTTCCTGATGGACAGAACCCAGGAGACAGACTCAGATGCAGTGGCTAGCAGACCGCGGTCCAGTGCTTCATTTGTAAATAAAGATGTGCTGGTTCCCAAAGCTCTCCTCTGAAACATGTGGCTGCTGCAGTTAAATGTGCAAGCACAGAATACTGAGGCAACCTAATCATGAAGCTATCTCTGGCCTCTTTAATACATTTACAACCACTCCCTGCCCCTTAAGCTCACTCTTGCAGCTTTCTGTTTTCTCCCTTTGTGATGGTTTTTCATTTACCTCTTCCTCCATGTTTTCCATACGTGTCTTTTAATGGAGTAATGCTTGAGGCAGAAAAATAAGTGCCGGCCCTCAAAAATAAGTGCAGGTGCCTCGCACCAGAAACCACCGGCTCAAATTAAGCACTGCCTTAGTCCCTGGTAAAGTGGGTAAGGTCTATGGGTCTGATTTAATCTACAGAATACTTGGCACCCTTATTACCAGCAATACATGCACTACCTGCTTCACATAAATGTAGCTCCAGGATAGACTAGCTATTTGTGCCACCAACATGTATCAACCTCCCAGCTCTCATGTTCTTCCCAGAGGCCTCTCTGACAACTCCTCAGTTAAGATTAGTCTACATACCACCTTACGAGGCTCTCGGGCATTTGATAAATGAACAGCGATGGCTGAAAGACACAGTTTTTTCAGTGTCCATCCACGAGGCGATCAAAGAATACTTCCATCTTAAGACTGTCTTTGTGTCTTCGCCAGTTAGCCATTATGAGGCCTTTAAGACAGTGATACACAGTAAGACTCTTTTGTTGGTGAGGGGGAGAAACTGTCAGAGGGAATGCCTCTGTCTCCTGAATGATGACACAAACAATGAACGTTCGAAGGTGGATCCCACAGAGAATTTGATTGAGTAGAAAAAATTATATTATAACAGAGCAAGCACTGGATTACTAAAAAAGAAGCAGATTTTTTGGTGGAACAAGACACCAGTTACCCCATATTTTTATAACATCCCTAAAGTTCTCAAAAACGTGTCTGCCCCTCCTTGATGCGGGATTGTTTCTGGCATTGGCTCTATTTTAGAGCTCTTATCGAAATTTTGGATGCCTTAAAATAGTGCAAGGATCTACCATGTACATAAAAGACACAAAGGATGTCCTGTGTTTTAATTGTGATATGGACTTCAATCCAGTGTCAAATTTACTTATAGGGCTGGACATAAAGAGTCTCTATACTAGCTTACCACAGGCCGAACCTCTTGAGGTAATTGAGGAAGTTCTTTTTGAAGTTGACTGGGAATTTTTGTAATGGAGTGATGTAAATACGCACTGACATAAACATTTTTTGAGTTTGAGAGCTTTCTATTTTTGCAGAAATGTGGGGCCAGCATGAGAAGCAGCATTGCTCCAAGTGCAGTGGAACTATACGTCCACCATCTAGAGACACACAACAGTCTGAATCTCAGTAATTCTTTCAAATCTAACATAACAATTTGGAAGAGGTACACTGTTAATATTTTGATCATATTGGATGGTGATGAAACCACAGCTAATGGTTTTGTATATTGGCTTAGTACTCAGAATGAGTTTTTGAAATTCATCTATTCTATAACTAATGCATAACTGGTGTTCTTAGACCTAAATATCAGATCAGAAGATGGTAAACTGCAAGCAACAACACATGAGAAACCCACAGAGCTGTATTGCCTGTTACAGTATGACAGCTTCCACCCCTAACACCTAAGGGAGAATCTCCCTTTTGGACAGTTTTTAAGACTAAGGTGGAACTGTACCAATGTCCAAGACTACAAGACACAGGAGGCCAGGCTGGCCATTAAATTTAAGGCCAGAAAATGCCCCAATAACATGATGTATTAAGCTATGAAGCAGGCCAAGAATAACAATAGGAATATTCTCTAGAATCATGTTCCACAGAGAAGGGTAGGTTATCGTCTAATCTGCGTACGACATTCAATGTTGCATCTGACAAGGTCAATAAAATAATCAGTAAAAACTGGAAAATTCTGGACAGTGGCAACCATAATATACCAAAACCAATGTTTTTGCACCTAAAAGCAAGAAGCATCAGGGATTTTTTAGTCCACAGGAGACCACTGAAGCAAAGAGTTGGGAGCAGACCAACACCAGGGGTCCTCCCAAGAGTATTGGGGCACCATGCATGTGGGAGATGTACCATCTGCATCCTTACCAAAACAACAAAAATGGTAAATTTGGTTAACAACATACAGTCACAATTAAGACAATTCACTAACTGCAACACACCAAGGGTAGTTAATATGATTATGTGCCTGTGTGATCTCCGGCACATAGGCATGACCACACATATAGTCAAGATAAGAATAGCTGAGCACCAAAGCAATCTGAGAGGTGGGAGGAACAGTGAAGAGACACACAGTGACTGACTACAAATGGCCGATAAAATGGCTGATTTTCGAGCATGTACCCGAGACCACAAATTGTGAGAGAAGACTTCTAGAAAAATAACTTCATTGGGTTTTCAAATTAAATACGCTTGTGATTGATCTGACAGATTCCCTGAGGACAATTTACAACCTTAGCCCTCTATTACCATAAAACTGGTTATTCTCAACTATTTTATCAAATTCTTCTTCATCTCTTTTGGTATTCATCCTTCATAAATGTTTTTATTTTCATGTCATTTTTCATTTTTTGTTTCAGTTTTTTAATTTCGATAATGTTCTTCGAACTATATCCATGAACCAGGGATTATGACATGGCACAGCTGAATCCCCTTTTTTGCCTATTGAGCAAATGGTGAGAACAAGATCAACTTCCCACAAGGGTCTGCCCTTTACTACTTGGGGGATTAAATTAATTCTAAGCATCTTTATAAATGTAATGTCTTTTCTACTTACCCTCTGCTGAAAAATAAGCAGTCTCCCTGTAGGACGCGTGCGGGAGTGTGAAAGTAGAAAATGGTTCCATTAGCAGCCGCCAATTTGGGGAAATACGGAGTCTGGTGTACCAGTACCCATCACCCACCTTGCAAAGAGTATTCAGCGCGCCGCCCAAAAAACTCCAGTTAGAGTTTAAAGCTTGGGGAACAAGCCATTGATCAATATACAATCATGCATGGCGGGTAAGTAGGTGTACGAGCCAGGCTGGGATCTTGATAATATGAGTACGGCATAGCCTTGGGTGTCCTCTTAAAAGGACAGGAAAGTGGGCAACATTTTATGGCGCTCCTCTTCTCTTGTGTATATACAGAGTGTGACAACAGGCTAGCTTTGCAACCTTGAATCTATGGATCACTACCAAGGTTTTTTTTATTTATATACTAAGCAAAACATGAGTGCAGTGTGGTATGTGTGAGTGACTGAACATTTGGATTAACATCCAGTGTGTGGATTAGAAGTGCTCACTCATTAATTATACCTTGCACACGCCAAATGTTTTTGAGCCATTTATTTGAAATGTTCACAGGTCATTCAGAGCACAATGTTAAAGCTAATGGCTAGATTTCCACATTTTTGGTGTGGTCTTTTAGTTCACATTGCATGAGGGCTCGTACGTTTCTGTGTCCCAGGACTTCGAGGCTAACTCTCCCCTCTTTTACAGAAACAGAGGAGCAGAGAATGTATAAATTTGCATTTTTAAAACAGATTGCGTGATTGGTATGCACTTCATACTTATGTAAGGAGTGGTCTCGGGAAGCGTGGTATACCGTCCTCACAACGCCAAAAGGAAGAGTGACAGAAACATGTAGACCAGACACTAAGAGGAGGTTAGGGCCAGTGAACCATCCATATGCCTCCTAACTTTCCTTCCCATACCAACTAGGGTGTATTTTAAAATAGTGGCAGCCAACAGACAGGTATTTTAACCCACAAATAAAACCATATCCTATTCACTTGGAATATACCCTTTATTTCATTTAGTGCTTCTGTGTAATTCACTGGTAGCAGAACACCTCGTTCTGTAGTGGAACAGGAAGGAACCCAATGATGAAGCATGCCACCATGGGGTAACCGCGGTGGGTGAAGATTTTCCCTACAAAAAGCTTTTGATTTCTTAGTAAGGACATCTGGTTATTCCATTTGATAGGGCAGGGTTCTCTATTTTGGATAGAGAGGGGAGAAAGAGTCAGAAAGCATGAAGTTAAGTTACAGAACTGGAGACAACGATCCTTACTCTTGAGCATGCACTTGCATTAGGTCAGACAGGGGAAAACCAGGCGCTCCTTGAGGAGCTATACGTGACCCTCAGACATAATTTACTAGGCATTGCCAGATGGCTTGCAGTGGGTCCGGTTTCATGATATGTGAATATGGCAATAAAGCAGGTAAACTTTTATATTAGCTAGCTCAAAATGATCAGAATAGTTCCCTCAGTTCGTGTGACTAAGAGAAGTGTAGTTTGCAAGTCCCAGGAGATTGCCGAGGCATTTGTGGTATACTATGCTGATCTCTATAGAAAATTAACCCCACCACGGCTATAACAGCTATACCCCCTTGAGGAGGACCTCCCACTTCAGGTGCTCTCTACAGCAGATCAAGGACTACTGGAGAACCCACTAACATTGGAGAATGTCCAGACAGCAATGATGGACTCACCCTCTGGCAAGAGCCCAGGGCCCAACGTCTTCCCCACAGAATTCTTTAAACAGTTTTCCTCCCTACTGGCAACCCAAACTTCTTGCACTCTACAATTCCATGGGTGGCTCGCTCAAAGATCTCTGTTGTGCTACAATTTAGATTACTCTTAAACCATACAGAGCACCTGATGAATGTACCTCGTACTAACCTATTTCACTTCTTGCAGTGGAGGTTAAAATTTTAGCCAAGCTATTGTTCCTCATGTTCTGGCATTGGTAGCTGCCTCTTATAATGCCCAGAGAGCCCTGGTTAAAATCAATGAGATGCTCTCACCCTCCTTCTGCATTCAACACAGTAAGCACCAGGGAAGACCCTTGTCCCCATTTCTGTTTGCAGTGGAGATTGACCACTGGTAGAGTGGCTCAGGGGACAAGCACCGATACAAGGCTTTTACTGGCCCCGTGGAGTGGAGGACAGGGTGGCACTATATGCTCCTTTAGCTACAACACCCACAGAACACACTGGAACGCCTATCACAAATACTACAATGGGCCCATGGGAAGGCCTCTGGACTACTTGTGAACTGAGGCAAATTTACCCATGTCCATTTCCGGCATACCACTCCAACAACCCCCAGAAGCACAATACAAAAGAACAGAGATTACATTTCAATATTTAGCTATACACATTTTGCGGGAACCCTCATGTAGCATGGGACAAGAATATTCTGTATTGTATCTGAATGGATTTGAAGTCATGGGTTTCAATGTTGCTAAACTTGATGGGGAGGGTGGCATTGGATAAAATGGTAGTTCTCCCCTCATTTTTATATGTACTTCAAAATTACCAATTCATATACCTCCTACTATCTTTTAGAACTTCCAGGCATTAGTGACTTTATTTACCTGGGTGGGATGCCCAGAGTCTCCTTCACTAATTGTGCACTGTTGATGCACAGGAGATGCCTAGGGCTCCCAGATCTGCTGCTATACTACTGGGTGACAAGAATGGTGCTAACAGCAGACTGGCTGTCTGGAGGCAGACAGGACTCCTCATGGCAACTGGAATTGGATCCCCTTGAGAAACCAAGGACGCTAGATCTATTATATGGGGTTCCACCACCACTTACTACTTCAGGCCACCTGGCTCACTTTCTCTGTTGGCCAACAGCTCTTACTTACATCACAAGGATAGATAAGCTTACCCCACCAGTGCCACTTTGGCCCAGAAGCTGGTTACAGGCAATGGCACCATATTGGCATCTCTCGCCTAGGTAAATTACAGGACTGTGATCATATCCTTGCTTTTCAACAATTATCTTAAAAATTCAACAAATCTCAATTATTCAAGTATCTCCAGCTATGTCATGCCCTAGATAAATGTTGACATGTTCTGAGTGAGGAGCTAGAACATAAACCTATCAAAGCCAAATTAACGATGGAGGTGATTGGCAGGAAAGGCATATTAAGTTTGCACAGATCCTGCTTGCAACCTGAACCTGACCCCATCAGGGCTCCTGAGAGGATTGGGAACGAGACACTGGGGATTTGGAGGAGAATGAATGGCAATATGCCGAGATGGCAGTCTGGATACTGGACAATCCCCTAAACTTGCACCACACCCAATTCAATTATTTTCACAGAAGTAATTATAGTTAACAGACAGTGGAAAATAGGGAGGGCCGCAAACAGCGTTCAGTTTGAGCTGGTGAATTCTGGTGCACATCACCGGCACTTATGACAGTCTGCCACATCATGGTGCTGTTTGTCTAATTTAGAGACAAGCACAACAACAGTTGTTTATTATTTCAGTGTACATTAAAAATGAATAATACCTGGCCCAAGCCATTCTTATAGTTGTGGGACCTTGGAATAGTCTGATCTATCATACTTGTAGGAGTGTGGTGGTTGGTAGTTGTGTAGGTACTGTCATTTGCAACACTGGCATGGGCAGTGGGTAGTGAGAGCTGCAATGGCTTCCTGTCAAGGGCCCTTGCACTTATTAGTTTACAAATTAAGCACTGCCCGTAACCCAGAGTGTACATGGTGCCATGCCCCAGAGGGGATTCTACATCATCATATAATTTGGTTTTGACCTGTTGCAGAGCGCTATTGGTGGGAGATGTATGCCTCTCTTGCATGTATTGTGCACTTTTTCTGTGGTCATGGACCACAAGGTGTCTACTGGGAATAATGAAGGGTTGGTTGGAGTCCCTGGCACTGGCTGATTAGTAGCTAAAAAGAGGAATTACCAAACACTGGCAGCAGGTAGGTCCTCTAGACAGGAGTGACCGAGAGGCAGGGATTATTGTGCCAGGGAGGAAAAGCTATTATACAGATGGAGGGGCTTCAAACTTAAACACAAGGTCTGGGGTCCTTGAACCTCCAGGCATATGGGATACTCCACAAGGAATCTGACCACATTTCTTAATGTATGCTTAAATATGCATTCTCAGTGTATTACAGGCTCAGTATGAACTGTTGAATGCAATATCTGCTGTGTTTGGTGCTACGGCCTGTGATTAATTTGTATTGTGTTTATTATAAGAATTAAACCAAAAGAAATCTACAAAAACGGAAGTCCAAACCTGTTACAGAGCGCCAGGACATAAAACTGCCTGGCTTAATACAAGCGGACTGAATAATTCATTTGAATGCAAAGTATTGGTCTAGCAAAGACTCATTAAATATTAAAGTGTTCATGGCTGTTTCAATGCAGAATAAGTGGCACAGTTAGACACAGAACACCACCAGAGAGAAGTTGTTGATCGGTGACCACGGCCTACGGGCCGCAGGATTATTCATTTTTTAAGCTGCCGTGACATATAGGCTGATGTAACTCACCTCATCAAACACAATGTCATTTCCTCAGAGCAGAAGAGATTTGCCCCATCATTACTCTCTGATCTTTACATGCACTGACACTCACGTGCGAGCGGCAGCTTTGATTGGCGAATGATAAGACGCCCGTTAAAGGAACTGCACCGCTGTATCAGGAAACTTCCGTTTTTACAACGGCACTGTTAATGCGCATAAGCTGGTAAGCAAATAGAATTGTTTATACTCACCTGCTATGGGAGGGCAGTATTTTATAACACTACAACCCTCGTTTCAAGTCAGACAGAGAGAAATTACGGACTGGAAAGCTGCTGCTCCTGATTAGGAGTGGGTAGGTTTTTCAATCAGTCAGATTTACAAAGCACACTTATCATCCGCGAGGTTATCTCGTTTTTCGGGGTGTGGGAGTACTCTGCAGTAATTTCACTCTGTAAAATCACCCGAGGACCTGAATGCCTTAAATGCCTAAAATACATTCACTACAGGGGGTAAATGTATATGTTAAACCTAACGTGAATTTGGATTTCAGTGTTGTTCAGGCCAGAAAAATCATCCCCACAAGGTGATTTTCGTTTCATAGGGTTTAATTTATAACGCAGGGCACTGAGATAGATATACTGAATGGTACTTGTCAGTGTATTTATCCCAAAATTATGTTGTACTATTTGGTCTATGCAGGCCATCCCAAAATTAAATTAACCACCTGGTCTCTGCAGGTCACAGACCAAATCAGGTCACAGCTTTGGGAAGCCGAGAGAGAAACGCCCTCTCCTGTGAAAAAGAACAGCGTAATCTGAAGTCAAAGGGGACTTCCTGAAATATTCTGATGCCGTGTAGGGATTAATAGCTGCCCTTTAACCCCAAATATAACTCAAAATTCCGTTAAGGTCGCCACAACATCAAACATAGAGGCTTGTAAGCATCCTCACCTCACAACATCAGACAGAAAATATGATTCTACGTTTCTGTGTATTTTTTCACCCGTCTTCTGAATGGTCCCTTTCACCAGGCGATCTCACTTGTCCAATTGTTATCTTACAACAAAGACTACAACTCCCAGAATGCTCTGATTCATTCAATGGAAAACAGTAATGCAAACAGGACCTTCTTTTACAATGATTTGTGCGGGTGGTTGCATAACGCAACGCATAAATATAGCATCAATTTACTTAGCATTTTAAAGGCCCACAAATGCAGCGATAAATTACATTTCATTATTGACGCAAACGTTAGTAAATGAGGGCCCTTGTTCCCACCAAGATAGAGCAATCTGGCAAACTTATACTAGAAGAGTCTGGAACTGCTGCCAACTGTTCCGTCAAAATACCACAATGCTATCAAACTGAAGCTTGGGGACGTGCCAATGCCTGGGCGAATTAACAGCGCCCACAACCTCAACCCACCAGCCCTAATTCTTTTCATGAAACCGAAGGAAGTGGGTGGCGACTGATGACGCAGAAATGAAGGTTTTACATTTATTAGCGCATAAACGTAGTGCTGCAATAATCAAGTGTGACTTTAACCGAACTAATAAAGATTGTACGGGGACAAATGTGCCCTCAGAGTAGTTCGCCAACATTTATAAGCGTGCTTTATATAACGTGATGTATTAGAATTGTACTAATCTGACATAACCGTAAACGTGTGCCATGATTTGCTTGTTTGAAATGTTTTAACTTAGCATAACTTTAGTGGAGGCTTCGGCCTAGTTGCCTTGTCTCACGGTTTAGATGCTCGTGTTTTTCTAATGTGCTATTAAACGTGAATTCTTGCTTGAAGCTGTACTTTTCCAGTGAGATCGGTTTACATGCTTATCTTTAAGGTTTCGTGCCAGCCTGGCATCTTCTTCTTTGCTCCAAGGTCAATCTGCAGGTGCAGACAATGGAAGCTCTGAAAGTGAGTTAATTGGTAAAATATGTTGCAACTTACGTTCCCGACTCCAAGGATAATGTATGCCTAGGTAGAAGCTTGTGAATTGTTGTTTTTGATTGGACAATTTGAAGCCAACCTATGAACCCTCCAATGGAAGACCCTACTGGATTTGAACTGTTGTTTATTTAAACCTGGTGCACAAGAAGAAAGCAGCCATTACCAGCCATTTTGCCATTAAGCGGACATTACCCATCGGACATTGGCCATAGCCATTTGCCATTAGCCAGCGGCCATTACCCGGACATTATAGCCATTACCCGCCATTTGCAGGACATTGCAGCCATTATGGCCCATCTTGCCGACCTCGTCATTTTGCCATCTTCTAGAGACTTTAAGTAATTCTCGCCCTAGAGACTTTAACTTTGATTTGCCCCTTTGCATGAAGTTGTAGTTTTGTTCTTTTATCTTGCCGCTGTGAGGCAATTGCCCCGTCCACCCTGCCCCTTTGCCCCCGTCCCATGCTGATCGAAACCGGTACCTGTGAGACGAAGACTTCCTTGAATGCTGATTGAATTTGGTAAATATGAAAGGAAAATGTACAATTGCATTGTGTTTCTTTTTTAGGTAACCAACTGCTGATTTTTGATAAGAGCCCTAGTTAGGAGTTTTCCAAATTAATGTTGCTAAATTGTTTTTGCATGAAGTCCCACATGCAGATGCTAATTTGAGGTTAGATGAGGATTCATTTGTTGCACGATGCAATTTGAGACCTTGTTATGCTGACTAATGTATGCAATTAGCCCATTACAGATTATAGTTTTAGTGGTTTCCGTTGCTATTATCGAATGCATTGTTATTCAAATGCTGCATAGATTACATCCTTTTCGCCGTTATGGACAGCTATTAATGTTCATTTACATATACCATTTGGTGTTGAGACACATTTATATCGTGCTAGCTTTGTTAATATAGGGAAATAAATTCATTAACTTTGAATGAACTGGTGTGGTTATTCATGGCCGAAAGGTCATGGTTCGCCGAAATGTTTTCTGGATTAATTGTGAAGTGTTATGTTGATCAGGGCATTGCTTATGTTCGTTATTGATTATTGATTTGATTAAATTGACTAATCTCGGGTGAAGAGAGGCCCACTTGGTCAAAAGATTCATCGACCCAAGAGCGTCCAAATACAGGTAATTTATTAGGACGGAACGCTCTATCAGTAGATGGTAGCAGAGGACGGTTTCGCCCTTTGGGACCCCACTCGAGAAGTATATGGTGTTGAATTAGATTTTTCTTGGGTAAAACAGATTGAGAGAATGATGATGCCCTAAGTCCCCCGCGACTTTCCCGGGATCTCGGAGCTTGCGAATGGAGAGAATGGAGGTGTGAAATCGGCGTTGGCGGTACTAGTGACGGTATGAGGAAGTTAGGATTTTGCGCTTGCACAGCTTATTGCCGCAGATTGTTTGAAAAGGTTGCGAGGATTTTAGAGAATAGCGGAGGTGCGACTCCGAGTGTGAGAGTAGGGAAGTCGTCGAACTTCATGTGCATGTGGCGCTTTGTGCAGAAAAAGGTCCACGTGGTTGTTGTTGTTGAGACGGGCCCTGCGAGGTCAAGAGACTCCGGAGTATGTTGAAAAGTGTATGAGACACTTGTTTTATGTTGTGGTCTGGTCGGTTTAATAGGTTGACCGGGCGTGGTCAACGAGTCGGTACGTGTGTTAAGGGAGTGAAAGAAAACTTAGACTTCGGGCTTTGACAAATTCTAAGTGCACTAGAATAGATCATTGACAAGTTGAGAGCAGAGTCTGCGGGTCAGATTTGCTTGCGAAAGTGGGGACCGAGAAAGATGGAATAACTGCCGAGGCTAGTGAAAAATCCCTAAGGTCCTGAAGCGATTGTGTTACCCTTCCTGTAGTAAACCGACAGATCTGTTTTATTATTATTTGGTTGCTCGCGATACATGCTAGAAGTTGTTACGAGAGGAGCTGAGTGAAGGAGGACAAGCCGCAAGGCTTTGTCAGCCGCAGTGTGTGTGAGTGTGACGTCACTAGGAGCCGCGCTGGGATAGGTTGGTTGCAGAGAAGGGTCGCGCACGGATTGGACGCAGTCCATGGGGCTCGATTGGAAGGGGAAAGGCAAGCGAAGAGTATTCCGGGAATTAAAGTCACTTATTGATTACAAACTTTGTGAAATAAAAGACGAGAAAATGAAATTTTTTAAAGCATTAAAGAGTGCGATGAAGGGGGAGTCTTACATTAAAGCGAGCGTAGGAGAGGAGACGCCACCCGAAGGTACACCAGCTTACATTGTAATGGAGGAAAGGGGGGTAGCTCCGTGCCTTTGGCTAAAGCAATGGCACAAGCTGACAGAGAAACATGGGAGCGTAGCGTTCCCGATCAATGGGACATTCAATATAAGGATCCTAGAGAATTTGAGATTCGCGATGTACGACATGAAGGTACCTCCAAGGCCAGCACAGTTTGAGGCTCTAGCTATTTGGGAACTAATGGCTAGACAGCAACAGCAAAAGAAGTTCGAGGCCAGGATAAGAAAGGTAGAAAAGACACTAGCGGACGCTAGGTGGGATAATGCACAGAAGGTGTGGAGGTCAGATATATTGCAGGGGATAAAAGTGTTTCCCGCAATTGCTAAGGAAGAAGAGGCGACAGGCAAGAAAGCTACCTGTAAGACAAACAGGAGGTGTTCCAAAGATAGAGAGGACGAGGAAAAGTTAAGGAGAGAAGAAGAGTCAGAGGATGAGGAGTTCATCATGCAATTGCTGAACGACCGTCCACCACCTTATGCAGAGAGTGAACAAGGTCCAAGTACCAGTTCTGCCCCTCCGGCACCGGTACAGAATAATGAAACTCCGAATTCGCCATCGGGATCTAAGGACCCGAGTTTACTGTTCACCCCGCAGATACCGCAGGTTAGGAGAATATATCCAGATGTGCCTATGTTGAAAACAGCAGAAAATTATCAGCCGCAGGTCCCAAGGTACTACAGCAGTGACAACAGTACGGGAATGATTCTAGATCCAACCGTAATGGGAGTACAGAATGGTCGCAACCCAACATTGGCACAAGCTGAGTCAACCCAGCTTTTGATGTCTCAAAAGCAGATGCAGGGGGGAACCGCACATGCTCAGATGACGGGGAGTCAGACGGGCATGCCGGCAATGATGACCCATAGTGTGGGAATGAACATGCCTCAGAACCTGGGGAATGGACAGAACCCAGATGCAATATCCCTACCCATTACTGTAGGTCCACCGGTACCTTTGTACATTCAGCCTAACTCAGGTATGAGCGGTCAAGGATCAATGGTGCAGAGTGGGACGGAAAGGAGGCGCATAGAAAACACTCCAGAGACAACTCCGATAGCGGCTCTGCCAACTGGATCTGGGTCCTTGATGGAGTTTAGTCCCATATGTGCTCAGTCAACAGTGGTGAGGTCGAGTCCCCCACTGATGATACCGCTATCATCGAACACTGAAAAGTTGCCGCAACCATCAATGGCAGTTGATGTGAATGCTACACTGATGGGGTTGAATGCGCAACAGCTGACACAGTGGTTCAACAGTCTGAACTCCACACAAAGCTCAGCCAGTGGGAAGGGAGAAGACTATCTGAATAGGGTCAGGTTGAACATGGAAGCAGAAGAATTGGTGGAAGGGACTATGGGTTTGAATAGGTTAGAGTCCTACTCGGAAGAAGAGCTGAGGTATCTATGTCCCAGGATTACGAGAGAAGTGAACAAGGTACATAGAAGGTTGCAAGAAATAGCTGACAAAAACGGAGTTGAGATAGACAAGACAAAACACTTGAGCAGGAGCTATAGATTGGATTTCGGGACCACAGACTTTGAACACATGAGGTCAGCAGGCATGAAAACGCACCTTAGAGAATTGCTGCAGAGTGCACAGGTGTGGAGGTGCTTAGACAAATGGGAAAGCAGATGGGCAAGGAAAAAGGAAAAGAAGAAAGATAGTGTCCCAGAGCATAAGGAGAAAAGACCACAGAGTAGTGATGCAATAACCATGTTACCAATGAGGGAGACAGCAGGGGGGAAATTAATACATGTACCGTGGCACAGAAGCGACATTCAGTCTTTTACGGATGATTTTCCCAAACTGAGAGAGAAACCGATTGAATGGTATCAAAAGACTGATAGGTTTGTGAAGCTTGCAAAATGTCTTTGGGAAGACCTGAACACCCTCTTTGAGATTGTGGTTCCGGCAGATTTGTGGGAAGACTGCAAAAGGGCTGTAGGTTGGCCGACAAGTGAACCAGAGAGAGACAGGGATACGGGTGCACCATCACCTATGGTAATGAGCTTGTACTATAAGGTGATTGAGCATTTGAAGACGAAGGTTGCCGCGAAAAATGTGGATTGGCAGAAGATTGATCGAACTGCCCAAGAGGCTAAAGAGTCGATTCATGGTTACTATGAGAGGTTGTTGAAGGCGTTCAAGAACTACAGTGGCACGGAAACAATAGAGGCGAAGGACATGCTCCATTTTGTGTTTAGATTTGTGGAAGGGCTGAGACCAGAGATAAGTCAGATGATAAAGACGCATTTGATTTGTTGGCAGTCGAAACCGATTGATGAGGTGTTGAATTATGCGAAATACTGTAGCGACGAAATTGAAGTGAAACAGAAAAGGTTGAAAGAGAAAGTGATGATGATGCAACTTAAAGCAGCTCAGACAGGTTTGCAAGGGTTGCAAGGGTTCCAACAGCAGATACCGCAGCCGCAGCCGCAGCCGCAGGGAAATATGGTGTTTCAGCCACAGGCGAGAGGCCGAGGCAGAGGAGGTTTTGGGAGTAATGGTCCGGATTTGAACACTGTTGCGATTCCGAATGGTGTGCAGGCAATGAAAAGGGTGATGCCGTGTCACGTGTGCGGAATCGTCGGACATTGGAAACGCGAGTGCCCGATGGTGGTGCAGGAAGGTGCAGGTGTTGGTCAGCAAAACAATGATGTCAATGCATTCCAGACAATGAGGGGACCGAAAATGAGAGGTCCAAATCCAAATTTTCAGACCATAAATCAGCTGCAGGGATTACAGCCCATGCAGCCGCAGCAGATGCAGATGCCCCGTATGCAGATGACGCAAATGCAGCCAATGCAACAGCAGTTTCCCATGGTACCTAATCAGCAAATGCAAATACCTTTGGCACCAGTGAGTCAGCAGCAAGTGATGGTTCCTCCACAGGTCTCGGGTCAGGTGATGAATACAAATGGCAAAGTACAACAGTTCCCATTACACAGTGAGAATGGAATAAAGTTCAGAAGAGGAGGGAAATTGTGTGCTTGCAGCATCCTTGGAAGTTGATCAAAAGGGTCCATATGTGGAGGGAAGAGTTATGGGTCATCGTGTTTCATTCTTGGTTGACACAGGAGCCACACGTTCAACTGTTAGGAGCATTGAAGTACCAAATTTGCCACTCTCAGGGAGAACAGTTCAAGTAGTGGGAGTAGCAAACAGGCACCTGACGAACCCAATCACAGATACAGTACAAGTCAGAATTGGTAACTATCAAGGGACACATAGTTTTGTGGTATGTGACTCAAGCCCGATAGCACTGTTAGGGAGAGACCTATTGTGCAAATTGGGATGTTCGATTATGTGTTCGGACGATGGAATTAGAATTCAGACGAGCAGTGATGGGGAAGAAGAGGACAGTGTAGAAGGGGATGAGATGGAAACTGTCGATGAAGAATATCCTCTGATTAACCTTTTTCCGATGATAACTGAAGAAGATATTCCAGCTGAATTACGGGAAACAGTCGGAAAGGAAGTGTGGGATATGACAGGAAAAGAGGTGGGATTGGTGAAAGGAGTGGAACCAGTGAAAGTGACCGTAAAACCCAATGTAACCTTTCCCCAGACCCCACAATACCACATGGCACAAGACACCCTCATGAAAGTCGCCCAACTCATTGACGAGTTTGTAAAACAGGGAGTGCTGAAAGAAGTGTTAAGCAGTCCATGTAATTCACCAATCATGGGACTAATAAAGCCGAGTGGAAAGGTCCGAATAGTGCAGGACTTGGGGAAAATAAATGACATCATAGTTAAATGCTGCCCTGTAGTACCGAATCCAGCTGTGATAATGTTTCAGATCCCTTGCGATGCCGAGTGGTTCTCAGTCATCGACTTGTCACAAGCATTCTTTTCGGTGCCTCTTCATGAGGACAGCCAATTTCTCTTTTGTTTTAAATTCTTAGACAGAGTTTACAGTTGGTGTCGAATTCCTCAAGGGTTTTCTGAGTCACCGTCAATTTTCAATCAGATTCTAAAGAAAGACTTGGAAGCGTTAGAATTGCCATTCGAGTCAACACTAGTACAGTACATTGATGACTCACTGATTGCATCTAAGACAGAAAGTGGCTGCACAGCCAACACCATTGCTCTACTGAACCATTTGGGAAGGAATGGACACAATGTGTCTCCTTCAAAGTTGCAGTTCTGTCAGAAGAAAGTGAAATACTTGGGTCATCAAATAGAGAAAGGGTCACGGAGAATAATGAAGGAAAGAATAACAAGTGTACTTCAAATGAGTCCACCAAAGACAAGGAGGGAGGTGAGGAAGTTTTTGGGGATGGTGAGCTACTGTCGCCAGTGGATTCCCAACTTCTCAACTCTAGCGAAGCCTTTACTGAAACTGACCCAGAAGGATGCCTTGGATGAAATTGAGCTGAAAGGAGATGAGATGGATGCTTTTATTGAATTGAAAGAATGCATGTGCAGGGCTCCAGCTTTAGGTATGCCTGATCACACAAAGCCTTTCACATTGTTTTGTCATGAACGTGATGCATGTTCTTTGTCTGTCTTGACCCAAGCCCATGGTGGCATAAACAGACCAGTAGCGTATTTTTCAGCTACTTTGGATCCGGTCGCAGCAGCACTGCCAGGGTGTTTGCGCGCCGTAGCAGCAGTTGGTATCAGCCTCACTCAGAGTGAAGGAATAGTGATGGGACACCCAATAACAGTCATGGTCCCTCACTCAGTTGAAATACTTTTGACCCGCTCCCGAACGCAACACATGACTGGAGCAAGACTCACAAGGTATGAAACAATAATTCTGGGCTCACCGAATGTGCAGCTGAAAAGGTGCACTACGTTGAATCCAGCAACCTTGCTTCCCGGTGAAAATGCTGAAATTGAGAACGCTGAAGACGTCGAGCACGACTGCCTTCAGGTGACTGAATTTTGCACAAAACCCCGACCTGATATTAGGGATACTAAGCTTGATGAAAATGACCAAATTGTTTTTGTTGATGGTTCATGTCTAAGAGATGCATTGGGAATATTGAAAGCAGGATATGCTGTATGTACTGTAACAGGTGTCTTGGAAGCGTCCTGGCTTCAAGGAGTCTATTCCGCACAAGTAGCAGAGCTTGTAGCCCTTACAAGAGCATGCCAACTGTCTACATTGATGAAGGTTACCATTTACACTGACAGTCAGTACGGGTTTGGAATTGTGCATGACTTTGGGCAATTATGGTCACAGAGAGGTTTCCGGACCTCTTCAGGGTCCCCAGTGAAAAACGGGGAGAGAATAAGGGAATTGTTACACGCCATTCAGATGCCAGCCGAAATTGCAGTGGTAAAGTGTAGTGCTCATACAAAAGGACAGGACTATGTTTCCCTGGGAAATGCATATGCGGATCAAGTCGCAAGATTTTGTGCCTTGAACTGTATATTGCTCAGGGATGAATGGAATTTGATAAGTGAGCCAGAACTCGAACCAGCTGAAGCATTTGCCTTGAAGGTCGTGGATACAATGGACGAACTAAAAGCATTACAGAATAGCGTCAGGGAGGAGGAAAGAGTTTCCTGGATTAAGTCACAATGTACAAGGAGACCAGATGAGTTATGGGTTTCAAATGAAGGAAAATTTGTTTTACCAAATTGTCTCTTATCGCAGCTAGCGCGGTTCTATCATGGGCAGGCTCACCTAGGGAGAGATGCCATGATAAGATTGTTCAAAACTGATTGGTTTAACCCCAGATTCCGTCAAGTTGCAGAAGCAGTTTGCCATCGTTGTGTCATTTGTCAGCAGATGAACCCAGGAAAGGGAACGGTTGTGAACATGAGCCACATTGGCAGGGCGAGTGGCCCGTTCAGCAGAATGCAGATGGACTTTATTGAGATGCCTGTGCATGGAGGTCTGAAGTATGTGTTGGTGATTGTGTGCATTTTTAGTCACTGGATTGAAGCATACCCCACACGTAGAAATGACAGCCTTACAGTTGCAAAACTATTGTTGAGGGAGTTGATACCACGTTTCGGATTCCCGATCTCTTTAGAATCAGATAGAGGAAGTCACTTCAATAACGAGGTGATAAAGTTACTTTGCGCAGCGCTGAACATTGAGCAAAAACTGCATTGTAGCTATCGCCCTGAAGCCTCAGGACTGGTGGAACAGATGAATGGTACACTGAAATCAAGAATGGCGAAAATATGTGCATCGACAAATTTGAAATGGCCTGACGCATTGCCTTTGGTGTTAATGTCAATGAGAAACACCCCTGACAGAAAGACTGGATTGTCCCCACACGAAATTCTCATGGGCAGGGCCATGAGACTTCCTGCAGTTCCCGCAAACGCGCTTTTGAATATTACAGATGATATGGTGTTAGACTACTGCAAAGGTCTGGCTGACGTGGTTCGCTCTTTCTCTCACCAGGTGGAAGCAACCACCTTGCCACCGATCCAAGGTCCAGGACACACACTGAAAGCAGGTGACTGGGTCGTGATAAAGAAGCACGTGAGGAAGTCGTGTCTGGAACCGCGTTGGAAAGGCCCTTTCCAAGTGATCCTGACGACCACTACCGCTGTGAAGTGTGCGGGAGTTCCCAACTGGATTCACGCCAGTCATACAAAGAAAGTGTTGTGTCCCACAGATGAGGAAGTTGAAGCGCTGAAACTGCCAGTAACTGATAACAAAGTGCCGAGCGCTGAGACAGAGCAAAACAGAACTAGAAGCGAACAGGCAGAAATAGAGGAGAGAGAAATATTCTCTGAGGACGAAACAACCGATTCACTTGGGGAAGACCAAGGAGAAACCTCAGACAGCGACGAAGCAGCTGAAGGTAACAAAGAGCCTGAAGCAGCTGAAAGTGATAAAGAGCCTGAAGAAAGTAACGGTGACAAAGGGCTCGAAAGAGGTGAAAAAGCAGGAGAGCCTGATCAGAGGAGGGCTTTCCCAGAAGCAGACGGTACAGAAAAAGAAAAGGAAAACCTGATTGACTCCCCAGAAGGAGGGGACAAGGCAGAACAGAACGAAGCTGTTCAAACTTCTTCAGAAGAAATCGCAGGTCCATCAAGTGGACACAGTGCAAAGAGAAGACAAAGTATATCACCAGTAAAACTAAGAACTAGAGAAACGTTGAACGACAGTGAAGGGCCAAGAGTGAAAGGGAAAAGAAAGGAAGTGTCTGTTGTGGTACCAACATCAAGTGAAGAAAAAGACTTGGCCAAAGAGGAAAGTACCAGTGAGGCAGAATCAAAGAGAGATGCAAAATTGAAAAGGAAAAGGATACCAAACAGGAGATATTCCGGTCCAGAATGGGCATATGTAGTCAATGACGATTGGACCGACGAATTTGTATCTCTTAGCCTCGAGAACGAAGAAGAAGAGATACCAATAGAAAAGAAAAGTTTTATGGACACTATTGACTGAAAAACTGATAAATGACATTGCTTGCTATAATCTAACGTGATACAACCAGCTGAGACATTGCTAAACCGGATGAGACATTTGTTAACTTGATAAGACTTTGATAACCTGATTGACTCTTAAACCCGATTTGAGACAACGTTGCTAACTGATAAAAGACTGAGTTATTGCCGAATTGAGATGAATGCTGCTAACCGATAAGTGACTGGGCTCCTGAAGAAAACTGTGTGAACATTGCGCTCGTTCAGCTTTGTAACTAATTGCTAAATCGTTTCTTTATAAGTGCTTCTAGCTCTCTGATTCTATACAGATCATGACTAAGTACGCTACACAAAACAGTAGAGTGAAATATTGTAAATATGCGTGTATAGGCTTGATAACTGCATGTGTACTAATAATAATGGCAATAGTGCTTGCAACGCGTGGTAAGGGTGAGAATGAGAAAATTGATGCTTCTACTTCTGCTCCTGTTACTGTCACTGAACTAACCGCATTGAAAAGACTAGAATTAGATGAGAGACACTTGCATGATAAGAAGGAACTTTCGTATAATGTTTTCTATTGCCTACTAACAGAATATGTTGAGACTATGGATGCGAAAGATTGTTATGTGTGTACACAGATACCGACATCGTTAACGGAAGGGTGACTTATCACCACATGCCTCTTACATATGGGATTACATGTAGTTTAGTAACTTCTAGATTTTATGGTCAAACTAACATACAGTATTTTTATTCAAATTATGATGTTACCTTTGCATATGTTCCTATAATAACGCAACTAAGCCAGATTGCTAAAAATTGGGATGCTAAAATAATGAGGGAATTTTTCGAGCCAATGCAACCTTTTGAAACAGCTCACGCTCATAGGGAAAATCTTACCTGCTCGCTCTCAGCAGTAGAAATAAGCTTTTTAGATCGCACAGATGATAGAAGGGCACAAATGAATGCGAAATTAGAAAAAGAGCTAAGCAAGAGGACTTCAGTAGATAATTATGCTTTTGCCGCAATAAAAACACAAGGGAGAATAGCTTTAGACGCTTGGCATGTAGGGAAATTTTGTATATATCGTGGTGAATCTTATTATGATAACATTTTCGTGGGAGCGAGTGAATGTAAACATACGTTTATCTTTAAGGCCAAATGGACATTCATGCTGAACGGACTTGACCCTGTCATACCTGGTGTATATTACATTTGTGGGCATAATGCCTATTATCGTCTTCCAAAGGGATGGTGGGGGAGATGTTATTTGGGTATAGTGTTCCCAAAGGTTTATCAACTGGATGACCTATCAGTGATTCCAAAGACGCCTGGATCTCATCGTATCCAGAAAAGAGAGACCGCAGCTGCTGTGGTAGGAGATATATTTGGAGCCATGATTCCTTCATTGGGAGTTGTGTTGAATTCCATCAAAATAAGAAAGTTGTCTACCATAGTGGATAACATGTTGACAAAGTTTTCAGGTGCTATAATCCTGATGGATGCTGAACTTGCAGCAGAAAGAGCTTATCAACCGATCCCGGGGCCCTTATGCAAGCAGGGAAAATGGCCCCCATCGTCTGGTTTGGTAGTGGAGTGCAGCGAGCCCCTAATGCTGCTGGGCCCCGGTACCCCTGCGTGATAGTTCCGCCTCTTTTGGGAGGGGGCTATCGTTGATGTTAGCTTCTCTTTTACCTCCCTCTAGGCACCTTTCAAATATGAAACATTTTGCTCATAAACATGTTATCGCCACTGAGGCGTGGAAATGATATTCTTGTTCACTCCTGTAAATAATCATCACAAGAGTTACTGCAAGTGTCTCATTAAGTAGCTCATATTTTACTTTTAAAATATTTTACCTTTTCTCCTAAAAATGCACATAATGAAACAAAGCACATTAGTAGGGAATACATTACCACAAGTGTCACATTGTGCATCCCACATTTTACTGCTTAAATATTCTAATTTTTCTCCTAAAATGCACATAATGAAACAAAGTACAGATAAAGACAATAAATAAGTAGGGAATAACAAATCAGCCTCAGACGTCTCATATTTGATTTCAATACAATTATATGCACAAACCGTTAAATTGTGACTAGGTATTGCCGTATTTCTTCACGGTGTCTTTCATGATTTTCTTTTTATCTCAACAAAAGATGAACTAATCGCTGATTTCAGTCTTCATCAGAAGGTGGTACCTATAATTCCATAGTGATAATAACTGAATATTAGCCAAGATAAGAGATCGGAGACTCCAATTTTGTTGATTTAAAGACACATTAACCCTCTTCTCTCGTCCTCTTCACATTACTTACTACAAACCTGGGTCTGCCAATGCTGTCTTCCTTCTGGACTCCCTGCAGGAGGGAGGGAGAATGTGCTACAGGTTCTTGGAGCCCTGGAGCCATGTGGCTGGTGCAATCCCACTGGTGGTGATGTCACAACGTTTGAAAAAAATGCAGGCAGCACCACATGCATGCAGGTTGGGTGGTGATCCAACCTGATTGACTTAAGAGCTATAAAAGAGACATAAATTATAGGATTACATTTGTGAATGGCACTTTTTGGTGACTGGTGAGTAACATAACCTGCTGATTACGGTCCTTCTACCTCATTTTCAATGACAGTGATCACAGAAGGAAGGAGATTAAGAAGCTTGGTCAATGCTGCAGGAAATTACTGTGGTAGGTGGTGACAGTTGTTGTGGACCAACACATAAGATTTCACAGGTGAAGTTGTAGATCAGCCTCTCCTCACTTCCAGATAAACCACCACCCTGTACTGAGCAAGAACCCTGAAAAGAGGATCACTGCACATTAAAAGAGTGAATGAGGGAAGTGTTGGCACCTTTTAGGGAAATAGCAACACATCCTTTGCTGAGATCCAACAGAAAAAGGCGGTGATTGCGGTTAATATGACTGCATCTCTATTTCACTCATGATATTTCATAGGTCTCATCAAGATCAACATTTCTCAAGAATGATGGGATCCATGGAAAATTATCCTTTTGACATGTATGTCCTGGACGAGTCCTGTGGGTGAGGTGGTGGCTGAGTCAGGTAGTTTAGGTTAATTCCATTTTATACAAATTGGCAGGCCCAATCCTGTTCGATGATTTACCTCTGAAGTTCCGAAATGTGCCAACAGCCCTGATTTGAATCATTAAGTATAGCAATGCAGAGGATTCCAAAAGTACCAAATTAATAGCACATTTGTGACAGTCAGCCAAATTGCTAGTGGAAATTGATTTGAGTTGATGAAGGCTGGCAAGATAATCTGTGGTATTACAGAAGAAACTCCTGATGCATACATATCAGCATTTGAAATGAGAAAAAAATGGGAGATTTTGAAAAAAATATACAGGAATATTTATTTACAATGGCACAGAAGTGGGGCAAATTTACCACATGTCAAAAGTGAAATCACACTCAAATTTACTGTGCCTCCAGTACAGTGCAACTTGGAATTGAAGTGAGTGCAATCTTATGTAGGAGAAAACTAAATTGCATGTATTTTTTAATATTGGGAGCTTGTTGCCTTCGACAAACGATCTTCTCCCGGGAGAAACTTTCAAGCTAATATTTCATAAACTTTTTTTTAGTTTCTGAACATTCAATTTATAACTTGTGAGTGTATTATATTCAACTTGTAAAATAAAGCATTCCGATCTAATGAGCTTGATTAGGCAATAGAAAGAGCAAATCGTCAGAAAAATAATAGGGCTTTAAACCTTTCGCTGTAATACCCAAAACTAATATTTAGATTACTTTCCCTCAAACATAGAGCGAATGACTTGCAAAAAGCAATGAATGCCATCTACCTTTAGGATTAATCAAAGGATAGAAAGATACCCCCTACATAACAATTCAGTAAAATGTAAAATAATGAAGTTATCTTTTTTTAAAACAAAATACTCCAATGAGATCAAAACTTCCACTACCAAGGAAAGCCACACCCTCAATAAGTGGAACTACTGGAGTATAGCTTTGTTTTTTCTCTGTTCTCTGAGGGAACATGCCTTTGCCCGCTCCAATGGAGAGTCCCGACCTCTAACAATCAATGTCTTAATGTTGAACTCTGCCCTGTGGTTGAGTTGAAACTAACTTTGACATCATACTCTACACACAACTAGAGGTCCTCCAAACCAAAGTATCATTATTAATAATTCCCTTAGAAAAATCCACAATTGAGAGGTGTAAAGTCCCTCCCCAACTGCTAAATTAAAGATCACACAAAAATGACAAATCGAGTCAAAAGCTTACTTACTTAAGTACAAAAATGGAGTGACACAGAACCCCTACAGAAAAACTATAAAATGAGTAAAATAGGCAAAATAATATTAGAGCCCACCTTGCAGTCACTATAACGTACATTCAACAAAGCAAACCCGTGACTGATTCACAAAAATCATACTAAATCTGCACAAGTAGTAGCAAATCTATGAAAGGATGTAGATTTACTACTTTTAGGATTTCCAAAATATTCCCACTAGTGTGCTTGGAAAGCAACACTAGGTTCAGGTTTCCAGGTTCACTGCTAGGAAATGTTACGTGACATATTCCCAGGCTCCTATTTCCTGGTTGAGGAAATTTACATAACGTGCTTCTCCTATTTGATGAAAAGAAGTCCAATGTTTCTATTACACCTTAATTTTCTTTCCTGTCTTTTAATTCCACTGGGAAAACATACTGCTGAGGAGAAAGCCATTTACTTACATCTCCTCCAAGTCTGGAGGTGGTCTGTTCTCCTGTCCACCCTGGGAGAGGAGTACATTCTTCACTGAAGATAAACCTCTGACCGTTCCCACACTGAGAAAGGGTTTAATTGGAATCTCAAACTCACCAGGTTAACTTCTCCTTGATCAGCTCACTCCCAACACTATGAATAGGATATGGGTCTGCAGATTTCTCAGTTGTTGTGGAGAAATTTGCTGTAGCAATAGCATCTCATCTGCTATGAATACCTTCTGTGAATTCCTGACAGGTGTAAACAAAGCCATTTTCAGACATATGTGCACACATTTATGGCCTTAGATTGTTTTGTGACTAAAGCCTCCCTGAAGGCTGTTGTCTTTTTAAAAAAGAAGGTATTTATAAAATGTTGTGAAGGCTGAACAGCATTCCAACAAGGCAATTCTCTCGATGACAGCAAATCAACAATCAGCTATAGTGCTTTACATGATACCTGTGTGTATGACTCTTTGTGTAATTTCTATATCCATGTATAAAATTGCCTTCAAATTGTGTTCTTTGAAACTATAAAACTGTTTTATTCAAACTAATTTATCACTGAGAGTTGATATTTATGGAAATCAGAAATCAATTGTAAACATATGCAGACCTCTAACTTAACCAGGGACTTTAGAGTTCCAGGTACAATTCTTTAAATTTTATTTCATTTACAATTTTTATTACAAGATGAAAGCATCCATAGTTAGGAAGCTAAATATATATTTTTTCTTTGTGTGGCATATGCTTGCAATCTAAAAAATAAATAAAATAATCAATCATAGCACCACCCTACCTAGTCCAGACCTATAGGCTTTTCGAATGCTTGTTTCTTTCGATTTCCATATAACCTTTTATTTCATTTTTTTATTTTTCTCCCCTCTTTCACCCCTTCCCCTAAATCTTTTTCCCCATTGTCTTTCTTTCTCCCCATTTCCCCTTCTCTCATTTGTTCTACACTTAGGCG
Source organism: Pleurodeles waltl (assembly GCF_031143425.1). Taxonomy (NCBI): domain Eukaryota; kingdom Metazoa; phylum Chordata; class Amphibia; order Caudata; family Salamandridae; genus Pleurodeles; species Pleurodeles waltl. The sequence goes on from NC_090446.1 coordinate 304,431,084, forward strand.
GTCATTCTGACCCTGGCGGTAAAAACCGCCAGGGCAGTGATCCGCGGGAGCACCGCCAACAGGCTGGCGGAGCTCCTTTGGGCATTCTGACCGCGGCGGTACAGCCGCGGCCAGAAGCGGAAAGTCGGCGGTGTACCGCCGGCTTTCCGCTGCCCAGGGGAATCCTAGCTGCGCCGCCATGGGGATTCCGACCCCCATACTGCCATCCTGTTCCTGGCGGTTTTGGCCGCCAGGAACAGGATGGCAGTATGGGGTGTCGTGGGGCCCCTGGGGGCCCCTGCAGTGCCCATGCCAATGGCATGGGCACTGCAGGGGCCCCGTAAGAGGGCCCCACTTAGAATTTCAGTGTCTGCTTAGCAGACACTGAAATTCGCGACGGGGGCTACTGCACCTGTCGCACCCCTTCCACTCCGCCGGCTCCATTCGGAGCCGGCTTTCTCGTGGAAGGGTGTTTCCCGCTGGGCTGGCGGGCGGCCTTTTGGCAGTCGCCCGCCAGCCCAGTGAGAAACCCAGAATGACTGCCGCGGTCTTTTGACCGCGGTACGGTCTTCTGGCGGTTCCCGCTTGGCGGGAGGCTCCCGCCGCCCGCCAAGCTTGGAATCACCCTCTTAATCTTTTCCCTCAACGTTTTCCCTTTCCTAATGACTTTCCCTCCTTCTCTTTTTCTTGTAACTCCTTTTCATTCTTGTATTTGTATTATTGATAAGCCCGTGTCTGCAGATCTGTAATTAGAAGGGAATCAATAAATAATTACTAATGTCTCAGTGCGATCCGGGCCAACAGCCATTCGAGGTCAGAGCTAACTGATCAACACCTCCTGGAGCAGGTAGTGCCTCACAGAGCTACTACAAAGAGAAATAAAAAGCAATTTTTAGATGTACACCTTATAGCCACTCAAGTGGCCATATAGTCAATGATTCACTTTTAACGTTTTGTCGCTATGTATACAATTTCCACAGCTCCAAACACGTTTATCTGTCTACCAGTCCATAACGTGCCACCAAAACAAAGATTTCAAAATAATTCATGGTGGAAATAGAAATTTAACGCTGGCAAGAATGCTCTATAACCTAGACGATACGCTGTCTATGAAACAGCAGATTACCAAAATTCTCGGCCACTTATATTGCCACTCTCAGATGGTTGAGAAAAATGATCTGCTTAATTCCGCCTGCCCCTCAGAGGACCGTAGTCCAGGCCTTGATTTTATCTAGACTAGATTACGGCAACATACTTTATTTAGGCTCTGGCAAGACAACCATTCATCGACTTCAAATAGTCCAAAATGCTGCTGCCAGATTGCTCTTCCATCTGCCTAAATCTGCTTCAGTTTCCCACCTACTTCGGGAACTGCATTGGCTTAAGGTCTCTAAACATATCGAGTTTAAGGCATTATGCTAAATGTTTAAAATCAAATGACATGGGACCATGTTATATCCAGGAATTGGGGAGCCCATGTCAGCCTACAAGCTCTCTTCGTTTCTCCAAGCTTTCTTTATTATGGTACCGAGGTTCTGCCTCTCTCCCACAAAAGGACAGTCTTTCTTCTACCTCAGTCTCAAGTTGTGAAATGCTCTTCCAGATGCTCTAAGAAATTATAGCACGTTTCTGGTCTTCCGCAAAGGCCTGAGGACTTGGCTGTTCTGAACTTTTCCCTTCTGCCACCCTACCTGACTTGTGCCATCCGCTGGGAAACCCTTCAGCATAGCTGTGCGCATTACAAAACTTAAACTAAACTATCTAAAACTAAACTAGACATATGTACCTTCAGGAGGAGTACATTTAACATCAAATTGAGACAGCACATCAATAGCTCACTTTCACAAGTTCTTCAGAATTCTAGGTAAAAGAGTGCAAACCCTCTCCCAAGAGTTTTTGAGAAGGCAATGACATATATATTTTTAATTGTGTCATAAAAATCTTTATGCTCTGCTTTCTTTCAGGCTGCTTTGATAATCCAAAGTATTCCTTCTTTAACCACCTCAGCTACTATTGTAAAAAAACCATTACATTCATCATCATTCTGGTCTATGTAATCGTGACTCCACAAATAAAGTGTACACTGTGTGAATATTTGATCATTTTACTGTGTGCCAAACGTTTTGACATCAAGCAGGCAATCAGTGCAGTAGATTTTAAGCAATGATCTGTTCTCAAGAAAGATTTCCTGCCCCAAATGTAATGTATAAAAGATGAATGCCTTGGCTAACAACTCTTGTTCTGTTAATGAATGCCTTTGCTCAGGCTCATTTACAGTCCTTGAAATAAAGGTCACATGCCATTCTCCACATCCACAAATCTGGAATAATTCCACTTAAGCACTTGTATCCACTGTGCACGCAATGATTTTCCTAGTACAAAACTATTCAACTTTGGGGCAGAAATACCATCCCTTATAACATTATAAAGGCAAAGTTGTCATTCATTCTCCACACAAATTCTTACACTTGGCACAGTATTCTTCCATCACCTCAGCAGCATTTTTCGAAAATGTTTTGAGAGTCCTCTGAAAAACAACATGTCCTTCGAATAAGGGGCGGGTGTACTTTTGATCACTTGTACCTCCTGCTTTCTGAAACAGTGTGTCCAGGGCATTCCACATGGATATGCAAATGTGCACTTTTCTCTTCTCATACAACACCTTTCTTGGATGACTTCAGAAAAACTTCTAACACCATTGATTGAGATTCAGCATTCTTAATAAAAACAATGTTATCACCTTGGAAAAATTAAACAGTAGATTCCTTATTAAATGAGTGAAACACTGTCCATTGGAAAACTGAAGCCTCCAAGGCAAATCGAAATGACGTCCATTTGCTACAGAATAAACCAAAGGGTGTAAGGAAGGTTGTCAACGTTTTGGACCTTGACAACAGCTTCATCTAATTATAGAAAGATCACACATTCATGTTGTCAGTTCTAAGTAAATGGTGATTATTGGTCATAATGCTCACATTATCTTCAAATCTTCACACAGATCCTAAACGTCAACCTCTTTATTAGCTAAAATTACAGGAGAGACCTATTCACAAGTTTCTAATGTTCTTATATACTGTGAGACCAAGGCTTGCCAAATGGTCTGAAATTCCTTCCTTTCACCAATGGGTACACCCGTTATATTTTATTTTACAAGACCCTCCTTCGAACAAATCTTGTGTAATGTACTCATTTCCCAAAACCATAACAAGAATTTTTGAGTAAATTGTGTATCACTTTGACCCCAGAATCCTTCTTAGATACTAATAACACAAGAACCTCTGCACAGGGCTTAATATTCTTCGTTTTTTTAAATTTCTTGAAACTTCCTTATCACACCCTTGTTTAAAGAGAAACCCTGCTTCTCACATCCTTTCTATTATGTACATGCCTTAGTACAGTGTCCTTGTAGTCCACAGATTGTATAATTATTGCCTATAGCCAACATCCTTCAAGTTATACAAAGTGAAATCCACTATCCCATTGTGATTAATTTGAGCAGGTGGTAGCCGGTGGGGGCCACCTAAAGTTATTTTATGGCCCGGCACTTATTCTTTCACATCAGACATTTACAAGAGCAAGAAAGGGAAAGACACACAAAACGGAAAGAAGGAGGTAGAGACAGATGTGAAAAACATCACAAAGGGAGACAATAGAAAAAATTCCAGAGTGACATAAATGGACAGATAGTGTATGGTAGTGGATTAAAGAGGCATGAGGTGGATTTAGGACTACCAGCCTTGATATCCTGTGCGTCCATATTCATTTGCACCGGTGGGGGCTTTTGGGCAGGGCACTCATTCTTTTACAAGTTAAGCACTGCTACCATACCAAATGTTGTCATTGTACTTGTTTGTCTCATCCCTGTATTTTTAGACTTATTTATCACACTACATACACACCGTACATATACCAACATACAAAAGTTTAATTTGAGCACAATTGTAGAACCTCCATCATTTTCGAATTACACTGATGCATGATTTAAAATACATCCTTCTTGTCATCTTCCCCGTGGAATGGGCAGATCCTTGTCACACTGTGAACATTTTGGTGGGGTGTAAGATTGTTGGTGCATTTTGAGCACCAAACCTACTGCTCTAAAAGCCTGACCCTGACTTTGCTCTCGGACCCACTAGAACTTTGAACTCATAAACAACTGAGCTTTCAAGTTCCTTCTGCCAGCAGGTCTCGCTCTAACTTCATGCACAAAGAGGTAAAATTAAAGCATCAACTTTTGAGGTGGAAATGAGTGAGCAAAGATACCCAGTTAGTGGCTGATTTGTACAAGCTGAAATCAGAAAACATGGGTTAATCACAGCTTCCCTGTTAAACCAAATTGTGTGATCTTAGGCAAACATTTTATTTTGCAGATCTACCTTTTTCTTCTCTATCGCATATGAAGGCACTTTCAAATATGTGAATTCAGATTACCAGCTGTACAAAAAGGTATTGCATTTGATTTAATCAACTATATTATTGCTTTATCGATAAGAATCTGGCCACTGTCTTGCCTCTTGGTTCACTAATGGCACTGTCACCGGGATAAGGGACGTGGACAAAAATGGTTCTGAGTTCATGTTCAAAACCAAACACTTTGTGTGGCCACTGACTCAAACACCAAAGATCTACTGCCGGAATATGGTGCTGCATCATCCATTGAATTACCCAAATATGAAAATATCAAAGTATTCAATGATGCATCTGATCCTGAAAAACTTTTTTTGAATTTAATGTATTCATTATGGAAAGGAGAGAGATGATGTAAACATTTTGCATTGTCTAATTTTGCCTCAGGAGCAAACTGCCAGTCCTTCAGTTTAGGAACCCCTTAAACATTGGTGCTATTGCTTCTAACCTATTACTCATTTTCTGTACTTAAAAAAATCTTTAGTGGCATTTAGTCTCTCAAAAGCGATTCAACGCCTCATCAGGGGTAGTAAGCACCATATAAATACAAGTACAATACAATGCTTTTAATAATGACTTCTCAATGGAGTGCCACATCATGACATATTAATGGCAAAGCTTCCACTGGTTAGAGAATTGCGCTTTTTAGGGTCGAGCGCACAAGCGCTCTGTCCCTATTGTAATCTCTCTGTGGGCTTTTAACCACACCCATGTCATGCCAATCACTTTTGTTGGTTCATGGGCATGCCTTTTCAAATTCCCTTGATTTCATGAGTGAAAGGCATGCGTACGTCACGGATTTTCCGGTGTTTAGCCCTCCTCAAGAGCACCGGCCAACTACTGAAAACTTACGAGGCTCTGTGTTTCTGTATGGTTTCGGGACTACTTTTTATTTTTATTTCGTAGACAGCATGATCTCGCTGGACAATAATTAAGCGCTCTTCATGACTACCAGTTTAATTCTACTGTGTATCATAGCACTCCTTTGCAAATTACAGGTTTTACACATTGCAATCACGCTCACACCAGACTGGTCTCTTTGTTCTAATTAGACACCTTCACATTCATGGCATGGCGCTTTAAATCAACTCCCTTATGTGAAATTTTCAGTTTATGTGGCAAGATATTTCCAGTTAGGAGTTCACAACACCAATAGCTCTAACTCGAGCAACGCAAGACCCATTGTATTTCAAATGCTTGTTTTAATTTGGAGGGACTTTCTCTAATTTCACTTCATGTTTGTTTATCACTTACTTTAAAACATTTTCAGGGCTTGGCTCATGCACGAGTCCTAAGAGCCAAGTCAGACTCTTGTCTCGGCTCGCCTTGTTGATTTCTTAGATCGCCCACGTCTAGGTAGCATACCTCACAATGCACAAAACCATTGTCACAGGGATAGTTCAACTACAAACGTTGATTTCATCACACAAGAAATACAACAGCGGCAAAGCTACCAAACCCTGCTGGACAATGCAGACCCACAGAGTCAGATTTTTCCCGGGGCAGTAGCAAGGCGGTTGTTTGCCCAGTCGTCGCCAACATTAACCTCACTGGAAAAGCAGGCAGTAAGAAATGTTATTTTCTTGGACATCAAAATATTCCATCGTAATGATTAGATTACATGGATTGATTCAAACGCCAGCACAGCAGTATATTACAAGTCGAGAAACTGTAGTATGAAGTGCTAAGAAGGAAAGAAATAACACCACCACCAAATAGACACGCAAAGACACACATCACCCGAAAACTCAGCAGCGGAAGACACATGCACCACAGTACAACAACGCATTCATTTGCTGATATTTGCCCACCCCCGTACAATTCTATGAATATTGTGGCCGTTTCCAATAGGAAAAAGGGGTATCCTTATTTTAGAACATTCTTTTTTTAAAGTTCATTATTCGGTCCCAAACCGTCGCGTTTTCAGAGTATTTGAATTCTGGCAAATGCGTCTTCAAAAGTAAAGATTCAAAGCTCAAAAGTAAAGATTCGAAGCTTACAGAAAACATTTTACTGTTAATTCTGCAAGCGAGAGCTCCCCAAACCCCAGATGGATAAACTAAGATTTGAGGCATTTGAAGGCTCTGTGCTTCCTCAATTAGGAAGGCTCTGAAACAGAAACACCTGCTTTGGCAGACACATCCTCTAGGCAGGGAGGAGACTCGGTGATGAACATTTTAAGATGGTGGTAACTTTAGCCATGAGAGAGTCCCAGAAGAAGACGGGGTGTCGAAAGAAACACATATTGTGAGAAAAGTCATCATTACAGCAGGCCTGATTGCAGATACAATAGCAGCTGTGACAAAAATGCTCAGACCAGCCCCGGTCTCTTCATCTCCTCACGCAACCTATCTCATTCAATGAATCAATTCCCTCTCTCCTTCTCTCCTCTCTTCTCCCTCTCTGATCACTTTCTCTCTGCCTTCCTTCTCCTCCCTCTCTTTCTCACTCTGTCTTGTAGCCTGCCCGTGCCTGCTGCAGCTAACATCTGGAGCTGGGGAAAGTGATGGAGGCACCAGGAGTGACCCTTGGCTTTCAAAACCGCCTTCCAAGGGCTCCTGCCCAACAGGAAATGCCGGGTGGAATAAAATGGCTGCCTGCCCTGGATACAGGGAGGGGGTAATGAAGAGAGAGAGTGGAGGAGGTAAAAGAAAGCTAAGAGAGGCAAAGAGAAAAACAGGTGTCTGGCATGACAAAAGATCAGCTGAATGAAAAGCAGGCATAGTAATAAAAAATGGTTGTTTAAACTTAGGGTAAAAGACCTGAAAAGATGGAGTTGAAGGAAGATGAAGAGAAGAGAGAGTGGAAGCGAGTACAAGAAAGTAAAAGGTAGGCAAAGAAATGGTGGGGACTTGAAAGGGGGAAAGAGACAATGTAAGGGATAAAAAGATAGTGCAAGCAGGATCAGGAGGAGGAGTGAGGCAGGGAAGAATAAGATTTGGTGCAAAAGAGCATTTGATAAAAAAAGAACAAGATAACGACCAGAGCGGCATAGAGGTTGGAGTAGGCAACTGACAAAACAGGCAGAACAAGAGAATGTTAGCCAGCATTCAGTGACAAATAGGATGTATTATTTTTAAGGTTCTTAATTAGCAACATTGACACCATTACACGAAATATCATCAAACGATCATTGCCACTGGCCAAATGAAAAATAGCGTTACAGTCCTGTAAAGGTCCCTGACTAGAGTGGACTGCACAAATGTGCATTTCAGTAATAAGAGGCTAAAAGTAAAACAAGTGAATATTCCTGTGGATCCAATTATATGGCAGTTCTGTAGGTAACCCACTGGGAGTTAGGATGGCTATTAGATATTCCCTATCACTGAGGAGGATCTGTTCACGCTATGCATGTGTGGCTGCAATAGAGAATCGCCTTAATGAGTGACATATACATAGATAACAGACTATTAACAGTTGAAGCCCCACGGAAGGACTACAGCCTCTTTCAGGGACAATGTTTAACATACACACCCTGAAAGAAGCCATATATACCACTTGTGGAAAAAGGGTGACTGAACTACTGTGGAGGTGAGCGACAAGAAGAACAAGATCCAGACGAGGTAAGTTCGAGGACAGAATAAAGGTTTATTCCACAAAATGTCAGTGAGAAAGGAACCTACGACCGAGGCTTCCGATAAGCTCCAAGCTCCACCGAAAATAACTGAACCTGCTGGAAGAGGAGTTTCATTGAACGACTCAAGATTCCAGGATTCCGATTAACATCACAATCAGACAGAAAATAGAAGAAATACCACATGCTACATCACCCTCTCTCCTTACTAAAACAACAACAAAAAAATATAAGTAAATATAACAATAAGACTTTAAATAAAGAAACAATAAAGAATCAATACATCACAAAATCTTTAAATTTTGCCGGTAAGACAGATGGTCTGGATCTAAAGTTACTCTGTTCATGTTGATTTGTTTAATCAACAACAACATCACTGGAAGATGATATTGTAGAGCCTTCATGTGGCCCTAAACTTGTACCAATCTCATTTTGCGATTGTGTTGTGTGTGAAAATACATCAGTAGAAAGCATAGATGTACCCTCTTCATCATTACAACGTGTCTGTTGGACCTGGCAGCTTTTTGGTGTGTCTCCCCTGTCTTTTTGCCTTCTGACCTCCTGGTTTTGGACTCTGTTTTTGCTGGTTTATTGTCTCTGCGCACTTTACCACTGCTAATCAGTGCTAAAGTGCAAGTGCTCCCCATATATATTGTACTGTGGATTGGTTTATCCATAATTGGCATATTTGATTTACTAATAAGTCCCTAGTAACGTGCCCTAGAGGTGCCCAGGGCCTGTGAATCAAATGCTACTGGTGGGCCTGCAGCACTGGTTGTGCCACCGACATTAGTAGCCCTATAAGCATGACTCAGACCTGCCATTGCAGTGTCTGTGTTTGCAGTTTTAAACTCTCAATTTGACTTGGCAAGTGTACCCACTTGCCAGGCTTCAACCTTCCCTTTTACTACATGTAAGGCACCCCTAAAATAGGCCCTAGGTAGCCCCAGGGTGCAGTGTATGAATAAGGTAGGACATATACTAGTGTGTTTTATATCCCTAACAGTGAAATACTGCCAAATTCGTTTTTCACTGTGCAAGGCTATCTCTCTCATAGGTTAACATGGGGGCTGCCTTTAAACATCCTTAAAGCGCAGATTCTCTTTGAGAGCAGATACAAATGTGGAGTTTAGGGCCTCTGAGCTCCCAATTTAATAATACATCTTTTAGTGAAGTTGGTTTTTAGATTGTTAGTTTGAAAATGCCACTTTTAGAAAGTAGGCATTTTCTTGCTTAATCCATTCTGTGACTCTGCCTGTTTGTGGATTCCCCGTCTGGGTCAGTTTGACAGCTGGGCTGTTCACACCTCTACTCAGTGACACAAAGGGGGCTGGGGTGTAGCCTGCATATCTTGATTAGCCATCTGTGCTGGAGGGGAGGGGAGGAGTGGTCACTCACACCTGAAAGGACTGTGCCTGCCCCCACACAATGCCATCTCTGACCCCCTGGGGAGTGTCTGGGGCCTGGCCTGGACAAGGAAGGATCTTGCAAACACTTGAGACTTTGCTTTGAAGTTTGCCAACTTCAAAGGCAGAACTGGGTATAAGAAGAAGACCCAAACCCCCAGACTTGGAGAATCTTTTGGGAATCAAGAGGAACCTCTAACCTAGAGAAGAGCTGAAGAGCTGAAGGAGGAGTACTGTCCCTTTGCTGTGTTGCTTTGCTGGACTTGCCTGTAGTTGCTGCTTCTTCCTGAAAAGAGTGCAAAGGGTGAACTTTGCTGTGTGTCCTGCTTGAGAAAATTCTCCAAGGGCTTGGAGTAGAGATTGTCTCCTGTTGGAAGTCTCAGGTACACCAAAGACTTCAGCTTCCTCGACCTGCAGCACTGGGAACTGTGCGTTTTGTGTTGTTCAAGAGAAGAAACTACTGCGCCGCCGCCAACAACACAGCTGGCCTGCAACGTGACCTGCCAACGCCCCATGGAGTCGCTCTGCCCCGCTTCGCACTGCGACCCTGGTCTCACCGACGCCGTCATCGGATGACTTCACTGAGCCGCTGCTCGCACCGTGACCTGTGGGCCCCGCACTCCGGCGTCACCTGCTCACACCACAGCCTGGGCATCCCCGACGACGTCGGTCCTGCTGACACCGGCGCCGCTGCCTGCACTGTGGCCTGTGGACACCGCTCGTGAGGAGCACAAAGCACCGTCCCATCCTGCGCTGCAGCCCCGGTCCACCGACGCCAGCACCATCGGCTCCAGTGTCGTCACCAGGCATCCTTGCCTGCACCGTGGCTTGTGGACACTGCTGGTGAGGGTCACGAAGCACCGTCCCGTCCCACACCGCTGGCTTGGGCCTACCGACAACAGCACTTCTGCAACAACGACGACACTGCCTTCACCGTGACCTGTGGACACCGCACATTGCACCGCCCTGCTTCACACCACAGCCCTGGTCTCACCGACGCCGCTGGACGCCGTCACCGAGCCGCTGCCTGCACAATGACCTGTGGGCACCGCACGTCACATCGTCCCGCTTCGCACCGCAGCCCCGACACCATCCACGCAGGTGCACCTGACTTCATCAGCCTGGAGTTCGATCTGCAACACGTGTGACTTCTGCACCGACTTTGGAACCGACACCGCGACGTCAGTGACGCCGCTCTCCGGAGCTCACCACGAGGATCACAATGCCCTAAAAATCGAAGGTACTGTTTGCAGGTCTTCCCGACACCGTAGCTGGACCACAACGCCGCGGCCGGCCTGAACTGTTGGTTTTGTTGATCACAACGCCGTGATAGCCCCAGGTAGAGCTATCGACTTCAAGGAACTGTAGTTCTGAGTAAATATTTCAGAATTCATATTTTTCTTACTGTATGTTGAATTTTTATCGTATTTGGTCTTGTTTTATATAGATAAATATTGGCTATTTTTCTAAAACTGGTGTGATGTCCTTTTGTAGTGTTTTCACTTATTACTGTGTGTTATGTGCAAATGCTTTACACATTGCTTCTGAGATAAGCCTGACTGCTCGTGCCAAGCTATCAAGGGGGTGAGCAGGGGTTATCTGAGCGGGTATCTCCCTTATCCTGACTAGAGTGAGGGTCCCTACTCCGACTGGGTGCAAACCGACTGCCAACTAGAGACCCCATTTCTAACATTGGTTGTCAGCGGTCAGGATAGAACTTGCATTTGCACTTGACCTACAGTGATTGGTGTACACTACTACCATATCGCAGACCATTACGTGCCACATTCATTTTTCTGTTTTTGATTTTTTTCTCTTTTACCTATTTTGGATCTTGAGTTCAAGTGAACCCGAATGACATCAATCAAGAGCATCTTCAGTTGTATCCCAGGATTTATTTTTTGAGGAGGATAGGTTGGAAACCTATTCCATGAAGCAACTGAAGGCAGTTTGTAAAAACCTCAAAGTTCAAATCAGAGGCCTCACCAAAAAGGAGGAGCTACAGAAGGCGCTTAGGGCATGGGTAGCAGCCAGAACTGCCAGTGGGCCGTCTGAGGATCCAAATGGAGAGTCTACTGACACAAATTCTAGGGAAGATGTACTGAGGGTGCAGGAGCTGCTAGGGGGGAGGTACCCCCTGTGCCAAGCAGCAGTGGTGGATCAAAAGGACTAACTCCAGAGGAGCTGGAGGACGGGAGAGAAGCCAGGAGGCACCAGATTGAGTTGGAGAGATTAAAAATGGAGGCTCAGAGGGAGCAGCGAGCCACGGAGGAAAGAAAGATGCTTTTGGACCATGAGCTTAAAGTAAAAAAGCTGGATGTGAGGAGCAGGTCCAGCCAGGATGGTGGCAGCAATTCCTCAGTGCAGTCAGACAGAATTGTGCACATTCCTAAAAACATAGGGAGAGAGTACAAGAAGGGAGATGACATACAGAGGTGGTTACAGGGATATGAGGCGTCCATCCACATGAATGGGGTCCCTGAGAAGAATTGGGGAGCAGGATTGTGGAACCACTTCACAGAGGAGGGGAGGACACTTTGCTAGCTTTGGGTAAAGGGTACAACCTCACCTACGCTGACATGAAGGAGGCCCTTCTCACTCGGTATGGTCTCACTCCTGACAAGTACAGGGATCAGTTTAGGCAGAGTGAGAAAACTGAGTCCCAGACCTGGTTAGAGTGTGTAGATTCATTTTGCAGAGCACTGGATGGTTGGGTGAAGGGCAGTAATGTGACAGATTGTCAGGGGCTGTACAACTTAATTGCGTGGGAGCACTTGTCCAGTCTGTGTTTTGCAGAGCTGCGCTTGCACTTGACTGATAGCAGGCTGACTGACCCCAGGAAGCTTGCTATGGAGGCGGACCGCTGGGTGAGTACCAGAGGCCACAAACAGGTATGTGAGGGGATTCTGCCAAAGTTGGGCAGGGTTCCCAGCAGCAGAGTGGGGGGGACAAGATTAAACAAAAGGAGTCTTCCAAAGGCCCCAATCTAGTAACCCGGGTAAGAAATTCCACCCCCAAGGAGATAAGAAACCGTGGGCCTCTGAAGGAAAGCATGCAGAGGCAGGGCACCGTAAGTGCTTTGCTTGTGACCAGGAGGGTCACATGAAGGGAGATCCCAAGTATCCCAAGTGGACACCACTACCCAGCGGTGGGCAGACCAAGGGTTTGGCCAGTGTAGCGCTTGCGGAGGAGGTGGTCCGCGGGGGGTGTGGGAATCCCACAGAAATGACTCTTGTCTCATTAGGGGATGGTGAGATGGTCCAGAGAAACCTAATGCCTGATAACACTAAAAAATACAGGCAGTGGGTGACCATCAATAGGCAGAGGGTAGAGGCTCTCAGAGATGCTGGAGCCAGTGTGACCACGGTCCAGTGTCACCTGGTGTCTGAAGAGCACATAGTTACTGGTGTATTCCACCAAGTAGTTGCAGTGGACAGCTCAGAGCGCCAATGTAAGGTGGCGCAGGTTCCCTTTGAGTGGGGAGGGGTCTCAGGTTCCTTGAGGGTAGCTGAGAGTCCCACCATGCCAGCTGACTGTCTGCTGGGCAACGACCTGGAGACTTCCGCCTGGAAGGAGGTGTGGCTCAGGTCGCACTTGGGGATGTTGCGGTTTCCAGAGTGGGCATGAGTGACCACTAGGTCCATGGCAGTTAATCAGGGTGATCAGACAGACCTGGAGCCTGAAACAGTGGCCCAGGTGACTGCCACGAGAAAGGGCAAGGGGCGTGGGGAAACCCGCCCCAGAAGTTCCCATGGTCTGGGAGGAGGCTGACCTCAAGGGGGAAGCCTCGGCACCTACAGGGGAACAAGTGGCTGAACTGGGAGACCTACCTGAGCTGACCCATTGGCAGCAAGAGGGAGGTCCCACCAGGGAGGAGTTCTGCACAGAGCAGAAGGTGTGCCCTACTCTCATGGGTCTTAGGCAGCAGGCCGAAGACCAGGCAGCTGATGCTGAGCCCAAGGATCACTTGATATACTGGGACAATGATCTCCTGTACAGCGAGCCTAAGGTTGTTGAGCCTGAGGCAGCCCATGTGCTGGTGGTACCCCAGCGCTTCAGAGCCTTCCTACTGGGTTTGGCTCATGATGTGCCTCTGGCAGGATATTTGGGGCATGGCAAGACCTTTGACAAGCTTGTCACCCACTTTCATTGGCCCCAGATGAGAAAACATTCTGATGCATTCTCCAGATCCTGTCAGACTTGCCAAGCAAGTGGCAAAAGTGGAGGGAAATGTAAGCCCCCCCCTCCAACCCTTTCCTGTTGTGAGCACCGCTTTTGAGCAGGTGGGCATTGACATAGTGGGGCCTCTGGACCCCAAGACAGCCCTAGGCAACAGGTTCATCCTGGTCTTGGTGGACCATGCCATCCGGTACCCGGAAGCTATCCCTCTGAGGACAGTGACAGCGCCCGTTGTGGCTAAGGCGCTGATGGGGATCTTTACCCGAGTGGCTTTCCTCATGGAGGTGGTATCTGACCGGGGAACCAACTTTATGTCCATGTACATAAAAGCCATGTGGAAGGAATGTGGAGTGAACTACAAATTCACAACCACTTACCACCCCCAAAGTAATGGGTTGGTTGAGAGATTCAACCAAACCCTGAAAGGCATGATTGGGGGTCTGACAGACTCCATGAGGTGTAAGTGGGACGTCCTATTACCATACCTTCTCTTCGCCTACTGGGAAGTACCACAGAAGGGGGTTGTATTTAGCCCCTTTGAACTGTTGTATGGCACCCGGTCAGAGGACCTCTAAGTCCGGTGAAAGAGGGCAGGGAGCAAGCTCCTAGGAAGCCACCCCAGGATGTATTTAGTTACATGCTGGCCTTCCGTAACCAGACCGCCCGCTTCAGGAAGCTCGCACAAGAGAACCTTGAGGCAAGCCAGGAGGACATGAACCGCTGGTACGACCAGAATACCACTCTGGTTGAGTTTCAGCCTGGCCAAAAAGTGTGGGTCATGGCCCCCGTAGAGCCTTGTGCTCTACAAGACAGGTGGCCATGGCCATTTGAGGTGAAGGAGCGCAAGAGTGACGTCACCTACTTGGTGGACTTGCAGACTCCTAGGAACCCCTTGAGGGTTCTACATGTGAACCGCCTCAAACCTCACTTTGAGAGGTCCGAGTTAGTCATGCTTCTGGCTACAGATGATGGGACAGAACAAAAGAGTGAACCGCTCCCTGACCTCCTGTCTAGCAAGGAGCAGCATGGGTCAGTAGAAGGCGTGGTTCTCTCCCCTTCTCTGACTCTAGAACAGCAGAGTGAGTGTCGCCAGTTACTGGAACACTTTGCCACTCTGTTCTCACTCACTCCAGGGGTCACCCATCTATGCATGCATGATATGGACACTGGGGACAGCCTGCCTGTGAAAAACAAGGTTTACGGGTTGACTGATGGAGTGAAGGCCAGTATCAAGGATGAGGTTTCCAAGATGTTGGCTCTAGGGGTGATTGAGGGCTCCAGAAGCCCTTGATCCAGTCCAGTGGTTCTGGTACCCAAGCATGCTGCATGTTTCTGTGTGGACTACTGGGGGCTCAATACTGTCACCAAAACAGATGCCCATCCCATCCCCAGAGCTGATGAGCTCATAGATCGGATGGGGGCAGCCAAGTTCCTCAGCACATTTGATTTAACGTCTGGGTGCTGGCAGATTGCCTTAACTGAAGGGGCTGAGGAGAGGTCAGCGTTCTCAACACCAGAGGGGTACTTACAGTTCCGTGTCATGCCCTTCAGGTTGAAGAATGCCCGGCCACCTTCCAGAGGTTGGTCAATCAGGTCCTGGCGGGGCTTGAAAACTTTAGTGTCACTTACCTTGACAACATTACTGTTTTCAGCTCCAGTTGGGAGGACCACCTCTGGGAAGTGTTGAAGGTGCTGCAAACCGCAGGCCTCACTATCAAGGCCAGTAAGTGCCAGATAGGGCAGGGGTCGGTGGTGTACTTAGGACACCAGGTAGGGAGTGGCCAGGTGGCACCCCTACAACCTAAAATTGATGCCATTCAGGCTTGGGCACCCCCAAAGACCCAGACAGAGGTGAGAGCCTTCTTAGGCCTCACCGGGTACTACAAGAGGTTTGTCAAGGGATATGGCACCATTGTTGCCCCCTTGTCAGAGCTGACTTCTAAGAAGCAGCCTAGACAGGTAATCTGGACTGAGGCGTGCCAGACCGCGTTTCACACCCTGAAGGAAGCCATGTGCACAGCGCCCGTGCCACTGGCCCGTGACTTCTCCAAGGGGTTTGTGGTACAGACATATGCTTCTGGGCATGATGTGGGAGCAGCACTTTCACAGCTAAACGAAGAGGGCCTAGACCAGCCTGTAGTCTTCCTTAGCAGGAGACTACTCCCCAGGGAACAGAGGTGGAGTGCAATTGAAAGGGAAGCTTTTGCTGTGGTCTGGGCAGTGAAGAAGCTAAGACCCTACTTGTTTGGGTCTCACTTCCGGATTCAGACCGACCACAGGCCTCTCAGATGGTTAATGGAGATGAGGGGTGAGAACCCAAAACTGTTGACGTGGTCCATTTCCCTGCAGGGGATGGGCTTTACGGTGGAACACCGCCCTGGCACAGAACACGCCAACGCTGATGGTCTGCCAGGTTCTTCTGCCTTAGTGAGGAGTACTCCCCACCTACTCTCAGCTAGAGGGGACATGTGTTAGACCTGGCAGCTTTTTGGCATGTCTCCCCTGTCATTTTGCCTTCTGACCTCCTGGTTTTGGACTCTGTTTTTGCTGGTTTATTGTCTCTGCGCACTTTACCACTACTAATCAGTGCTAACGTGCAAGTGCTCCCCGTGTAAATTGTACTGTGGATTGGTTTATCCATAATTTGCTTATTTGATTTACTAATAAGTCCCTAGTAACATGCCCTAGAGGTGCCCAGGGCCTGTGAATCAAATGCTACTAGTGGGCCTGCAGCACTGGTTGTGCCACCCACATTAGTAGCCCTGTAAACATGACTCAGACCTGCCATTGCAGTGCCTGAGTGTGCAGTTCTAAACTGTCAATTCGACTTGGCAAGTGTACCCACTCGCCAGGCCTCAGCCTTCCCTCTTATTACATGTAAGGCACCCCTAAGTTAGGCCCTAGTTAGCCCCAGGGTCAGGGTGCAGTGTATGTTTAAGGTAGGACATATACTAGTGTGTTTTATATGTCCTAACAGTGAAATACTGCCAAATTCGGTTTTCACTGTGCAAGGCCTATCTCTCTCATAGGTTAACATGGGGGCTGCCTTTAAATATCCTTAAAGCCCAGATTCTCTTTGAGAGCAGATAAAAATGTGGAGTTTAGAGCTTCTGAGCTCCCAATTTAAAAATAAATCTTTTAGTGAAGTTGGTTTTTAGATTGTTAGTTTGAAAATGCCACTTTTAGAAAGTAGGCATTTTCTTGCTTAATCCATTCTGTGACTCTGCCTGTTTGTGGATTCCCCGTCTGGGTCAGTTTGACAGCTGGGCTGTTCACACCTCTACTCAGTGACACAAAGGGGGCTGGGGTGTAGCCTGCATATCTTTATTAACCATCTGTGCTGGAGGGGAGGAGTGGTCACTCACACCTGAAAGGACTGTGCCTGCCCTCACACAATGCCATTACCGACCCCCTGGTGAGTGTCTGGGGCCTGGCCTGGACAAGGAAGGATCTTGCAAACACTTGAGACTTTGATTTGAAGTTTGCCAACTTCAAAGGTAGAACTGGGTATAAGAAGAGGATCCAAAACACCAGACTTTGAGAATCTTTCGGGAATCAAGAGGAAACTCTGCCCAGAATAGCTGAAGGAGGAGTACTGTCCCTTTGCTGTGTTGCTTTGCTGGACTTGCCTGCAGTTGCTGCTTCTGCCTGAAAAGAGTGCAAAGGGTGAACTTTGCTGTGTGTCCTGCTTGAGAAAAATCTGCAAGGGCTTGGAGTAAAGCTTGCCTCTTGTTGGAAGTCTCAGGGACACCAAAGACTTCAGCTTCCTCGACCTGCAGCATTGGGACCTGTGCGTTTTGTGTTGTTCAAGAGGAGAAACTACACAGGGCAACCACATCTATCATAGCTACAACTCACTCTTCATCTTCCTGTCTACTTTCTTCTTGCTCCTCCAAAGTTAACCTTGACAAACAATCTGCATGATAATTCTTCCCTCCTTGAAGGTATTTTATACAAAAATTGTACTCTTGGAGTTTTGATAATAACCTGATCAAACGTGCAGACGCTTTGCCAAGTCCATTTCCGCTTAACATGTAAACTAAAGGTTTATGATCCGTATATAGATCAAATGTCATTCCCCAAACATATGTTTTAAATTTCTCCACTGCCCACACACAGGCTAAGGCTTCCCTTTCTATAGTGCTATAATTTCTTTCGGCCTCTGAAAGGGTTCTCGAAGCAAAACATACTGTATTTTCCTTGCCTCTTAACCATTGTCCAAATACAGCCCCTATTCCTTTAAGACTAGCATCAACCGTGATGAATGACTTTCCTTGAGGTTCAAAGGGTTGCAGAGAAGGTGCTGCCACAACTAGTTTTTTGATTTCTTTAAAAGCCTGGTCTACCTGTTCTGACCAAACAAATTTGACTCATTTCTTAATAAGGGATTGTAAAGGCTGTACCAAAAGACTGTAACCTGGCACAAACCTAGCACAGTAAGCAAATCCTTGTCTGTAGGAGGAGAAGCGTCCACTATGGCCTTCACATTACATGCCTTGGGTCTGATTCCTGACTCTGAAATTGTGTGCCCTAAGTATTCTACTTCTTTTGTCATGAAATTGCATTTATCTAGTTTTACTGTCATACCATGTTGAGACAATAAACTCAACACATTTTCCAAAACCTCAATATGTTCATCCTTCGTTCTAGTGAACACAAGAATATCGTCCTTATATGCTTGAACTTGTTTCACTTCACTAAACAAATTATTCATCAGTTTTTGAAAGACACTAGCCGCTGAGACAAGCCCAAAAGGTAATCTCAAATATTTATAGGCCCCAAAAGGTGTGACAAATGTAGTCAAAGACTGAGAGTCAGGTGTAAGCACTATCTGATGGTAGGCTGAGCGAAGATCTATAGTAGTGAAGTACCTAGCATCTCCTACATTAGCCAACATCTCCTGTATGTGAGGTAACGGATGGCAATCTACTACTATATTCTGATTAAGTGACCTGAGATCCACACAAAGCCTCAAATCACCTGTTTTTTTCTTCGTTATGACAACTGTGACACCCACTCAGATGAATCTGTGGGTGTAATTACTCCTTCCTCAGTCAACTTCCCCAAAAGTTTCTTTAGATCATCTCTTATACTTAGAGGTACTGTTCTGACTTTGTGTACAACTGGAATCGCTCCTTTTTTAAGTTTAATGTGATGTTCAAATCCCTCTACTCTACCTATAGCATCCCTAAAAACTTCAGGAAACTTCTGTGCCATCAACTTTTTGATATCCTCTTCGTTCTCAATACTTAAAACAGGCAAATTACCCAGCACAACAGGATTTGTACGGCCCGGACATAAGTATATACCCAACTTTGCTAAATCTCTCCATCCCACAATGTCTCATCCTTTGACAGCCACATACATTTTTATATTGATTACTCTGCCTAAGCACTCCATATTGGAAATAAAATAACCTAACAAGTCAACATCTTGTTCTCCAAATGCTTTTGGACATATATCAGCTGGTATCAACTTTGAATCCTTAGGCCATAGCTTGTAAAATGTGTTATCAGCTAGAATGGTTACAGGTGCACCTGAATCTGCCATAACTGTCATTTGTTTCTTATCAACAGTGATTTGACAAAAGGGTCCTTTAATAGCTTTACTTTCTCCACAACTCGGAATGTCCCTTTCCCTGGAGTCCAAGTCTATAGTCAATAGTACATTTGAAAATGTATCTCTACATTCTTGCACATATTCTTCCTCATCAGGTAAACTGAGACTGTTGACTTTCGTCTTGTTGTACGTTCCTACTGATGCTCTGCATACTGACTGGAAATGCCCCATTTTGTGACATCTGTTACATTTCTTCCCTTGTGCAGGACACAATGGAGAGTTTCCAATATGATTCTTTGATCCGCATCTACAGTATAGCAAGTGTTGATGTTTTTCCGAAATTAGTTTTCTTTTCTCAAGGTACATATAGATGTGGGTCAATTAGAAAGTAATTAATGGGAGACAAACCACTATGGTTTTGATGCTCTTCCACATGGCTGGACATTACTTGGATGGTGACAATAGATCTCTCAATACCCTTCGCAATGTATATGGTTTCCATCAACGACGGATTCCTGCAAGTCAACAATGTCTCTTGAATCTTCTTTTAGAAGCAGTGGAAGACAAACCGATCTCCTATGTAAATATCCACACTGTTCTCAAACTCACATTTGGATGCTAAAATTCGTAATTTAGCAATGTATTCCTCCACCGTTTCATCACAAGTTTGCTTAAATTTGAAAACATTGTGT
Organism: Pleurodeles waltl; assembly: GCF_031143425.1. Lineage (NCBI taxonomy): Eukaryota > Metazoa > Chordata > Amphibia > Caudata > Salamandridae > Pleurodeles > Pleurodeles waltl. The sequence continues at coordinate 304,450,880 of NC_090446.1, forward strand.
CTTTCTAAAAGAACATTAGATGCCTCCAAATATTGCTTGCTCATGCATTCTTTCGCTTCCAAATACACATTCTAAGGTATATTTTCATTGGTAGGAGCAGTTATTACTGGAAGATTGTCAAAAACCCTTTGTCCTGCAATTCCTAAATGATTGAAGAGCAAGGCCAACTTCCTAACTGGCGCATATTCACTTGCATCAATAGCAGTAATATAATTCTCAAAAATACGTAACCACTCCTTCCATTTAATCTCTGGTTTACCATGTTTTTGTAAAAAAGGTGGTGGATTGAATATCATTTTGAGCTGTCGCCATTCCAAAAAAAACAGGTATATTACATGTATTGTAAAGTACTTTGCTTATTTATTTATTTTAATGTTCATATACCAGTACTTTTCATGTAAATATTTAACATCCCAAACCAAAATGGCAGTCGGAGGAAAAACTGAAGATAAGATCTTCTTATATCGGTAAATAGTCTGTTGAATTTGTCCATATTATTTATATTTATTTCTTAAATCAGTATAAACACATATCACAGAACATGCCGCATAAAAAAAAACTTGAGTGCGCACTCAATACTTTGATCCAAGCGCGTTGATATCCTCCTGTGTCCCAGGGTGCAATGCTTGAAAACGAGAAGTCACGCGTGTACAAGTGCACGTCTAAGCCACCCGTTGTATCGCACGCATCAAAAGGAGAGTGCGCGTTTCAGATTAAAGAGCGCACGCGTCTCCGTTCACCACGAACTTAGCGCTGCTCGTGTATGGCACGAGTCGAAACGAGAGCGCGCACTTCAAGTTTAAAGACAAACACGAGCTCAGCGCTGTTTAGGAATGTCACGCTTCCACAAAAACTCACAGTTTTTTTTTCTTGAATCCTGCGAAAGTGATTGAGTCGCCGTCCGCCGTTGCATATGTTTCTATTTTATACTTGTCAGTGGGTTCACACATCCAATTTGTTTTCTTTACCCCACTCCTGGTACCAAAATGTGGAGGGGAGCGGCAAGAAGAACAAGATCCAGACGAGGTAAGTTAGAGGACAGAGTAAAGGCTTATTCCACAAAATGTCAGTGAGATAGGAACCCACGACCGAGGCTTCCGATAAGCTCCAAGCTCCAGCGAAAATAACTGAACCCGGTGGAACAGGAGTTTCATCGAACGCCTCAAGATTCCAGGATTCCGAATAACATCAGAATCACACAGAAAATAGAAGAAATACCACATACTACAACCACCAACGTCAGAAGCTCTCAGACGCAAACTGACACCTGGGATACAACGCAAAGCTGTGACCTGTGTAGACAGTACCATAGTCCCAGCGTACTAGGCTTACATAACAGACCTGAAGTGCAAAGGGGAACCAAAAATGAAAACAGAGCTAACCGCGAATCATTGGGACAGCCTATTAGAGTATATGAAAATGGTCATCAGGAACCCCTGTTTCAAATATATGCAACTTAATTATATAGACTCCACATATCTGTCCCCAGCCTGACTAGCCAAATTGTATCCAGGTATACCATCAAGGTGCCCTAGACGCCAAACTTATATGTCTGATTTATTTCACATGGCTTAGGATTGCCACACCATGAATACCCACTGGATAATCATTATAGGCATACTGAGAGACCTGATGGGCCGATTGTTACCAATAATGATGGCAACAATTCCTCAGGCCAACGAAAGCTAAACAAGTGTCCACATTTTTGGACTGGGCCTCACTCCTGGGGAAACGTAACATAGCAGTGCACTGGAAGGCGTCCGAACCTACCCCTGGTGGCTCGAGGACTGAATAACCTGATGTAATTGACCCCTCCAGAGATCGCAGTTCACCTCCATGTACGTAGACTGGGAGAGTAAAACTGTTAACTGAATAGGACACCTTACTCATGGCACTTCAAGCCAAATCAGATGAGAGGAACCCCTAAGGAGGAACTGACCGAGACTACCTAATTCCTACACAGGCTGAAATGACACACTCTACATGACACGGAATGGGACTAATGAGATTTGTATGGAAAACACAACTCACCCCAACTTAGATGCACAGTTAAGTGGAATGAGGGGACCGGCAAATGAGCAACTCGTCTCACACAACATTGAGATACACCGGCAAAAGGGATACACGAGCAAAAGTTGACGACAAAAGCGGAATAGAGGAAGATAGCGGGGGGTCTGATAATGAAGGGATGCATAATAGTACGGTGAATCAAACAAGCAGATTTGAATTGCGAGGATGAGTTTTAACGGAACTGTTATGTTGTATTGATGCTCAAGAACTGACATTCATCAATATATCCACTATGTTATCAGCAGGGATCATACTGTTATAAATACATAAAATTGTATGCAGGTGTAATAGATGTCATGTTAAAACCCAATAATGAGCTTAAAAAAAAAATAGAGAGGTCTGTGTTGTCATTGCACATTTTCCAGAGTGCTTAGTGTTGAGTGCGATGGCCTTGTGGATGAAAAGCTCTTTCTGAGTAAGAATGTACTCTGAAGATAAGTTGTGTTGAGTGTCTGAAAACAGTCCTGATGGAAGAGGAGTCTTCTGGTAACAGACGGAGCCTCTGCGTTCAGCGGGGGGCGGCAGTGAGTTATATACTGACATAGAAGTGGCCCCAAAGGGGTGTCAAGAATTGAGGAGTATGCCAAAGCTTGGTATAAGTGACCTCTTACCTCTTCCAAAAGCCCCCTACAGGCCTCTTTCCATGTTTTCTAAAAGTGTCCCTCCTGAGTTAGGACTGCCGCAGCGACAGAGAGATAGGTAGCCCTTGGTGCCTGGTTACAGAAACAACCCCAGTGAGCTCAGAGGTCATTCTCGTCCCATTGTCTAGTAATTCCTTTGGGGCTGTCTTGGAAAGTATGTTGGGAGCCCCTATTGAGAATGCTAGAATGATCCATCACCCCTGACTGGAAGGCATGGATGGGTATAATCCCCTCTGATATGGCACTTTCCTGTTTAGCCCCCAATGAGCAATGCAGCTTGAACCCACTTATAATAATTGAATAAACGGGGGCTTTAACACGCTGATTTAGCTTTGTTGATCCTTTTTGGGCAAATATACATTTTGATATACAGGTGTTGAACTGGTAGAACACCACGAAGAGGCACTTTTATTTATTAAGGTTAGGTTGCCGGTACAATAAACAGTGGAGTTCTCCACTTCACACTCAAACTCAGGGGTGTCAAACAGGAAACTACATCACTTGACCTGTACTTTGCTGACATCTCATGAACATAAAAAGCATCCTAACTAACATGTGTATATTAAGCCAGTACAAGGCATATTGAATAGGCAATCAGCAACCAGGTATGGCTGCCCATAAACTCCTTACTCTGGGCACAGTGCCCATTGTAGGAAAATGGCTCCCTGTTGTAGTTACCCCCACTTTTTGCCTGATATTGATGCTGACTTGACTGAGAAGTGTGCTGGGATCCTGCTAACCAGGCCCCAGCACCAGTGCTCTTTCACTTAAAAATGTACCATTGTTCCACAATTGGCATATCCCTGGCACACAGCTGCATGAGCAATATGCCCCTCCAGTGTCTTAGTCTATTCTCAGACATTGTAAGTACAGTGTGGCCATATTAAGTGTATGGTCTGGAAGTTTGTCAAAACAAACTCCACAGCTCCATAATGGCTACACTGAATACTGGGAAGTTTGGTATCAAACTTCTCAGAATAATAAACTCACACTGATGCCAGTGTTGAATGTATTACAAAATGTACACAGATGGCATCTTAGAAGATGCCCCCTGTATTTTACCCAATCCTTCAGTGCAGGACTGACTGGTCTCTGCCAGCCTGCCACTGAGATGAGTTTCTGACCCCCTGGGGAGAGAGCCTTTGTGTTCTCTGAGGCCAGAAATAAAGCCTGCACTGGGTGGAGGTGCTTAACACTGCCACTCTGCAGGAACTGTAACGTCTAGTAGTGAGCCTCAAAGACTCAAGCTTCGTGTCACAATGCCCCACGGCACTCCAGCTAGTGGAGATGCCTGCCCCTGGATACAGCCCCCACTTTTGGCAGCAAGTCCAGAGGAGATAATGAGAAAAACAAGGAGGAGTCACCTACCAGTCAGGACAGCCCCTAAGGTGCCCTGAGCTAAGGTGACCCGTGCCTTTAGAAATCCTCCATCTTGGTTTTGGAGGATTCCCCCAATAGGAATAGGGATGTGTCCCCCTCCCCTCAAGGAGGAGGCACAAGGAGGGTGTAGCCACCCTCAAGGACAGTAGCCATTGGCTACTGCCCCCAGACCTAAACACACCCCTAAATTCTGTATTTAGAGGTGACCCTGAACCCAGGAAATCAGATTCCTGCAACCTACAACAACAAGAAGGACTGCTGACCTGAAAGCCCCACAGAGACGATGGAGACAACTACTGACTTGGCCCCAGCCCTTCCAGACTGTCTCAAGACTCAAGGAACCTGCACAGCGATGCATCCGACAGGGACCAGTGACCTCTGAGGACTCAGAGGACTGCCCTGAACTCGAAGGACCAATTAAACTCCAGAGAACAGCAGCACTGTTCACAAACTGCAACAACTTTGCAACTTTAAAGCAACTTTTAAAGAACTCTGTCTTCCCGCCAGAAGCATGAGACTTCTCACTCTGCACCCGACGCCCCCTGGCTCGAGTTCAGGAGAACTAACACCGCAGAGTGGACTCCCAGGCGACTACGATGACGTGAGTACCCTGAGTCAACCCCTCTGCACCCCCACAGCGACACCTGCAGAGGGGATCCAGAGGATCCCCCTGACCGCAACTGCCTGGTAACAAAGGAACCGATGCCTGGACCAAGCACTTCACCCGCAGCCCCCAGGACCGATAGGAACCACCTACTAGTGCAGAAGTGACTAGCAGGCGGCCCTCATCCTAGCCCAGTCGGTAGCTGGCCCGAGATGCCCCCCTGTGCCCCTGCCTGCATCGCCTAAGTGACCCCCGGGTCCCTCCATTTTTTTCAATAGCAAACCCGACACCTGATTTGCCTACTGCACCCTGCCGCCCCATTGCCGCTGAGTGTGTGTTTTGTGGGCTTGTGTGTGTCCCCCCCAGTGTTCCACAAAACCCCCCTGGTCTGCTCCCCGAGGACGCAGGTACTTACCTGTAAGCAGACTATGACCGGAGCACTCATGTTCTTAATAGGCACCTATGTGTTTTGGGCCCTCCTTTGACCTCTGCACCTGACAGGCCCTGTGTTGCTGGTGCTGAGGCTTTGGGGTTGCCTTGAACCCCCAACGGGGGGCTGCCTATGCCCAGGAAACTGACTGTGTAAGTGCTTTACATACCTGAGAAACCTAACCAAACTTACCTCCCCCAGGAACTGTTGATTTTTGCAGTGTCCACTTTTAAAATAGCTTTTTGCCATTTTAACCAAAACTGTGTGTACTACTGTTTTAAATCAAAGTTCTATACTTGCCTGTGTGTACTCACCTCAAACCTTGAATCTTGTGGTTCTAAAATACATTAAGAAAATATAGTTTTCTTTATAAAACCTATTGGCCTGGAGTTAAGTCTTTGAGTGTGTATACCTCATGTATTGCCTGTGTGTGTACAACAAATGCTTAACACTACCCTCTGATAGGCCTACTGCTCGACCACACTACCGCAAAATAGAGCATTAGTGTTATATAATTTTGCCACTATCAACCTCTAAGAGGAACCCTTGTGCACAATATCTCTCACTTTGAGATAGTATATACAGAGCCAACTTCCTACACCCATGCTAACTCAGCTCTCTATAAAACTAATATTATTATTTCCACATACTTTTATGATAGATATGCCGAGAGTATGAAAAACAAACGTAGAGATAGATATTCATATCAGCTTCATCTGAACAGTTCACCAGCATCAAATTTGCTATTTTTCGCCGATGCTAATTTTCCACCCTGATGGCAATTTGTCCTTTTCTTTCAAATGCTTAATACAAATGTAAGCATGCGGAAACACGTCGCCTGCTCTCGAGGAGAGGGAGATCTTTAATCGTAAAAAATGCGTCCTCAATCAGACCGCGCTACTAATGGTTTGTCATTTCAGGACGGCGGAGCTCCTCCATGCCCCCCTCCCACCACCCTCTTTGAGCCAACCCCGCCAGCCCCGCCCAAGCCCCCCGAGGCAGCATTTACATTTCTTAATAACCCTTGATTCATATTCATGACGTGGAGAGGGCTGGAACAGCTGAGCGCACGACACTAATTCAATTTGAGCAAACCTCCGTGTGTTTAGTTAATCACCGAGGGACCCGGGCTCCTCACTTCAATTATTTATTTGGAATTAGATCTTGAAGCATGGGGACTCAAGAGCAACCGGGAGCGGATAAAAAAATAGCGCAAATTTCTTCCTCCTGATCTGACTTGTTTCTCAACTCAAGTCCTTTCTACCCTCCTGAAAATATAAAATCAACACGCTTCTTAAGTATACTTTTACAGTTATTTGTCAGTTTTCATCCTTTTCCCTTCTTTTTGCCATGTTGTCTAAGAAAACGAAAAAAATTGGGCCTAATTTAGATATTGGTGGAGGAGTTACTCCCTCACAATGGTAACAGAAATCCTGTCCATCGAAATGGAAATCCTATTTTATTCAATGAGATTTCGATTTAGGATAAAAAATCACTGTTGTGCCTGAGTAACCCATCTGCCAATGCCGAACTTAGTCCCAAGGTCTTGACTATCTGAAGACCTAGCTACAAAGCGGCTTCTGATTAAAAAAAAATACAAAAAATAAAAAGTACTTCAATTGAAATAAAATACTGGTCTTATATCGCCTGATTTGTTTTCAAAGAGCTCATATGCCTTTGATTAAGTTGTGAAAAAAAATAAGTGCAGGGGTCCACTGGTTTTCTTGGGAGCTCAATGCTGGTACTGCCAGATGTCTAGGTTGTCTGGGTCTTTTTTCGACTAACCTACACTTCATGGCTGTATGTCACTCTTGCAGGTTCTTTTTGGCACCTGCTTTCTCTGTCTAGCACAATTTTCTTTTCTCCTGTCTCCCTCTTCAGCTTTTTCCGCTCTTGTTCTGGGTCACATTCTGATGATAAAAAGTAAATCCTGTGCTGCAAAAATAAGAACAGGTGCCTGTCCCTGAACAGAGTAAGAACTGCCTTATTTTCTTTGCACTTTTACAATTTTCTCCAGATGGCACGTGTGCATTGCCTGCATAACACTGCTGCTTTCTGAAGTTGAAGATTTGTGGGGCCTGGGTACAAAACTGGAAGTGTGGCCAGACTCCTTGATCTAAGTAGAAAAATGTTCTCTGAAAGAAAATTACTGTTCTCTTTTATCAGGCAGCTCAGCATTTGGAGCTACCTAGGGCGTGACAGTCATTAGCTGCCTCAAAATAAATCTGCTAGCCAGGCCAACTTTACTTTAATTACATACATACAGTTTGTGACACAAGTGCGAAGATGTCACGACAGTAGCATGATAAGGATGCCATGGGCTCTGGTTCAAGCATGCAAAATGGCCAATTTGTTTGGTGTTGGGGTATTAAATATAGCAATTATCAGGGTTCACTGGTCCCTCAGGGCTTTCGCCCCAGAGTCACTGCCTCTGCTGCACCAATGGTAGCAACGCCTGCGCGTGAACAGCACAAATCCAGGGCAAATGGTTAATTCTGCCACTAACTTGTGACAGGCTTGAAGATGATGCGGTCAAAGTGAATCTCCCAAGAAGTAAGGTTCCACAGAGCTGGTGAGAAAATGGTGGCAGGACTTACTTCACTAGGGTATGGATGGAGTCTGTGTAGATCTAAAATGGTACACTGGCTCCATAAAACGAAACAGGGGCGTGAAGAAGGAAGCAGGTCCTACCTCAATAAAGTGTGCATATAATGATTGTAGTTCTCTGGTGACAGAACACATGAGAAAGTTCAAAACACGTGCATGAAGAAGAAAACAGCAATTATTTCAACAGGGTATGTACACACTGTTCGGGCTTCTCTATTGACAAAACACTGTAGAGAGCAGGACCCTTGGAAAATGAAGTATGAACCAGGTTGTCCCTAACTGAGACTTGCCTGTCTCTATGTGGTCCTCACTGGTGCAATCTTGACACATGTAGATGAATATAGCCTTAGAACCAGCCGTAGCGGGCTCTACCGGCTATTAAAGGCCCGCTCCCGAGTTAAATGCCCGAGCCGAAGGCGAGGGCATTTAACAAGGGAAAGGGCCTTTAATAGCCGGTAGAGCCCGCTACGGCGGGTTCTAAGGCTATTAGAACATTCTGCCACTCAGGGCAGAATGTTCTCTTAAAAAAAACAAATTGTTCACGGAGCCCGAGGGGATTAGAATCCTCTTGGGCTCCGTGAGGCTTTGTTCACAGCTGCTGTGAACAAAGCCCATTGGAATGTTGGCGCTGCGGGCTTTTACCGGCCAGTAAAAGCCCGCAGCACTCCATTGTTTTCAATGGAGCTGCCAACTTCCAATGTTCTAATAAGGAATAGCACCCTCCTCAGTGAGCGCTGTATGTTGTCTATGGAGTTCTCTATAGTCAGTATACTCAACAACAGTACACCTCTACATAGTGTAGGGAAACAGTTCTAGCTCGACGGGGCTTGAATGTGGTGTTTGTAGACCTTTGTTCACGGTATGCTCAGACAACTTTCAGTTTGTGAGCATTCATAAACTTCTGTCCGACCCTTTCCCACTCTGGAAACGGCTGGAGATGTTCTCCTGCAAAGCTATGGAGGAAATTTCTTTCTAGGTTCTGAAGGGGAAATTAACCCATCCACACTGGGTAGTGGTGTCGGTGAAGCAATTTCATCAAGGTGAAAATGTTTCCTGACATGCAGAGATAAAACAAGGAGTGTTATTGCACATAGGCGATGGCTTCTGTCAATGTGATGCTGTAATGTGTGCAAAAAAGTGCATTGTGGTAATACCAGGCTCACCTTCCCAAATATACTCGTGGGAGTATCTGCAAGTTCCAAAAAAAGCACAAAAATGCTTTCAAATGGGAGAAGACAGGTCCAAATACACTTTTGCTCAATTTTTGTGGATCAGTGTTTGTTGAGTTCACTGCTGCATGTCTTTCCATGCCAATCAGTCTACAGCGGTGAACAGAAGGTTGTGCTTTCTTCTCCATGGATGGAGTTTGTCACGCAGTACTTGCAAACCCTGCCATGTCTAGGGTGGCAGGTTGTGTTGGTGCGACAATGAGAGCAATGTACTGAGATGGAAATGTCAAGCAGTTGGCTGTTGGTTCGGTGGTGAGTGCAATTGGTGAAAGCATGCACAAAGGGTGCGTATATGTGCACAGAGGGATCTTGTGAGGAGAGGCAGGGTGAGGAAGGCCTCAGGATGATGGCAGTGAAGAGTGTAGTGAGTAAGAGCAGCTCTTTATTTGTAAAATAACATAAGTGCAGGGGTCCAAGGGGCACATGTACGTACCATTTTTTCTGTTGCAAAAGGTCCGATTCATAGAATCAGACCGTTTGCAATAGGAAAAAAACATGGGCCAGATGTATCAAACTTTTTTGCATTCTCAAATGGTGCGACTCACAAAAATCAGTCGTTTTGAATGCAAAAATGGCAAATACGATGTATGAAAGACATTCGCAGTGCGAAAATAAGCAATCGGTAAAATAGCGATTTCTTGCGACTGCAACATGATTTTGCGTGTCACAATCTGCGTATCACAAATAGCAACATTATTTAGTGAATCGCTATCTGCGTTACGCAAATTGCGAATTAGAATTGCGAATCGCAGCTAGCGATCTGCAAAATCATGATGCTATTTGTGAGATGCAGATTGCGACACGCAAATTCTGTTTTGCAATGCGATGCATCAAAAATTCACAAATAGCAAATATTCGCAGAATGGCAGTTTGCACAAGCAATTTACCACAAATTGAAATCAGGTGGCAACCAGGTGCAACCTATATAAAGAGGCCCAGATTGACTCAGCCACTTTTCCACAATGGCTGCACTCTACGTGATGGCAAGGAGAATGAGGATCCTGGCAGGTTTGAGGAGAGGGAGGAGGAGACAGGAGCACATTTTCAGAGTGCGCATAACCCTTTTCGACCAGAGAGAGGAGGAAATTTATGAAAAGTACAAGTTAAGCTCAGCCATGATACTTGATCTGATAGCTGATCTACAACCCCTACTGCAGAGCACCACACACAGGACCAATAGTATACCCACCCATGTACAGGTATTATGCTCCCTGCACCTATTAGCCTCAGTCAGCTATCAAGGGGTCATAGCAGCAGCAGGGGTGTCACAGAGTGCCCTCACGATTTTTCAAAGCATTTCTCAATGCCATGCTGAGCAAAATTCAACAGCACATAAGATTCCCCAACACCCCCACAGGAATAACTACAGACAAAATATGATTTCTACCAGATTGCCCAATTCCCACATGTCATAGGTGCTATCGATGGGACACATGTAGCAATCTGTCCACCATCGGTCACTGAATATGTTTATTGGAACCGCAAGAACCATCATTCCATGAACATACAAGTGATTAGCAATGCCTCCAACATCATAACCGATCTCGTGCCAGATACCCAGGTAGCACACATGACCCCTACTTCTTTCGCCACAAGGCTACTAGCTGGGGAGTTTGGCGAAGGACATCTACTGGGTAATGTAATAGTTGACAATGTTGCATTGATGTAAATGTGACATCAGACATCACAAGTACTCATTTTACTCTCTTTTCATTCCAGGAGACAGTGCCTACGCAGTGTTAACCTATATACTGACTCCCTACCTGAGCCCTGCAATGCCAGCCGAGAGGAGGTACAATGCTGCACAAAGGGCAACCCGCAGTGAGGTGGAGAGGATCTTCGGACTGCTGAAGATCCACTACAGGTGCATCCTTAAGAGTGGAGGTGCACTACTGTACAGCCCAGAGACGACCTGCAAAATTGGGCTACTTGTGCTATGTTGACCAACATTGAAACAAGGAGCATACCTGTGGAACCCACGGAGCCGGACTCAAATGAGGATGGTGATCCCTTACCACCCCTTCACCCAGTAGACAGGAGCAGTGCAGCAGAGGGCAGGCAAAGACGTGCTGACATCACGAGCAACCATTTCTAATGTAGGTAATGACAACACCACTTCATTTTTATGTATTTCTGTAGTTAGCATCTTTATTACCTTGAATTCAATTAATATATGTGTCAATATGACATAGCTATGCACTATAGGCAAACGTGCGAGTTATAGTGTCACACTATTAGCATCATAGTATAACTGTAGTGCTACATGTTTAGGTAGACCCCTGTAGCCCTCAACATTACTTCCTACGTCCACGCACTCCACTTGAGTGTTCAGTGGCCTCGCTGGCACCTCTTGTAGCAGGTTTCAAGACAGTACTCTGTCTGGTACTGCGACACCTAGGATCCATCACAGGGCCTGTGAGACTGCTGAGGCTAGAGAGCTCCTCACTATCCCCACCACCAAGTTCGCTATATGTAGCACTGTGTGCTGTCTGCATTGCATCCAGAACACTGGTTATGTGCACCAATCCCTGTGCAACGTCCCAAATGCAATGTGCCATCTCCACCTGTATACCCACAGCACATCGTGAAATCAAGGCAGTTGAGCTAGCGAGCCAGTTGGCCGATCTGCAGAACCCATCAAACCTTCCCATGAATTGGTTATGGTGCCTAAGGTGGCTGACACGCTCCTGCTGAACCTCAGTGCAGAGTTCCCTAATAACGCTTGTCAACTCCTTTGTGTTTTCGGCTGCTGTTTGATGTCCCTCATTCAGAGACTCTAACTGCTTGTGCATGGATCCCATGTTTTCATTGAGTGTAGCCAACTGCTTGTTCAGTACTCCCATATTGTCATTGTGAGAAAAAAACTGCCTGTGCATTGACCTCATGTGTTTGCGTTGCAGGCGCAGCACTTTCAGCATTGAAGCTTTGAGGCCGCCAAAGATTGATGGGCCCTCTCCTTCATCTGTGCACTGTCTGCCTGCATTGTGATACCTCCTGAGGGGAGTTGACTGATGCTGGGGCAGGGACTGCTGTCTCCCTGTGGATATAGCCTCTGGGGGTGGTGTGGTTACTTCATCCAGCATTTCATCAGAGTCCAGATTATACTCTGGGAGAGGTAACACCCTTGCCCTGCGTCTAGTTGGTGCAATACTGAAGGACTCATTGGTGTTTGAGTCGGACTGTGGCTGTGTTTCGCCATCCCCCAATTTTCCACCTTCTGCTGCGTCAGGGTCCGGGACATCTACAACGACAATGTGCAGCACGTTATTTATGAATATTTCACTAAATGTTGCACAATAATAATTAATGTACACTAACATTATATCGCTGTGACTTCTTTGTGTTGTTCCTCTGTGTGGCTGTAGACTGCCTTGCTATATATGTGGGATTAGCACTTTAGGGGTGTGGGCTACCACTCCCATAAGGCATTGTTGGGTTGTATGTAAGATGTGGCATGGGCTAGTTATCACAATGCATCAAGCTAATAGCTATTTTCTAAGGGGCATTTGTACATGCACATATGGGGATACACATCATGACTGCCCTTACCTTTGCTGCTGCTGGGTGTCCCTGAGGTGTCAATCTTAGTGACACCACTGACAGCTTCAGGAAGCAGTGTGGACTCCACCTTGTCTTCCAATGGTGTAGACAGTGTCTGGGTGGGTGGTCCTCCTCCGGTGCTCCTTGCCTCCTTTAGCCTGCTGGCCACCCTCTCTTTGGCACAGGAACGCAAGTCGTACCATTGCTTACATATCTCCTCAACAGTGCGCTGCACAACACCCACTGCACATATTTTTGTCTGGATTTTTGACCACAGTTTCGTCTGCTCACTATCAGGTACCTGGAGTGAGTTCTTCCTAAAATGTTTGTCGTGGTTCCTTACCACCTTCTCAGTGAGCACCTCCAATTCCTGCTCACTGAATTTGAGCTTGCACTTCCTGCCTCCTTTCTCCTTCACATTCCCATCATTGGCCATGTTACTGTTTGGTCCTGGCTGGATTACACAACTGCCTCCCTGATGCTGGGCTGTGTCTCTCTGCCTGCTCCTGTGGGAGTGGCTTCTGGAAACAGCATGGGCTGTCTCACTTGCTGGTTGTGATGTCATCAGCTTGTTCCGGTTTGCAGTTTTTGCAATTCGCGATTTTCAAATACCGACTCGCGAATTTTTTTGCAATTCAGTATTTGCAACTCACAAATTGTGTTTGCGAATTTTAAGATTCAGAGACTCCAACTGCTTGTACATGGATCCCATGTTTTCATTGAGTGCATCCAACTGCTTGTTCAGTACTCCCATATTGTCATTGTGAGACACAAACTGCCTGTGCACTGACCTCATGTGTTTACATTGCAGGCGCAGCACTTTTAGCATGGAAGCTTCAAGGCTGCCAAAGATTGATGAGCCATCTCCTTCATCTGTGCACTGTCTGACTGCAGCGTGATGCCTCCTGAGGGGATTTGACTGATGCTGGGGCAGGGACTGCTGTCTTCCTGTGGATCTAGCCTCTAGGGGTGGTGTGGGTACTTCATCTAGCATTTTATCTGAATCCAGGTTATACTCTGGTAGAGGTAACACCCTTGCTCTGCGTCTAGTTGGTGCAATACTGAAGGACTCATTGGTGTTTGAGTCTGACTGCGGCTGTGTTTCACCATTCCCCAAATTTCCACCTTCTGCTTTGTCAGGGTCCGCGACATCTACAGTGACAATGTGCAGCATGTCATTTATGAATATTTCACTAAATGTTGCACTATAATAATTAATGTACACTAACATCGTATCACTGTGATTTGTTTGTGTTTTTCCTCTGTGGGGCTGTACACTAATTTGCTATATATGTGGGATTAGCACTTTAGGGGTGTGGACTACCACTTCCATAAGGCATTGTTGGGTTGTATGTAAGATGTGGCATGGGCTACTTATCACAGTGCATCGAGCTAATAGCTATTTTCTTAAGGGCCATTTGTACATGCACATATGGGGATACACATCATTACTGCCCTTACTTTTGCTGGTGCTGGGTGTCCCTGAGGTGTCAATGTCAGTGACACCACTGACAGCTTCAGGAAGCAGTGTGGACTGCACCATGTCTTCCAATGGTGTAGACGGTATCTGGGTGGGTGGTCCTCCTCCGCTGCTCCTTGCCTCCTTTAGCCTGCTGGCCACCCTCTCTTTGGCACGGGAACGCAAGTCATACCATTGCTTGCATATCTCCTCAACAGTGCGCTGCACAACACCCACTGCACATATTTTTGTCTGGATTTCTGACCACTGTTTCCTCTCCTCACTTTCAGGTACCTGGAGTGAGTTCTTCCTAAAATGTTTGTTGTGGTTCCTTACCGCCTCCTCAGTGAGCACCTCCAATTTCTGCTCACTGAATTTGAGCTTGCGCTTCCTGGCTCCTCCTTCACATTCCCATCATTGGCCATGTTACTGTTTGGTCCTGGCTGGATCGCACAACTGCCTCCCTGATGCTCAGCTGTATCTCTCAGCCTGCTCCTGTGGGAGTGGCTCCTGGAACCAGCATGTGCTGACTCACTTTCTGGTTGTGATGTCATCAGTATGTTCCGGTTTGCCGTTTTCGCAATTTGCAATTTTCAAATACCGACTCGCAAATTCTTTTGCAATTCTGTATTTGCAACTCGCAAATTGTGTTTGCGAATTTTAAGAAATCGCTATTAACGACTCGCAATTTTGATACATCCCGTTTTGCAATTCTAAAACAGAGATTTCTTAAAATTCGCTATTTAATAAATGCAAACGGGGAGCTTGATACATCTATTCCCTATTTTGGTATGTACAGAGCCCATTTTGCGCCTTGGTAATCTATTTACTGAATCGCAAAATAAGTTTGCGAGTCGAAATTAGGAAGGGGCGTTCCCTTCCTAATTGCGAGTCGCAGCGCGATGTAGCATTGTTTTGTGACGGTGAATGCGGTCACAAAACAATCTCAGTTAGCACCAGTTTCAAACTGGTGCTAACCCATTTGCAAACAGGAAGGGGTGACCAGGGGACCCCCTCCCCTTTGTGAATGGCAGCGAAAATATTTTTTCTGAGCAGGCAGTGGTTTTTCAGACCAGGCAGTGGTCCAATGTTTACTAATGCTAATAAAGAAATACAACTTGCTCATTAAAAGGCTGCTGTACTCTTTTGGCTTTATGAACGTTGGTTGATAATACATCTAATTTGCTTTGCTGCAATTAGTATCTGCTGTTAGAAACTGACAAATTGCCTCTGAACCATCCTTGATGTGCTTTAGCTTGTTGTTAATGACGGGTTAGTAGGTTTAATGTATACTACTAGTCTCTAATACCTTACTTAGCACACAAATTGAAGCAATAAAATTGAATCTAAAGCTAAAAGTAAAAGGCCATCGAACTAGTCGGGGTGACCTACAGGAAAAGCACGTAACCATAATAAATTAAAAATATATTAATAATAAAACAACAGCTTTAATATTAATACGCCCAATGTTAAAGAGCTTGTGAATTTATTCAATACTCATTTTATGGATTTTGAGCATTGCAGAAAAAAGTCAAGAAAGGGGGAGGGGAATGAGCCAGAAGACCTTTACAGTACCTTACAGAATATTAGAACGAGAAAACGACATCACAGAGGAGAAGCAATCCATATTGCAAAACATTATAAATGACAGTATACATATAAAGCAACAAAAATCCCTTGTAATTCTATATAGAGAATGGAATTATAAAACAGTGCATCACATATAGCTTATATATGAACATTTTATCTAAAAATATTGTTTCATTGTTGTTATTAATTGTTAAAGATAAGGGGATGTTTGAAGTTTTAAACCCCCCCTTGAAATCAATATAGTATGTACTTTTATATCTGACGGAGGTGTTTGTTTGGTTGTGGTACTCTACAAGTGAATCAATGGCACCGCTCTGCAAAAGGAAGCTGTGCTTTAAAGAGATGTTTGTACATCTGGACGTTAGCTTCTATTGTGTGGTACTTGTGAAAGGAAGATATATTTATAAAAATGATTTGGATGCCCCTCCGCCTGTCCCCCATCCCCGGCTCTCTCTGCCAATGCTTCCATGTATCGACTTGGTTTGTAAAAGAATTTCACTTCTGTCACCCTTTTGTTACGCAGTACTGCTCATTTTCAGGGAGATGGGTGGAGTGCAGCTCTGATAATCTGTAATCTCAGTTCATGCTGTGGCCCCTGCTTTTAATGTTATTGTCTTTTTCAATACATTATTTTTACCATTATATTCTTCTTACCTTGTTTTTTCTTTTTCATTTTTTGTTTATTTTCTGCGTGCCTTGTGCAAATGGCTTCCTTTCACTTATACAGCTAATGTATTTTGGCCGGAGAAATATTAATTTAAATTTCATCTGCAGGAAAGTACCACATTTGATGGCAGAAAATATTTCTTAGAAAAAACGTTGATGAGATTACTTAACACTATTTTTTCTGCCATTATATTTTCAGTGAAATTTAGGTGGTTACCGTGCGACCGCCAGTCCCCCGTCTAATAATCAGGCCACTGAGTCAGTAAGGGATTCTGTTTTCTTAATTCCACCTGGGCACCCACTAGGTGATGGGTTATTTAACTGTACTTTCCATTACTCCGAGTCCTACTTTTCATGGGCGCTGTCCTCATTAGAGTTTGATGAGGAAAATGAATGAGTAGGTAACGCCCACATTGCTGCCCACAAAACTTACTGGTGATCGCTAATGGTCAGTCCTACCTTTCATCATCACCGTGCGTATAAATGAGGGATGTGGTGAGGAATACGGAGAGGAAGGTCACTGACTGGATGTCACATTATCAAATCACAAAAGGTAATTTTCCCTTTCCATCCTTCCAGGGATCAATACAAATAGGTAACCGCCCCCTCAGAAATTCTTTGAAAACACATCAGCGCCCTCTGCCTTTTTACACCAGTGGTTTTCAAACT
The DNA here is from genome assembly GCF_031143425.1 of Pleurodeles waltl. NCBI lineage: Eukaryota > Metazoa > Chordata > Amphibia > Caudata > Salamandridae > Pleurodeles > Pleurodeles waltl. The sequence goes on from NC_090446.1 coordinate 304,467,765, forward strand.
TTTTAATGCTGCGCCCCTCCAGTGGGGGAAAAAATTATTGCCCCCTTCCCAGAGATTTTCACAATTATTCTATCAAGTTGGCAATGTTTAAACGTGTCTAGACTTATTTAAGCAATTGCAGTTCAGTTTTAAAATGCAATAAATTGCTTTCTGCTTAAAACAATGCATGGTTATTCCTTTGGCCAGAGTCTGGCGTTCCCCCTGGGATCGCTGGAGGCCCCGTAGTGCGCCCGCCCCCCCAGTTTGAAGACCCCTGCTTTACACTAATACAAATTGTAGACTGCCGAACTGACCCTATTGTTTTCATCTAGGAGCCATGAAATGCATCCTATTCACAAAGCATTGTACATGCTAACTCCTCCTCTCATCTTTAGTTCTCTGTTGTTCCAGTTACAGAGAAATCACACTAATACTATTTGGTGCAGGCCTCGTGGCATGAAAATGCTAAAGGAAGAAATAAACACTTAAATAAGTGAGTTGGTAACAGCTGTAATTGATAGCCCAACAATACTGCAACAATGCAGCAGCAGGAGTTATTACTAAGCAACTTCTAGAAAATTAACTCACAGGCAATGGTGACCAGCCAGACATTTAACGATTATAAATCATTTGAATAGGGTCTCAAGAGGGCAAGAGCAGAAAAGAGCTACTGAAGCTTAGATTAAAGGGGATATACCGGGATAAAGAGCTTAATTTGAGCCGGTGGTTGCAGGCCATGGGCACTAACATTCAATTTTGGGATCCCTCACTAGGGTATCTGGTGATCCTTTAAAGAGGCATCAGGTGGAATCAAAACTACTCAGGCAGACTTGGTGTTCAGCATCCCCGGTATTCGATATTCGTATTGTTCAGCAACTCCAATAATGTAGTGCCGGTGAGAGACTTCTGAGCAGCCCATTGGGCACTGGCACATGTTGTTCTACAAATTAAGCACTGCCGGAATATCGTAGGAGCGTTTGACACAAACATTACGACCTAAATATGCTGTTTACAAAACTATTACCAAAGTGGAATTAATATTAACAAAATCCACACCCAAATGGATGATATTTCAGTAAACAATACTTATGTCAGACGATAATTCTGGCTATGATATTTCACCATACACACATTAAAGGACAGTAAAACACGGGGGCCTAGGAGGGGGCCTAGGGCAAGAGCTCTGCAGTCGAATTACCTCGCCTATGATTGCTCTGGGAGGTGACTTACATTACTGATCATTGTCCTTAAGTAATGTAGAAAATCCCATTATGAAATCCCCCAGTACCGTTGAATGAGAAAGACTATAACAGGAGTAAATGTATGTTCAAAATGCCGTTTAATTAAACACTTAGATGTTTTCAATTTATTTTTCTCTAATATGTGTGTACACGTGCATCATTTGCAGGCAGGTGGCGGATGGCTGATCATTGAGGCAGGCGAGCAGGCAAGTGCCTGGAATGAACATTTAAATGGAAAAGGAAGGCGGGGAGAAATGGAATGGCAGCTTTTGTAGAAATGTACGGATCCCTAAGGTTATCTCCTCCCCTGGAATCCAGATTTATTTCTGGGGCAGCCTTCTCGTCCCCTTACACTTCACTGTGAAGCCTTCAAATTAGCCTAGAAACCTTAGGCATTCCTATGCAAGGTTGGATTGACTATTCAGACAATCTGGTATTTCCCAGTGAGCTACGAGGCAAGGTTCGACTTTCAGAGCCAAATGGTCCCAGCCGTTTTGCCCTCATGCAGACCTTCCACTTCAAACAGTGCCACCATGTGATACAATATTGGCCCATTTCACATGATCTGCCAGTGAATAGCTGTTATCACAGGGTGACACAAAGGTGAGCCCCTTCAAAGAGTGGGCTCCCACCTTGTGCTTCAAGTGCCTGCACAGCCAATGTCCATTACGGAGCATGAAAACTTCCATGACATCAGCTGCAGGCTTAGGAGCTTGTCTTCTGTTCTTTTCTTAACGGAGGGTTAGGCCAGGCAGACGTGTCAAAGGCTATGCCTTGCCCCATCCAAGCCGCTCCCACTCCTCCGCATGGTGAAATATTTTTAGAAGTTTGCAGGCCTGTTGATGGTGCTCATTGTGCTATTCTTGCCACACCACTTACAAGTGCCTGCATCCAACCGAGTGTCTTACTTGCTCGTGACTCGAAATAGCACCCAATACAAGTACCTTGTTTATGTAGACTGGATCAACAGTCATCCTGCAAAACTATCCACAGCCATGGTGAAACAAGTGCATAGAATGTTTCATCCACTGGTAACCTGAGCAGAAACCTGGAGCACAGGCCTCAGTCATCCTTCCTGGCAGGAGCAGAAACAGAAGCAGTGCTTAGAAAGATGGAAGCGCAGGCTGCAGCCTTTCTTCAGTGGTGCACCAAGCATCTGGCACGTGGTACGCTGGTCACTTAATGGGCTATTAAAGTAGCAAGTAAGCCATGAGCCCTGGTGCGAGCAAGAAAACTGGAGCTTTTGACCATTGATAAGATACTAAAATACAGCAATTGTCAGGGTTCAATGGGCCTTCCAGGGCCCTTGTGTCGCTGTACCTGTTCTCCTGCTACACCAGTGGCAGCTCTGCCCCTGGAATGGGCCCAGCTCACCCTACTGCGTGCAGCAGCAATGCCACTGTGGGGGGTTGAGGAGAGGTGAGAAGGGATGATAGAAGCCGAGATTAGAGACATGTTTGTAAATGTGTTTATAGCACACTGGAGCATTGAACATTGAGAACAATTTGGTTTCTGGCATTACACTTGTGCTGTGCATACAGGGGCAAAGTAGACTCTGGTATGTTGGTGGTGCACTACAAACCGGGGCAATATGAGTGCTACTATTATGGTACTACACTTCGGAAGTCATTGTTGCTTCAAATGCAAAGGAAATATTGATTTCTCTATGACTACAGTGTTTAATTAATGGCTATTAGGAATTTTAGTATGGCAATTCAGTGGAGCTTTGCATGTGAATGTTATGCCATTAATTGTGTTTGACCACTGACTTTGTGTTTCACCACTGCGCATATTTGTTGTTCAATGTTCACCAGTAGCACATTACATGTTGTATTCAGTTTAGCTGCCTATTGGCTTTAACGTGGCATTAGACGTTACATTCTGTATTCAGTTCAGCTGCCTATTGGCTTTATTGTGGCGTTAGACATTGCAGTTGACACATTGCAGATGAGCTGTGTTTTTCCACATGGTAGACCAAGCTGTGTTTTTCGTATTTTGTTCACACTGAGCCCAAGCGTGATTAGAGAGCGCATATTATGTTTTTCTTTAGTGCAGAAAGTAGTCTGATCTTGAGGGGCGTGTCTCGAAACGGTGGCCAACTGTCGACACATTCCTGTCAAGGTTTACCTAAACAAACCAGCATTTTTGCTATAAACGGTGTCCCTGGGCAGCAGCAAGGGGGAATTTTCCAAGACTTCCTTTATTTCTTTTGCTTTTCGTCACTGGGGCGGCGCTCCCCCGCTGTAGCGGAAGAGCTGTCCGTTTTCATTTCTCCTCGTTTTCTCCTTTTTCCCCTCTTTGTATATGTGGAGCATTCTACAGCACACTTACAAAGAGGAAGTTACCATTAAGTATAATTTTTGCACAGGAAGGAATCCCTTCCAGAACAAAAAGTATGCAGAACCACTTTGCTTGCACCCTTGTGTTACGGTGGCACATGGCAGCCATAAGTGTGCCAGATCCGGGATAGAGCCGAACGTTGCAATTTCTACGTAGTGTGGTGCAATACTCCTGTTCCCCAATCAAGTAACGCAGCACAGCACCTTTATTTGCTGCGTTGCGTTGTGTAAACTCTTTATAAACATTGCCCCTAGTTTATTTTGCAAAACAGCTGATAGTCTCACATAAGTAGTATCATATTATTAAAAGAACATTTTCAATGGATTCTAAACCAACATGCAAATAGATCCTAGCACAGAATTAAAACTGACTTCCTTCCACATGGCACAGAAGTCCTTAGTTTCTGAACACTGATTCAGTGGTTCATACTCTTTAAAATAAGCACTGTTTCTAGTGGGCAAGAATACCTTTGCATCTCAGTTGTTTTTACTTTGGTCATACATTTTTATATGCACAGACAGGGTTGTTTGTGAATACTGTGGCATAACCTGAAATATTCTAATATTCTATTCGTTTCAGAATTGCCTGCATTATGCAGATTTTTAGCAAAGTGAATGTGATATATGAACTGTTGTGAGTCATTTTTGTATTTTTTCTTCCTTTGGAGAACACTCTCCATTGTACCTGCTCTTGCCCATCCCCTCTGTTTATGCAAAATTGGTTAACCCATGGCTGCTCACTAATGTGCTACCTTAAAAGTAGGCAAATTATTGCAGCATAAGCCATTCAACTCTCTCTTCACTCTTTATTTGTGGTTAATCACAAGGTAATGGGCTGATATAAAATGATGCTCAATTTTCACCTGTTAAATAATATCTGTCTGCACCAAAACCACTAGTACTCAACTTGGACCTTGGTTTTGAGGGTCCTGAATACCCCGATTGAGCTTCAAACAGGGGTTTACAGCCAAGCAAATATTATGAAACGGGTGGATTAACAAACATTTGTTCGATTTTGCCTTATTTTCTTTTGTCAGTGATAAGCAGACATTTTTACCCAGTCAAACATGCTCTGAATGAAGGGATGCCTGCTGAAGACTTTACACAAACACCCATATGGAAATCACTACAGAAACCAAGCTCATCCAAAGATATGATTAGATAGAACATCCCACGGACATTCCTTCACTTTATAATATGGTCAAGGAGAGTACTCACCAAGGTGTACACTATAAATATTTCAAATTCGAAGATCACATTTGAAACAAGCTTTGCAAAGCCAATAATTCTCAGCTTTGGGAACAACCGATTTTGCCAATGCTTTTTGGCGATGGCACACAGCATTAGTAAAAAGCAGTGCTTTTTGCAGGTGCTGTATAGAGTCAGCAAAAGAAAGGGTCAATGATGAGGCTGCTGTTGGCAGCTCATCATGGCATTTGTCTAAGTGTTTGGAAATGGAAACAGTGCTGCAGAGTGGCTTATTCTTGCTGTTATTTGATTCAAACTGGAATTAATATACTTTAACCAAAGGAATAATACAAGGGAATATATGCGGTTGAGAACCTGCAGGCGGTGTAATGGGAAACTTTAAACCTTCCGCGCAAACAAAAATAGTGATGCCCTGAGAAAGTTCACAGGTGGTTAATGAAACGTGTTGGCTGTTGTCTGTTAAATTAAAGAGAATAAAAGATCCTATTGGAGCAACATTTTTGGATGATTACTTCCTATATAAACTTTTTTGGTGCCCCTATGTTGGAAAATGGGTTATTGGTAAGGGCAGGTAAGTACCTACACTTAGCAATAAGCCACTAACCTCCACTTAGGTCCAGTCAGGTCTCAGTAAATTAAACCTAGCTCAACCCTTGGTAGCTTGGCAACGAGCGACAAGACTTAACTTAAGAGACAAAGCGTAAAGCATTCAAATATCACAAAACAGTAATTAAATAAAACACAGGAAACAGTTTAAAAATCCAAAATCAATTTATAGAAATAGTAAATATTTTTAGCTTTACAATGACACCAAAACATATAAAATCAGATTAGGGGAACCGGAGATATGAATTTTTGAAGAATTAATGCTTTCTAGCGCATTGAAGCAACTAGCGCTCATAGGGTTAAAAAGGGTCACACTGGAAAGGAATAAAGACCACAGTTCAGGCTTACCCACGAGGTAACACTGTCACACTTACTTTCAGAGGTGTTTGATTCAGGAAAGTGGTCCACAGCACCAGCCAAGGGCTCAGAGGCTCTGGTGTGCCTCTTGGGGTCTGGGACTACAGATGCCACAATGCACCTCTACAACTTATGGAGTTACTCCAAACGTCTACAAACTTCTAGATCTTCTTCCAAAGGCCCTTTTTGTGTCCTTGAAGGGTCCACAACTTGATCCAAGGTTCCAGAAGCTCTGAGTTGCTCCTTGGGAGTTGGGACTACAATTCCCAGAATGCACCTGGTCAGAATCCTCAAATGGCCACTGGACGCTGGTCAGCTGGGCTCTGCTTGCAGGACTTGATGCATGGGACTCTGGGCAGCTCCTTTGTACCTGTAGCAAACAGGGAGTCCCTCCTTGAACCAGTTAAAGCTAGGCAAAGTCCTTCTTGTGGTGAAGCCCAAGTGTGCAGCTGGTGCATTCCTTCAGAGTGCAGGGTCCAGGTGCAGGCCAGGGGTCTAGCAGGGCAGTCCTTCTTCTCCTGTAGTTCTTCCTTGTTGGAATCTGATGGGGATCTGGTAGGGAACTGAGGTGTGGTTGCAGGTCTGCCAGTTTTATCTCTGCTCCTGGGTGAAAAACAGGGGGATCCTGGTTCTCCAATCAGGTGCAGGGTCCTTCCCCCTGTGATGACCACTTCCTGGGAAGTGTGGCAAAAATCAATCCCAGGGAGCAACATTCCTCAAAAATCCATCATGGCTGAAAGTGATTTTTGGAGGTTACATCTGGCTGAGCCCACCCACTGGTGTGGCTAAAAATCCTAAACACAACCCTCTCCTGCCCTCTCCTAATCTAATTAAGGGGGCACCTAATTGTCTGGGTTTGCAGGATGTGGGGGTGTTGCTTGGGTTGATCCAAATGTCCTTCTCTGCCTTTGAAGACCAGTTTGGCAGCCCTCCCCTTTCCTACCTCACCATCTGCTGAGGGGAGATATCCTCCCACAGGCACATCCCTTTGTGTGAAGCCAGGCCACTTCACACCTCATCAAGGCAGCCTGGCCAGGTTGCCAGAGGCTGTCCAATCAGAGCACAGCAGCAAAAACACTGCAGGGCTGAAGATGGCAACTTTTCAGGTAAAGTTTAAAATTCTTTACCCGAACAAGTTATATTAAGTCCAACAAATGGAAGTTGTGTGATTTATTATAACAATTAATTTGATACCAAACGTCTGGTATCTATTACTTAAGGTGACTTTTAAAATTAAAATAAAGTCTCCCCTTTCTAGCCTATGGAGGACACTCACTACAATGAGGGAAAAACGAATCTGACTGTTTTACCTCAACAGGGCTTATAAAACTATTTGTATAATGTCCCTGCTTATAGTTACACGTCACCAAGCCCTAGGGGCACATAGAGCACACCTTAGGGGTGACTTATATGTAAAAATAAGGTTGTTTAAGACTTTGGAAATACTTTTAATTCCAAAGTCGAATTTGCATATAACTTCAATTTAAAATCAGCCAGCAAGGCAGGCCTGCCTTTAAAATGGCACTGGGCACCTCAGCAGTGCACCTATGGGTGCACTACCTCTGCTGGGGTCCCTAACCCTATATGCCCTACCATATACTAGGGACTAATAGGTAGGGGTGACTTATATGTAAAAATAAGGTTGTTTAAGACTTTGGAACTACTTTTAATTCCAAAGTCGAATTTGCATATAACTTTCATTTAAAATCAGCCAGCAAGGCAGGCCTGCCTTTAAAATGGCACTGGGCACCTCAGCAGTGCACCTATGGGTGCACTACCTCTGCTGGGGTCCCTACCCCTATATGCCCTACCATATACTAGGGACTAATAGGTAGGGGTGACTTATATGTAAAATTAAGGTTGTTTAAGACTTTGGAACTACTTTTAATTCCAAAGTCGAATTTGCATATAACTTTAATTTAAAATCAGCCAGCAAGGCAGGCCTGCCTTTAAAATGGCACTGGGCACCTCAGCAGTGCACCTATGGGTGCACTACCTCTGCTGGGGTCCCTAACCCTATATGCCCTACCATATACTAGGGACTAATAGGTAGGTTGACTTAGTCAATTAAAAATAGCCTAATTTGCATACTGATTTTACACAGAGCACAGGCCCTGGGACTGGTTAGCAGTACCCAGGGCACCACCTGAGCCAGGAAAACACTAGCAAAAAGTGGAAAATGGGGGCAAAAAGTTAGGGGGCCTCTGCAATCAGCCCTGTTCTCTCAGTTCACAAATATTGGACCATTATTGGTTGCACTCTGGGAGCAGTGGGTCCCTGGTTTGGGAGTACGACATAATGTAATTTTTGGGACAAGAGGGAGGACCGGTTTGAGTACTTGGCTCACTGCATTGGTTGGACAATATTTGTCAGATTTTGCCTTACTTTCTTTTGTCAGTGATAAGCAGACATTTTTACCCAGTCAAACATGCTCTGAATGAAGGGATGCCCGCAGAAATCTTTACACAAACACACATATGCAAATCACCACAGAAACCAAGCTCATCCAAAGACATGATTAGATGCAACATCCCACGGACATTCCTTCACTTTATAAAATGGTCAAGGAGAGTACTCAACAAGGTGTACGCTATGAATATCTAAATATCACAAATCTGAAGATCACATTTGAAACAAGCTTTGCAAAACCGATAATTCTCAGCTTTGGGAACGACCGATTTTGCCAATGCTTTTTGGCGATGGCACACAGCATTAGTAAAAAGCAGTGCTTTTTGCAGGTGCTGTTTAGCATCAGCAAAAGAAAGGGCCAGTGATGAGGCTGCTGTTGGCAGCTCATCATAGCATTTGTCTAAGTGTTTAGAAACAGAAGCAGTGCTGCAGAGTGGCTTATTATGCTGTTATTTAATTGAAACTGGAATTAATATGCTTTGACCAAAGGAATAATACAAGGGAATACATGCGGTTGAGAACTTGCAGGCGGTGTAATGGGAAACTTGAACCTTCTGCGCAAACAAAAATAGTGATGACCTGAGGAAGTTCATAGGTGGTGAACGAAACGTGTTGGCTGTTGTCTGTTAGATTGAAGAGAATAAAAGATCCCATTGGAGCAACATTTTTGGATGATTACTTCCTATATATACTTTGTCGGTGCCCCTCCAATTGCAGTTCACAAATATTGGACCATTATTGGTTGCACTCTGGGAGCAGTGGGTGCCTGGTTTGGGAGCACAACATAATGTAATTTTTGGGACAAGAGAGAGGGCCGGTTTGAGTATTTGGCTCACTGTTTTGGTTGGATGATATTTGTCCGATTTTGCCTTACTTCCTTTTGTCAGTGATAAGCAGACATTTTTACCCAGTCAAACATGCTCTGAATGAAGGGATGCCCGCAGAAATCTCTACACAAACACCCATATGCAAATCACTACAGAAACGAAGCTCATCCAAAGACATGATTAGATAGAACATCCCACGGACATTCCTTCACTTTATAAAATGGTCGAGGAGAGTACTCACAAAGGTGTACACTATAAATATTTCAAATTCGAAGATCACATTTGAAACAAGCTTTGCAAAGCCAATAATTCTCAGCTTTGGGAGCAACCGATTTTGCCAATGTGTTTTGGCAATGGCAAACAGCATTATTGAAAAGCAGTGCGTTTAACAGGTGCTGGTTAGCATCAGCAAAAGAAAGGGTCAGTGAGGAGGCTGATGTTGGCAGTCAATTCCTTCTGTAGACACGAGCATGCTCCATTACCTTGTGCTCGCCTATGGAATGATACAGCACCATTTATTTAGACTTTTTTATTGACTGATCTAAGATGACGGGGGTACTTCACATCTGTCAATAAAAAAATAAATTGTAATTGCTTGAAAGCAAGCAAAAAATATATATTTAAAAAAAGCACAGGGGAAGTGAGGCATCAACAAAGGAGTACGTGGGGAGAGCGGGACTGAATGAAGCAAAGGTGGATGAGGAAGACAGCAAAGCAAAGCATGGTAAGATGCAGAGGAGAAATACATGGGAGGGAGAAAGTGAGTAGTCACAAGAAAGAGAAAGAGAGAGACTGCAAGGACAGGGCATTGGACCAGTATTATGAGGGGCAAAGAAATACAAGAGGAAGAGAGCTGGAAAGCACATTCACTCTGATGGAGTGGTTAACTCAAATGAAAAAAATAGTAGCCCAAAAGTTAGCAATGGAACAATGCAAGTTAGTCAGTCACAAGGATGGTAAAGAGGTCAAACCCAACAAGGCCAAGGAGAGCTATCAAATAAGGAGCAAGCAAATGAGTGACCATAAAACCAGCCAATGGTAAGCAATGGGTGGGCTGTAAGCCCTCGTAAAATCTTGGTAGGCCCACAATAGGTATTTTGCATCCAAACTGCTTGAGCTGTATGGTAGGCTTGACCTAAAAACATCAAACACACCTGCATTATAAACAAGGATCTCAGACACTGAGTGGAACCCTGAGAACTACGTCATAAGACATCTCCTGACAGCTGATAGTATTATGTAGATTTACAAATAGCAGACTATCTATCCACTGTACAAATGTGGGTAACAGATTATGACATTATTTTGTGCTCAAAACGTAGTCAGGTATTACAGTCATGTACTGCCTTTTTCATGGCTCTATGAATTCCATAGGTATTGCATTAGAGGGAACTAAAATACACTGAAAAGCATTTCACTTTGTTAGAATCCTCACAAACTGAAGAGTGGCACATCATCCATCGGGAATATTTCACTTCCACACATAGCAGTTCCAATGGTCGTTTTATGGGTAAAGCATTTTGTCGTTAAGCTACCTTCTTGAGCTTTACATATATTTTCCTCTATTTTATTGGACCAGTACCACCTCATAACAAGGTCAATTGAATCTGGGTCAACTGGAGTGTGGTCCTTCCAGTATCACTCTAGCTTCAAACATGTTAGAAGATTTTTAACATAATTCAACACATTTTTGCCACCCGTGCCCGCACATATAGCCATTTCTTTAACTGAATTTAATATATTGAAGCAGCGCAAGCATTCCTTGAAAGGGGGCCCAATACACTACGGAGTTAGTTTCAGCAGGGATCTGAGATCTTTGTTCTCTTATACTTGGAGCTTTGTTTCTGTATCTCAAGTGACAGCCATCACGTTCTGTTGATAAATCTGTAAGATCACGCTTAGGATTGTCCACCTTTTGTTTGAAGGTGAGTATATACATATAATAATAATTTGCAAGAGGCCGGTGGTGCCCTTATCCATCTGGGCTTTCCAACTTGACTGCTTTTCAAAACTTATACCGAAATAATCGTACTCGGAACCACATTCTAGAGGAGTACCGTGGAATCTGAGTTTGCTTGTCAGCAATGGGGTAGTTTTACCAAGAAAGACCTTTGTTTTCGTAATATTTAAGGCTAGATCCTTTTTATTGCAGAAGCCAGTAAATGCCTCCAATAATTTGTCAGAGGCATTTTAGTTGTTACTAATAACAGCATTGTCTGCAAAAAGAGGGCTCAGCACCTTGCCCCCTGCAATAACAGATACATCCAGATTGGCTTTTTACGGATGTTCAACAACTGGAGCCTGCTTGCTACTGGCTGAACTGCCTCCCTGATGACGTGAAGCGCGGTGCCCCCCCTAAGTCCAGTCGGCCTCTAGCTTGCTCCTGGGGTATTTCGCTCCCGTGGCTGCCATGATAACATCTCACGCGCCGCCACCGGAGACGTCCCCCTGCCTTCCCTCTCCCTTTCTTCCCATCAGTTCACCCATACCTGCTCTTTCTGCCTCGCCATTTCTTTGCCGCCTGTGTGACAAATGGCGCCGCTGATTGCTCCTTACACGGCAGATGATGGAAAAGGGAATGAACAGCAGAAAGAATGGGCCGGCGAGGCCTGTCATAACTTTATTTGTGGGAGGCGAGTGCATGTGTCTTCTGAGATAGATGGCTGGCGGCCAAGACTCAATCTATGTCGGGGCCTGCTTCCTTGCTGCTGCCTCTCATTTACTCCCTCCCCTTCCTCCTTTCTCACCTCTCTAGACCTCTCCTCGAATCCTTCTGTACCTCCTTCTCTCTAGCTCACTCCAGCGTTCTTGGTCCTGTCTTTCAACCTCTTTAATTATGCATTTTGATCATTCATTCCATCCTCACTCTTTTGCGCTCTATGTGTCTCACCTCGTCCTCTCTTATTCGGTCTCAGTGCCTCTACCAATCTCTCACTCTGTTTCATCCCTCTCTCTCACAGACTCTCTCCTTTCACTAACACTCGTATTCCCTCTCCCTGCCGGTCTCTCTCGCTCATCCTTATTTTTCAACTCTCTCTCTCTCTCTCTCTCACACACACACACACACACACACTTGGTCTCTCCCTCTCTCTCTCTCAGAGCTCCTGTAGCTTTCCTTCACTCTTTCTGCAGTCATGTCCTCTATCATTCAGTCTGAAGTGTGCGTAGAGGTGTACAAAATTCAAGTAATTTGTATTTGTGTAATTCAATGTGATTTCAGCCATATTATGTGAAATTACGTCCAATTCTATAAAATGCTAAACTGGCAGTTGGCGCTATAATCTGGTGCGAAATGAGTCATTGCGTCAAAAAAAGGTACAAAAAAAAAAATCAGCAGCCGTTCATGTTCCGGCTGTATAAATTGATTTATGCGCTCACGGTACATTTCGCCACGAACAGGGTGTAATGAAGCGAATCGGAGTAATGGTGTAATTTCGCGAAATTTGTGCGAACCGCGTAACATCTACGTTATTAAAATTACGCGCCATTATGTCGCAGCGGAAATATCGCCGAGGCCTACCTTCCCCCTGAATCATGCCGTCATCTTACTCTCGTCTCTTCCACCCACCACCTGTCTCAAATATTTTCGCCCTGCGTCTCTCACTGACGCTCTTTCATGTTCCTCCCGCTCTATTTTGTCTCTGTATCCTTCCGGTTTCTCACACTCTCATCGGTTTCTCTCTTTCCCTGTTTCTTTTATTTCCCCTCAGGCAGCTCTCCTCTTGCTCACTGCTCGTCTCGCAGATGGCTGCGCGGCCTTGGAATAAATAAAAAATGATTTGGTTGAGCAGCAAAAAGGGGAAATGCGTCGTAGCCAAGTAACACTGCCAGGAGATCATTTTTCTTGCGAGCGAAAGAATTGGAAATGTCCAATATATTTTGTTGTGATGTCGAAGAGCAGCGAATAAAAGCTGGGAGAGAAAGTCAGGGAATGCAGCGAGCATGGCGGCTTACAAAGCGGGAGACAGGACATTGGTAATGCGGGGCAGGGTGGGATTTGCAAGACAGGGTACACGGAACAGCAATGCAGAGAAAGGAGGAGGGATACCATGTAGTTAAGTGAAGGGGCGAGAGACAGGTGTCGAGGAGAGAGGGTAAAGGTATAGGGAAAAGAGGGGAGGACTAAAAGAGAAAAGAATACAGAAAGGAGGTAGAAAGGGACATAAATCAGGCGGTGGCAGGAGACAGAGGGGAATCTTGAAACGAGGGATATAAGCATGGTTAAGCAGGTGGTGTCCCTAGGCCCCTAGGCCCTACCTGTGACCAGTTCTCCGACCAGTCAAGGCCATTTCGGACCTCGCTGTAGCGCCTGGAGACTCCCGCCTCATTCCTCTCTCAGTTCCTCTCTCTCTCTCTCCCCCCTCTTCTTTGTTTCTTCGCATTTTGTGCTCTCCTCATCAATGCTTTCTCTCGCCTTTCATCATCACTGCTCTCAAGCTTTTTCTCGTTCATTTTGCCTCGTTTTTTTGTTCTCGTGGGTTTGCTTTTCTCTTGTTTTGCCCATGTCTTCATTGCTTTCACCCATGTTTTTTAATTCTTGCCCGTGTTTGTGTCTGTTTTTGTCTTTCTGTCTTTCTGCAATAGTTTTCCATTTTCACCCATTTTTCCTTGCCTTTTTGCAGCATCTGAGCCCTTATCTTTCTGCCTTCTTTCGTTTTGTGCCGGTGTTTTTCTGCTTTTCACCCGTTTTTCTTTGTTTTTCTGCTTCATTTTCTACCCTGTTTTCTCTGCTCTTGCCCTTTCTGCATCCTCCTCCCTTCACCCCCCTCCTTACATGCTCCTCAATGCACTCTCCCACAGCCTCTCTTTGCCCTTACAACCATCCACTGCACCCACACACACCCTCCCAGGGTTTACCTGATTGCAGCAGCAGCACAGCATCGCCGCTGGCACACCAAAGAAAAAGCTGTCGCTGTCTGTGCCTGTCCATGCCCATCTGTGCCTGTCCATGCCTGTCTGTGCCTGGACCGGGCCTAGTGAAAGAAACCCTAGTTGTCAACTGACCCACCGCAATCCCTTACCACACCTTGAGCCCTGGTCACCGCTCACCACGTTGGTGCCATACTGCACCACATAACTCAGAAGGAGCTTTCACCAGCACCTTCTGCCTCTTCACCTGCACCACCACACTCACTGCCCCCAAGCCCACCACACCAAAACCACCCCACACAATCACCCGCAAATCCAAGACTCAATGTCATATGTGCTCCTCAAAACCCACTCACTCTGCAAACATGCCACATAGATCTAAAGTCTGCTGGACAATACTGCCCTGGACCTCCTCTTTCTCACCGAAACATAGCTAACCGTGGCACCAACACCAGATATCGCTACAACCATCCCTGCAAGTTACAAAATCGTCAAGCTGAACTGCCATGACAGAACTAGATGAGGATTCACCATCACATTTAAGGATTCCATCAGCTGCACCAACAACATGGAAACCAGAACTAACTACATGGAACACCACAGCTTCAAACTGCAAATCACAATCAACTTCACCATAAGCACAACCCTTGACTACCAGCCCCTCAAGACACTGAGTCAACCTCACCAACAACCTGCCGGACTTCTCCACCCCACTGATCATAACTGCGCCAGCCCCTATATCCTCTTAGGAGACCGAAACTTTCACCTAGGAGTCAGGAATGTCCCCGACTCAACCACACTCCTGTAAAGTCTCTGAAATGTCAGACTCACCAAACATTCAGCAATATCGTGATCAACAAACTCACTTACATCACCTGGACTTGCCACGCCATCATCAGCTTCTCAATCAACAATCCCCACCACAGAACAACCACCACAACAGGGCCTGACTTTCGAAACAGAAAAAAAGATTTCTAAAATGAATTGCGCTTCAGCCATCTGCAAAAAACAACCAGAGCACACAGACTACCTATCCAGCAACACCAACAACTTCAAGATGTGGATCACCACCTGTGCCAAAACCCATCTGAAAAAATGCTAATTAATAAGACACTAATGCAGGCCAGTTGGTACATGAATTAACTCAAAATTGGCAAACAGTGCAGCAAACAACTGGGATGGAGGTGGAGAGTGAGCCAAGAAGAATCAGACAAGGAAGCATTCAAATCTGCCCAGAGACGCTACCACCAGCGATCCAAGAAAGCAAAAGGAAGGTCTTAGCCGAGCATGTCAACAGCTCCAATAACATCAAGGGCATCTTTTTCTACATCAATGGCTTCACCACCCTAGCAGCCCCACCACCAACATCACATCTACCCAAGAACTGGGCAACAACTTCTCAGACGTCTACACCATTTCAACCCTAACTGGACCCCACAAATCATGCAATAGGCCTGCCAGTATCGAAGAAAGGTAACACTCTGACAACATGGACACCCAGGGCCACAGAGGAAAGCACAGCAGTCATGAAGACCATGCACTGTGGGGCTACGTCTGACCCTTGTTCTCAATTTACCATTGACAAAGGCCCAAACCCATCAGCAAAGCTGACACCCCATCCGCAATACCTCCATCAACACAGCCACTTTCCTAGAAGTCTGGAATTAATGCCCCCCTAAAGAAGCCCCCAGCAGACAAAGTCCAACTCATGAACTACCGACCGATTACCTCCTACCATACTAGGCCAAGATTCTAGAAAAAGATTTGCCAACCACTTCCCCATCTACTAGCTCCGCAACACCACATAATTAGATTTTAGGCCAAACCACAGTACAGAGAAAGCCTTTATCACAATGACAGAGGACATCCAGATGACCCTCAACTGGGAAGAAACCACGGTCCTTACCTTTTTTGACCTCTCTGCAGTCACCAAAACAGTCACCCATCACAGCCTGATCAGACAGCTTTACAAAGTTCACACCCATCCTCAAATGGCTTTTCACCCTTCTTTCCAGAAGAACACAGTCAACGTGCCAGCATAGTTCTCAGAAGCCTAGAAACGTATTTGCAGAGTCCCTCAGGGCTCTTCGTTCACCCTGACCCTTGTCAGCATCTACATGACACCGCTGGCAGACATCATCGACATTCTCACCTATGCCCATGACACACAACTGATACTCTGCCTCTCAGATAGAACACCCCACCCAACACTTGATATAAATTGAACATGAACAAGACCAAGGAGGCGATCATTGGAAGAGATAACCCGTGAAACTTCAACTGGTGGATAATTTAAAAGTAGTGATTCTGAATTGCAGAAAGTGCTGAACTAAGGGTGCAGCTCACGGCAAAAAACTAGGAATGCAACGGACCTCAGACTCACCCCCACGCAAGAGATTTGTTGGGATAAACTTTGTTGATATCATCTCAATTCTGATTATCATTGTGAGATGCCGAGAAAAGGTTGAGGTAAGTAGCCAGGTTTGAGACCTGCAGAGGTGAACTAAATTAAAGTTCTCTGTTAGCCAGCTGGTAACAGGTGGTTACTTGTTGTGGACTGCTACAGTACTGGGAGGATGGACATAGCCCTTAGCAGCTTTATCTTTTGTGAGTATAAAAGTGTGAAGCAGTAAAAGGGGACTATTATGCAGCCTGTATGAACCACAATTCTTTTACCGCTGAGTGTTATGATATTAGTTCTAGTGTTGGTTATATAATTGTATTGTAATTGCATTTACATAGTAAGTACTACCCCAGATCAGGCATTGTAGCAATTTATGAAAGGAAGCTCGCTGCTGTGGAACCTAGTGTATTTTTTTTTGGGGTAGGGGGTGGTTATTGTCAGTTACTGGAATTAGTCTTACGTTCTAAAGGAAACAATCTCATGCATTACACCAGTGTTTATGTGGGGATTAAAATTAATAAGAATTAGTTATGCTCTTTAGTGGGAGGAGCATATGTGAACTCATGGACTGGTTGGCGGTAATAATAGATGAGCTACAAGTGATTAGGTATTGTTAGGTTGTAGGGGCCTGACATTTAAAGGAAGTTGTGATATCCAAAATGGGGTGTGGGAAATTCATACAAATACAACATCGTGGTAAGAAATGCTAAAAGAAGTGGTACATTGTGGAATTTTCCATTATACCCGAAGATGTAGTAGACATCAGGAAATCAAGTTCATGGGCAAAACAACAAAGATGCTACTTCCAAGGAAGAAAAAGATTCATTCTGGCAAGAACGCAATTGTTCCAGTTTCAGTGCATGACAACGTTTCATCTCTTGCTCCACTGTGTTCCTGGTTTTGATGGTTTCATGAAATTACTAGCTTGTATTAGATCACAAGAAGGTGAAACAAATCATAAAATCTATCACCTTCAGGATGAAAACATTACCACAGATCATCCCACTGGTTGGGAGTCTTGACATCCTTTCACCACAGAACATGATACATGATGTAGTTTTTTGTAGGCTTTTGCATTTCTTTCACATTATATTTTATATATCATTGTATTACATGTGTGTGTATGGTCATTATCACATTTTGGAATTCTATAATATACACACTGCAATTAAAATATACTAAAACCTTATCCTCGCTCTCGTTAAAGAACAAGGCACAGCTCCCTCCTTTCTCTCAGCTCTGGAATGTGCTTTCACTGGCCATCCCTAAATAAAGCCTACTGACGTGGGCCTTGACTGCATGAAAAGGCAGAGCACCATCTTCAGTCCTTAATTATCCACCTCCTATAGGTCTTGTACTATGTTATCACTACTTATCTCTATTCCTTTCTCCCTAACCAAGATGTACTCGCCTACATACAGATGGTATAGGAGGGTAATCAAGCAAAATGCCTGCCTTCCTACCGCAAGATAATTGTTAACAACGGAATAGTACAATGAATGTAAATGCACTGTGCGGTTTCTTTGTATAACCTGAAGTATAAAAATCACACATTTTAGCCTTGCATGTCAAGCATCGTCAATCAAACAAACTGTATGGTGTTATGCTGACTACTATTACATAGCTTATATCTTTCTCCCGGTGTCCAGGTCTTGTGTATGCAGCTTTTATAACTTTAGATCCTGGCTATTAAGAACCTTGTGATGCAGAAACAGGGAGTTGGCAGACCAGTTCCTTGACCATACCTTTTCTCCTGAGAGGAGAAAATGATTGCTATTTCTTTGAGAAGGATTTGGTAAGCCATCTGCTTTAAGATGACAGAGCCCGGGAGGGATTTCATGCTCCTCAGTGCCATGGTTCACGTGCAACTGAGATTATATTATATTCATAGCATTTCTGGCAGATGCTTACTTTAATATTACCATTGCCTCCAAGCATCATCAGTTTCTCTGATTTGCTGCTTATCATATCACCTATAAAAAAGAGTTGGTCCCCCCTTTCATCTTTTCATGCACTCACCTGATTCTGACCGCAGAGACGATCCTAGACCTCTAATCCCACCTGGGGCAGAAAATGAAAAAAGTAATGACAACCTTAATTTACCCACTACCTCCGAGAGGAAAGGGGGCTGAGATAAAATAAGAAAAAGATAGACTTCCATCACTGGGTCTGCTCTGCTGCCTTGCAACACTGCACAGGAGGGTCTGTACTTCCTGGACCTTTGTGTGTGGATTTGGGTGCGGTGCACTAGAAATAACAAGAAGTGTAGTTTACTAACAGTTCATAGCATCTGGTGTTTAAACAGTTATTTAGAACAATAACTCTTACAGGCTTCCTCGTAAATTAGGCTTGCGAGCAATACAAATTCAAAGGAAAACCAGAGATTTTCTGCACTTCGCAAAATGTTCAGTGCAACAAGATTCAATTCGAAACTCGAAAATCACGATTGTGCGCTCATAGTCTTTCCAAATTCTTAATACAAAAACAAGCTCTTAATACAAAAAAACTTGTCAAGAATACAAACATGAAGACCTT
The DNA here is from genome assembly GCF_031143425.1 of Pleurodeles waltl. Lineage (NCBI taxonomy): Eukaryota > Metazoa > Chordata > Amphibia > Caudata > Salamandridae > Pleurodeles > Pleurodeles waltl. The sequence continues at coordinate 304,486,540 of NC_090446.1, forward strand.
CAGTTCATAGTTAAATCAAGTTCGGAGCGCCCACATGGTAAAGTGTTTAGAGCGTTAGGACTTTCCAAACATAGGAAAGCTTAATGTCCATTTTCCATGAAACAGGTTGTTGTCCATGAAAGAAATCAGTTGTAGCCAACTCTCAAAACTGAACCAAGGATTAGTGTGCACTAACCTGTGAATCAGTACTTAGCCTAGTCTTTGATTCTTCAACCGGAATCCGAAGGAAGGCTGAAACCTGAGGAGCAAGATGCTACAAGAGGAGGTAGAATTGTAGCTCTGGATGTAAAGACACTGGAGATGTCAATGGAGTCAGAATCACAGGAAGGCTTGAAAAACCAGAGCACTGGAGGTTCCGGGCAACTTCAAAGGTGAGTGCAGGGGAGTTGCTGGCGCAGGACTGGAACGAGGCCAAGCCACGACTCAGATTCAGGTGGGATATTTATACCAGATGGGAACATTTTTGCAAGGGGGCACATGGCTAAAGTTCCAAAGGAAGCCTTGGAGAAAACACATGTTAACCTAATGGATGTGACCTTTATAGATGCCAAGTGCAATTGATGGTTGGAATCAATTAACCAAACTCCTGGAACCAAGAGCATTAGCCGTTAGAGGCAACAGGTCATGCCAGTTGGTAACAATAACCAAGGCAAGTGGAAAAATGCACCTAAATGGTTACAAGCAATAGGTAATGGCAGATTGAGCTAACAAACTAAGAAACATGATATTCTACAAGCACCCAACCAGGGGGTGCAATGGTACAGGAGGTTCAAGAGTATGAAAAGCTCCGGGAGGGGAACAATGGTTTGCAGGAGGCTGTGAGGTGCACAGGGTAAAAGCAACATGAGCCCTGTGTTCAAATCCCACAGAACAGAGGGCACATCACAGGACTTCAAGCAAACAACCATTTCAGCATACATTTGGGACAGTCTGTAAGGGGGATTTGTTCCAGCCAGCCTGAGCTGCAAGTAATGACAACAAACTCCAGATGTCTGGTTTATGGAGTAACACTAGGGTCCATGATAATCAAGAGATGTGGTAAATCTCATAGAAGTGTTAATCATTGTATCAGAAGGAGTTTTCCACAATTTTGAGAGTTCTGCAATGCTTTCTTCCTCATATTTAGTAGGAGTCTGTGGATATTCCAGCAAGTCATTTGGATGCCTGGGCAGAAGGGTTTTGGCTGAATCTGCCTGTGACCAAAATCAGGGGGTAAAGAGTTTTTTGGTAGACGTGTTTAGCAGAACCTTTTCCACGTCCCAAGTGATCAATCTTCCCTTTGCCCAAAGCTTTCCATCAATTATGAACAGGTGTGGATCTCTCTGATAGGATATTATCTATCTGCATCAGCCTATAGCTTCTGAAGTTTTCCTCCTGGTTCAAAGATCTATGCACTGTGGTATATTGGCCAGAGGATGTATTCCATGCATTCCATGCATTCCCGTTGTAGAGATAGCAGAGGTCTCAGTGGTGGCTGTTTTTCGACATGGAGGAGTTAGTATCTTATCATCCTGACTTGGAAAACTTCATAGAAACCCTCCATTCCTTCTGTCAATAGGATGTGCAGGAGGGCGAGCACAAAGCCAGCTGCAATTGTCGACCTGCAGGACGAAGAGGCTGGTTTTGCAGAACAATGCACTGTCCAGAGAATAATGAAGAACTATTGACCAATCCAGGCACCTTTCCACATTAAGAAGCTATAGAAACCTTTGTCAGTCCGGGCTGTTGGATGTTGAAGCAGTCTTGGGCTTTCCCTCTTATTTTTCCTCAGTAATATAGTTTGCAGAGCTCAGACGCAGAACATGGGTCATTCATCTTTAGGTGTAGATTTTTGAGTTATGATGAAATTTGATAATTCGGAAGCCTCATATATTTTGTCATCTATGTATATTGCAGGCACACCATGTTAGTGTCCTTTACGTTTTACCAAATCTGATCTGAAGGTTGCTCTGCTTTTGTATTCTTCAATGGCAAAGACTGGGAAGTGAGAGATGTGATAGTAATGCCTAGATTACTTAGCTCTAATGTTTGTTATTCCAAATCCATCCCATCTTCCCTCCGTCCGTACATCCCACTCTCCTCCAAATTTGGCTTTGGCATATAGCCTAGAAGGTAGCTTATGCCTGCTCAAAAGGCTTTTAACAACGCTGAGTCTTCATAGCACAAGTCTGAGGTAGACGATACGCCACCTCAGAAAGTCTTTCAATGGAATTCTTGTCTCAGAACTGCCATAGAGAAAATAAAAGTAAATAGACTACTAAAGTGTGCATTTAAAACATATTGGTCAGACCCGATATGATTACAACAAAATCCTTTTAGTGTATTTGGCAATACGTATAGACTACTGACAGAGATCTTCAAAAAGGGGAATGAGCCATTTGATAACTAAAAAACAGCTGCTACTGATTTCAAGGCAAACCACTTATGAACCAGTTTTCGGAAAGACAGTTCAAGACAAGAGCCATTTTTGACCATTCTCTGAAGTGCCTTCTATGAAATGATAATGAGCTCATGCAATATTTTTAATTCCATCTTAATAAGGGTGCTCCAGCTTTACTGTTCACCAACAGATCTTTTTCAGTCTGCTCATTGGGACTTTGCAACAGATGCTTGTTTGAGACTGTACACAAGTACTTGACTCAGAATATTGAGCTTAATGGGTCAACGCATCTGATTTCAGGATGTGCGACTGGCAAGTCTTCACTTTGATTCATAATACATCTTCCATTCTTCCTGAGATTACAAAAATGAGTTCAGATCAGTTGGCAATATTACTGCCTGTGAATTACAATGTCTGGAGTCTGTGCTATCCTAAGTAAACATAAAATATTTGCTGTTAGCACCCCCACAGTGAACAGTTCTCATATGAGATTACTGAGCTACATCCATGAAGAAAGCCACCAAGCCTAAGTAACTGGTAAAGATGGTAGTTGCCTTGAAGTAACTTTAGAATAAATGGTGTTCTAGCATGCTGCACGCAAAGTATACAAGTATTCCTTCAGGCGCCAGGACACATAATGTGTGGCTAATGGCAGCTTCCTGCAAAGAAGCCAATCCAACAGAAACAAAAATAGCAACTCTTTATAGCATATCTCATAACAACAACAATGGTTTCAGCACTGTTCTGAAACCCCAGCACATAGTGTGTCATGTCAAATCCATAAAAACATCAATATTGTTTTTAAGTTCCGCAGGAGCAATGTACATTAAAAAAGGTAACATTTGTAGCAAATTTCTCCAAAATCCCTTTGAAGGAATGACCATATTCTCTATAATGACTGTTACATAAAGGCCTGTACTAATGACCCAGGCCTTTGTAGAGACAGCGACTGCCTTGGACTGGGCAAAGAAGGACACCAGGCAGCCAACGTGAATACCAGCTTGCCATGATAACACATCAAGAAGGAATGCACATTTGTATTTTCATTGTGCAGTGCTTTTACATTAGTACCCTATACTACACAGTAACAGAGTTATGCTTCTTATGAGAGGCCTAGGGTTAACTTAGCAGCAGAACAAGATTTCAGAAGCATTTTGCTGCCAAATTTCACTAGTTAAAAGAGGCAGGACACAGTGATGCACTGCTTCCAAAAAAGGAGTGCACGTGTCCTGCTCCTGCATATACACCGTCCTGGATAAAAATCACACAAGGCATAAGTTAAAGCATATTCTAGATCTGTCTTACAATGCACTTAGAGAAACTGATTATAAAGACGTTTGGTTTGGAGAGCAGAGGTATGTCTCTGGCTAGACATAAATTATATGTTCTGACTTCACATAGCTGAGCTATCTCTTATTATACCCATAGGTCAGGTGTTAGATCTTCAGGTGAAAATGATCCATCACCAAAGGGCAAGAGCCATAATCCATCCTTTCTCCTCCATTGATTCTAAAATTGCCTCTGTCCCAGAGTTTAGTGTGTGAGCTCACTTACTAAATATATTGAAAACTTGTACATGAAATATGTGAGTGAGTTGGTACTCATAAAGCTCAACAAATGCCCTAAGGCATCTTGTCACTGATCTAACTAACAACATTAGAAAAGATATGCTGACAATCAATAAAACAGATTGATTTTAAGAGACTTCCTCTATTTTGCAGGCTGAGACAGAGTTAATTCCAGATAGAGGAAGTAACAAAAGAGAGAGAATATGTCCCTCACACATCTCACCTCCACCAAGCTTGTCATAATCTGAGGATAATAGCAGAAGGAAAGAGCTAAATTAAAGGGATCACTAAGCTTGGATCCAAACACATAAATAGCAGAGAACCTGTTTCATAGAGGGCTCTATTGGCAAAACAGAGCACCTTATAATGGATCCTTCTAGGAGACCATATTCTGAACACCATGAATCTTCTGCGTAGCTGACTCAGGAAGGCCAAACGTGGTGAGCATTGACATAGGTCAATATAGAAACAATGGTAGCATTAACAACACAAGCTTTCAAGTGGCACAGAATAAAACATTTTTTCTTCAAGATTCTCATTTGGAGGTAGCAGGATGACAGAGATGCTACAGAAGGATGGGGCAAGTGGAAATGCCATCATTGTAATCTTGTCTGATGTCATTCAGTACAGCCACAGGACAACGTCCAATTGCAACCAATTCCGCCTTGCTGACCAATCTTGTGAGAGCGAGAGGTGAGTATTAGAAATGGATTCCCTATGCCACCAAAGTCCTGCCACCATCTGTGATATGATATAACCCCAGGCGATACCAGCACCTAGGGAAAAAGAGAAGTAGAGAAAAAAACACAGATGGCATCCTAGGGTCCTGTCAACATGACTGCTTTAATTCTCCATACTGCAGATACTTCCAGTGTTCTAGTGTCGTGGTACATCTACAGGAATATAGTGAGTATTTAAGACCTTCACCTTTTCAAGTATGAACATGGATGTACATGAAACATACTGATAAGTGTATGCTCTTACCTAATACCTCCCATTTTCATATTTTAAATCTCTTGGCTGGAATCCCTAAAAGTGCAGTTGAGTTCTTGAGAGAATGAAACAAGTAAAGAAAAATAAGTAAATAAAACACCAGAATATCACTACTACTAGAACACTCATATAGAACCCAACCGTTAACTAACCAACAAAAGGAAAAAGGCTTCAAGGCAGATAAGAAATGGAATTATGTAATTTCTTCAATCTTAGCAAAACAATTCCATCTGAAATGGGACTGAGTAACATCCCAAGGATGGTTAAAAACAAGTCTTAAAAAAATAGTCTTTTAACTATCAATCACTGTTCTTAGTGGAGTAACAACAACAAATAGTCTCTTCCTTCTCTTGCAGAGTATGAATATCACCATCCACATAGTTCATGGATTCACAGCACTCAACAGTGAGCATATATCCAACATTTTTACATGCATGCACCTTACCTACTTAGAAGAGCAGTCAGCTGTTGGATAACCCTAAATCACCCTTTATGTCTCTGCAGGTTCCACAAGAGAGGTAGAACAGAAACAGAAAAAAATCACTAAGCAGCCCTTTAATACATGAAGCAACCACCAAAGGTTGTCAGGATTCAAGAACATCAGTCATCGAAGAAGCAGGAGGGAGAAAAGGTAACTGATGTTTTTAAAGGAATTTCAGGTGCAGCGGATCTCTCAAGTGTAGCTTTTACACAACTCCACCCAAGAAATCCTGATCGCCACCCGTGCTGGCTTCCGGGGGGCCGGACTGATGCAGGTAAACTGCATCACCCGCTCCACCTACTTCTGGGTGTTCAGCTGTTCCATGCAGCAGATGCAGTGACTGTCTCAGGGGCTGTCTCAGTGCATAAAACAAGCCTTAAAATGATCCAGCTATCATCTATTAATGGTGCTCTTCACGATGTTTAGAAAGCCAGTAAGCGGGAAGTTCTCAACACTTTTAGTGACTGCTAGCAAATGAAAGATGAGTCTACAGTTAGCTTTGCTCTGTAGTCTAAGTCTGATTTATTCAAAAGGAGTTTGATAACGACTCTCTTCTATTCACTAGTGGCACAACCAGGTGAAAACAAGTGTTAATGAAAGCACATGTAACAACCAAAGATAACGATTTTAGCATAGTGGCTGTACATCCATCATCTGGGCCATCTGAAGCTATGAAGTCATGGCAGATAATAAAACAAACAAATTAGGTGGGCTTGGTGACCCCAAAATGTGACTAATATATTGTAAGCTATATACCTGTATGGACATCTTCATGGTTTAAGCACTAAGGTGTATTTGGAGACAAAGCGATGTAGAATTTGGGTGCTAATGAGAGCATACAGCTGCTACCTTGATGTGAGATATTCAATGGAAAATATAATTACCTTCTGAGTTCCTCACCTTGGAATTAAGACTAGCATGTGGACTCACTGTTTACCACACCTATTACTGCATGTATTGCAGTTGTGTCCTAGCATTTTATCCTGAAAGATTTCCTCAGGGTTTTTCTAATGAAATCTGTCAGGAGAAAATTGCAGAATGTGCTGGTTAATGCACATCTCATAATTCCAATCTGTACGCATCATGTATGCATGAGTCGGATTTTAAACCACAACTTTGAATCAGGGTATAAATAATATCAGTACATTTATAAAAGGCAGGGATGGGCTTTGTCAATAGAGATTTGCCTAGCTCTGTATTGCCATTATTCTAGCCTTGCTGACGTAGGGTTTGAATATGTATATTATATTGCAGTTCCAATTACATAGTGCTTCACACTTGTAACAAAAGTACCAGGACTCTTTTGCAGAGGAGCAGCATGTTACTTCATTGAGTGCCATAGATGGAACAGGTTACAGCCTAGATGTGGAAGTTTTTGATGTCATCCACCAGGACCAGAGTTATGCACTTAAAATGCTTTGTTGCTACACCTCTGCATGAATTTGAAGGGAAAATGAACTAAAGCTAGGTTTCTTAAGTGTGCAATCCTAATTGATGGTCAGTGATGTGTGAGCGTAGTCTGTCCTGTGGTGGAAGTGTTTTGGTGTGTGGATAAGGTGTCATAAACAAGCATGTAGCTGCACTTACATATTGGTGTAGGTGTGTGAGAGTAGATGCAGCTGCACAAACCAATACCTGCATCTCTGGGGTATTCTGTGTATATGCATTTTGAACCACATAGAGTATGGGGCTAAGAACATGCACAGAGGACAGGAGCTACTGTTGAGTGGGGCAAAATCAGGGACTCAGGCATTTTCGAGGCCCAAAAGCTCACCCAGTTAACCCCAAAACAGTCTCTGTGGAAGGAAAAAGGCATATGAACTTCACAGCACAACAGGGCCTACAGCACCCAAAAGTCACTTTTGCTTGAGGCAACAATTACCTGGAATGAGGAAACCAGACAGGCTTTAACGGGCTGTAATCATTAATAATGTGACATAATATATCACTTTATTGTTCCGTTTCAGTTTAAATAGTGTCTAATGTTGTGAATGGGTTCAAAGCATTAAGAAAATAAAACAAAACAACATTTCTGCCATCAGGCCTCTCAAGAGTTAGGAAAGTGCTGTACAAATGTCAATACAATTCAATATCACTTCCTCTCTCTACTACATTGTGATGGAAACTTGCATTCTCTGTATTTTGTTGAAGTGAAAAGGTTGGGAAGTTCCCTGCACTGTATTTGTAGATGTGGTGGGATGTTGTGATAATTGTTCTTTATTCCCATTGAACTATTTCCAGGCACTTTAAATAGCCTGCCATGGCCCCAACTAATAGCTACAAGGTACTGGTATGTTGCAAACTCTGCTTCAGTAATTACCATTATTGCTGTGTGGTAACAACCCACCAGTACCATTCAATTAATAGTTAGAGTCCATGGAATGGGGATTTGCTGTAAAGACCCGGATTTATCAGACAGTATTGCACACGATAGTCCCTTTTCCATGGTGTATCTCACACACATTTACAACCTGCTCTGAGCAGGTGATGAAAGTGAACAGGAAGTGGCATTATAATTATGCAGGGAGCTGCTATGAAGCAGGAAAAGAGGGATGGGTGTGGAGGGTGGAGGGAGTAGTGGAGATTCTTCTGCTATGTGATTCTCTCCCTGTGCCTTCTGTGAGGTTAACGCAGGAGTCATGGAAATGGATGGGCTACAATGCAGCCTTTTCTCACTGTGATTGTACCTACTGGATGTTCAAGCTGGTAAAATTGTGTTCATTGTTCAGGCATCCAGTAAACATGGCTGCAGGAACATTGGACCTCTTATAATTGTGCGGAATGGAATTCCACTCCACACAGTTCACAAGCAAGGCCCATGTCTTTCATGGGCTCCTTACAAGTGGGCTGATTAGGCAGGGAGAAGGCAACACACTGAGATCCAAGAGGAAATTAAAAACACAAATGAAGCTTCCTCCGCTGGTAAATGGCTTTTTGATGACCTAAGTGATTGTAGTGGGGTGGATCTATTGAGGACAACATTTCCAATCTTTTTAAATTTTACAATAACATTTCTCATACATTTTTCTTAAAAAAATACAACCACACGTTTGAGTGACTTCTAGGTGAAAGGGAAGTGGGGGCAACTATTCTGTGAAACCACAGTAGAAGCAGATAGAGAAAGCTGTAACAAGCCTTGTCTCCATGGATCCTGCTAACTGAAAGAAATGTAAATATGTCCAACTGGTCAGCAAATCTATAGGCTCCTTGGGAGCCAGGATATTATATTAAATCAAGAGTCATTTGAGCTTTCATGGTAAGTAAGTTTTATTCTTTTTGAGGAGTAATGTATGGGTATCAGCTAAGTTCTGGGGTATTTTCTTCTAACAGAAAATTAGAAAAACAGGTTTGGACTAGGTACAGTCTGTCACTAAAAATTATACATTTTTAACACACTTTTTTTTGTGAACTGGCCTATGTACTAATAGATTGTCTCACAAAATACTGAATCACGGTGGGTGGCAATTTGACCTACCTTATGAATATTAATTAAGTAGGTCACAAATTGAGACTACTAGGATTCACTGCCATCATAGGAATGGAGACCTGCGCCGGTCAGCAGAGCACAATGTCTGCGACTGCTTTAAAATAAAGCAATTTTTTTTAACTGCAGCCCATTTTCTAAAGGAAACTAGGATCTGTTTAGAAAAAAAGAGAAAAAAAAATGGAAAATTATAAGCCAGATTTACAAGGCCCTAGCGCCTCTTAGCATCAGACTAGTGTTGTTTTGTTACGCTAATGTGGTGGTAAGGAGGCCATTTCCTTCTCCATATTTACAAAGCAGCACAATGCCTGCATCGCACCACTTTGCGACTCCTTGGGCCACATTATGCCTGTGCCAGGCATAATGTATGCCAGGGGGGTGTTCCGGCGGTGGGGGCCCTGTGAAAATAGAGCAGTGAAATTTAGAACATTTCACTGCTCTATTTTTAGTGTACCTTTTAACACCTGTCCACAGCAGGTGTTAAAATGGCGCGTCTTTTACTTTCAGTGGACCTCCCTTTACTTTGCAGGATTAGCGCCATTATGTATGGAGCTAATCCTTCAAAGCACCACAATAGCACCATCAATTCTGAAACTATTGTCCTAACATGTGCCATGGTTCATCATGTTGAAAATACAGCACTACCATGGTGTCATTAGGTGCCGGTGGGCGGGGTGCAAGTAAAGTGGCGCATCCCAGCTGATGCTCACTTTCTTGTAAATCTGGTCCTATAATTTAAGAGTAGACAGTGGTTCAAAAATGTTCTTGGTTCATTCACAAAAGTGAAAGGGTGTCTTGCTGACCTTTTCCCATTTGCGAATGAATTACCACATCCTTTGAGGTGCAGCTATAATAAGAATATTTCCCAATCACATTTTGGTCACGAAACATTATTACATACCATTAGGAATTGCTATTTAGAAGGGACAACCTAAACACACTCCTTCCAAATAGAATTTCCTCATGATTTCCTAAACCCATTAACATTAAGTACACAAGCCCCTATTCCAAATGCCCCAACCTGGATTTAGTTCTGGGACTGTCTGATTACAACCACAGACATCTACAGTGATAACATTAAACAATTGAGCTTTCTTCACATAAAAAAGTAAATTTCATAAAAATGTATTGAACTTGTATTTATTCTTCAATTAAGGTGTATATCTTTTTCTTTATATATATATATTTACCTGAAGGTGAAAGACCAACAAAATAGCTGTAGAGCAGTTTGTTCTTCATCCATGCACAGTTTCCTTTTTAATACACTTAAGCCTCTAGGTGACCTGAAAAATATTTTGTTTGAAGTGTCATTGAGGCCATATATTGGCCCCAGCACACATCAGTTAAAGAACTGTATTAAAGAACTTTGGGCCAGATGTAGCAAAAGTTTTTCCCCATTCTGTGTCTATGGGAAAAAGTGTTTGTAGATATGGCCCTTTGTGTGTTCTGGAAGCTTCAGTAGCCCATGCTAACACACACAACAGGTGAGGGCTGAAGCCTTTTCAGCCCACTGGGCATTGCCCACCTGTTTCCTTACCTTTACAGAGAATCTTGAAACATACCAATGTGGCCAGATTAAGCTTTTTCTCTTACAAATGGGCGATGTTTTTTTTATTTGAATGAGAATGGGGTTTTGGGGGGCTGCCGACCGGAGCGTGCTCAATGTCGCTGCTCCCTTCGGAATGCCGAAGAAGGCTCGCGGCTACAGCAGGAGGAGGAGCTGAGAGGCTCCTCCCATGCCGCACTGACCACAGGATCGGGAGTAGCGTCGGAGGGTGGGGAGGCCCCACACTCACAGGGAGGCGTGGAACCTCAATGAGAGTGCAGTCGGAGGCTGGGAAGGGGAGGGTTGGGGTGGGGCAACGCGAGGCACGTTGTGGACAGCAGAGGAGGGAAGGGGAAGGGAGGCCTGCACTCCACCCCTTGAGGATAACGAGAGGTGGGATACAGCTGACGAACCATGGTGGGAGCTGGGGGCTCATGCCGACAAGGAGTATTTTGGGGGGGATTTGGAGGGTGAGGAGGGGGACAAGGATGTAAGAGGTAAACCTGAGTTATTCCGCTGGCCCACCATGCTAGAGTGGAGCGATAAGGAGGGGGAGGGACGGGGGAGGATGGGGAAAAAGAGCAAAGGGTGGTCAAGGGGGGGGAGGGGAGCAACAACTGGCAGTCAGACCCCCGGTAAAAGGTATATGGCAGGTCCAGTATGGGGGGAAATGGGCTGCCTCATTAGGAGGGGGAAAGGGATACCTGGGGGGGGTGATGAGAGAGGGGGTGTGGGGAAAAAGGGAGGGGACGGGCATGGTGGGAGAGGCAGGGGTTAAAAAGCCGGGGTGGATCAGCAAAGGGGTGACACCAGCACATCAGAACTTTCTTCTTATTGGCAGGCAGAGACGAGCTCAAGGTGGCGGTACCTAGATGAGCCAAGTACGGCTCTGCAACCCTGAGGAGAAGAGAAGGTGGGTCACAAGCGGCCAGCCGGATGGCATCGCTATAGAAGGCAGGTGCCCAGGCGGGGCAAGCTAAGGATGTTTTTTCGGGGCTGTGGGATGGCAGTGGGAGGTGCGCCCACACACCGAAGAGAAAGCACCCTGGCCCTATGGAGTGACATAGAGGGCTAGATATGGCCCTTCAGCGCAAGCTACGGGAAGAAGTCCCATGGCAGCCAGAAGACTGGCAGGAAGAGTCGCAAGGGGTGGAGGTGCCGGGTGAGTATGGTGGGGATGGGGGGAGACAACATGGTTGTACTTTGACGAAGAGAGTGTTGAGGAAGGAGAGACCAGGAATGAGGAAGAAGGAGACAGGGAGTTGGGATGGTGGGATGGTGGGGGGAAAGGCAGGGGAGGGGATCATGATAACACTGTCATTCAGTCTTTTCAGCCACCTGTCACGCCAGGGAGGCCCAGTAAGGTGCAGGCAGCGAAAGGAAGGACCCAACCGGCTAGTTGGAAGGCACCTGAGTAGCCGCCTACCTTGACGCCAGGTAAGGGTGGAAGTGCAGTGCAGGCCATTGTGTCAGTAGCGATTGAGGCCAAGGAATGTGGTGAAGGCCCGCTTGAAAAAAGGAGTATACTTTTATGGACATGGGGGTGTCTATGGATGACGGGGGTGAAAGGGGTGACAAGGATGCAGTGAATGTGGCACACAAAGGTGCCAAGGAGAAGGAGACGGGTGATGCTCAGGCCACGACCAACAAGGAGAACGGAGAGAAGCTGCCTTATATGGGCATCACTAAGCCATTGGGGGCCCACCTTATGTTGTTTACAAAAGAAAAAATCTGGAAGGGCGAGTACGGGGGAAGGTAGTGTAGGCGAGGGGGGGTGAGTTTTGGTAGGTGACTGGCTGTATACTGAGATATTTAGTTTTGTATGGCAAAGGCCAAGAGTTTGAATTGGAAGGGCACCTGTTTTCCAATATAGAGGTCTTATTTCACACACAAGTGTCACTATTGGTATGCCCCCTCTTCCCCAATGGGGTTTTGGGGCGGACTGCCAACCTGATGGAGGTCTACCATCTGGGAAAATTTGGGGAAGTTGTGTAGTCCAAACTGCATTGGGCTGCTTTGGGCCATATGGTTGGGCTACAGGTAAGGGTATATCAGGGTGCCGTTTTAAGGTTGGGCACCATTTTGGGAAAGGTAACATGGTGGTTGGCAGTGGTGAGAGTGGCAGTAGTCGGAAAACTTTTGGCCCTCCCGTCCCTCCCAAGAAAAACCTTGGTTTCCTAGAGGGTCACATTTTCAAAAGGTTTTGGGCAGGCTGTTTTGCCTGGTTACGGGTGCACAGGAGAGAGGTTTCTGTAAGGTTGTCGCATGGAGCAGGTGCAGGCGGAGGCAGGGTGTTTCACATGGCATACCAATAGGTACGGATAGTGAACCTGGCACTACACATTGAGAACAAAAAAAGGGTGACCAACAGCAGGCCAGGACAAGACAGGAAGTAAAACATTACATTAAGAGTTATGCTAGTTGCAAATTAATTTGTTATGTTGCATCAGAAGGTTGTTAATGATAGGAACAGTTTCAATGGGGAGTAAACAGTTGGATCAGTTAAGGAGTACTAGATCGATAGGTCAAGCTTAAAGGGCAGGGGAGGGGAAGGTAACGGGAGGTGAGTTTTGGTAGGTGACTGGCTGTATAGTGAGGTATTTAGTTTTGTAAGGCAAAGGCTAAGGTTTTTAATTGTAAGTGCACCTGTTTTCCAATAAAGCGGCCTTTTTTACACACAAGTAAGTGTCACTGTTGGTATGCCCCCGCTTCCCCCGAAAAAACAACTTTTTGAGCGTATGTTAGCACGTGGTGTGCATTTTGTACAGCTGGAACGGCACCTCAGCAGTGTCATATGGACTCCAGTGGTCGACCCTATATCATGGCAGCCACCTGAGGTCACTGAGTGCCAATGCAGTATCAGACTGACAGCCTTGCTCAAGCTGTGGCCATGGTCATGATGAATCGACTGTCACATGATGCAAGCTGAGCGAGTGAGCGCAGAGCGCGCAGCATGACTGGACATGATTGGAAAGTGGGTTTTGCATGTTGCATTGATACACGCAGTGCTTTAAATGGGCCGATACTGAGTATTGGCACTTTTTTTTTTGAGAGGGAGAGTACCTGCACTTCTCAAGAAAAACGTAATACTTTTAGTTGGAGAGTACCGGTACTTCTCAGAAATAAGCAGGTACCTGCACTTCTATTTTTCCGTTTCAAGCACTGGATACACGTGCTGCAGTTCGGCGGCAGAGGCCATCAGCATGTATGTAACTGACTGCAGGCACCTGCTGCTCGTGTGTACTGCCACCCCAGATGCAGTGGTGCGATGTGTTTCGGTCACAGCGCCGTCAATCTAATAGCAAGCAAAAGCGCTACCAATGACACCCCTGGCAAACACTATTGCCTCTTTAAGAGCAGTGATGGCTCACTCATGCGGGTCTTTTCATCGTGACTAACTTACGGGGACTCCTGTGACTGTCTCGGAGCCGGACCCCAGGGGTTGTTTGAGAAACTGAGAGTCATCCCATCGACTACTAGACTCGACTCTCCGACTCCCTTGTGGTGGTAGTCGCGACTCGTGTGAGCCGCACCAAACTTCAGAAAGAAAGAAGCAAGTAAGTTCTTATTCTTTTATATTAATAACTTAAAACTGGCCTGAAGTGGCTCAGCCTCCTCTGACCACTGTGCGACCGTGCTCGCGCAGGGGCTGCAGCGCCAGCTGTGCCCAGAAAGTACGTCTTCTTTTATATTAATAATAACTTCACTTTGTAGAGAGTGTACTGAGAGCCATGCGGGCTCTCCTGACTTGCGTGACGTGCTCTGCGTGTCCGGCAGGGGCACGGAGCACGAGGTTATATAATAAAGAAGGAACTGCGGTGACGCAGTTCCATGCGTGTTTGCAACGAAGCAAGGTCTCTGTGTGATTCTTCCGAGACCGTGTGCACCAAAACTACATTGGCGACGAGCGGGATATCGAAACGCGATGCGATAACTATGATTATTTAAACGATGCCATAGAGCTGAGAAGCCCCTGCTGGGTGAGGTTACATACCGGTGAAGACGAGGTGGTGTCGGTCGCCGAGCGAGCGGTAAAAAGTGCTGGTCGGCTTCCCGATCGGGGAAGCCAGGAACGGTGAGCTGCGCCCCGCCCCAAAAGGAAAAAAAAAACTCAGTTGAGCGCTTCCCCCACAGGGCGTCTCCTCGCTGCCGGGGAGTGGAGAAGAACACGTGCTCTCCTTCCAGAGCGCTCCGTGTCTGAGCCTCGCTGCCGGAGAGCAGCTGAACGGACCACGTGCTCTGTTGGCCGAGCGCTCTGCTTCTGAGCGTCTCGGCGAGTAAAGGAAGCAGAGAAACCTGACACGTGTCCTCCCCGAGGCCGGGGATCTTCTGAATGTAATGCCGGGAAGGCGTGCCTCTTAAAAAAAAAAAAGACACACGGAGACAAACGGTGCAGCTAAGGCAGGCGAGGGCCTGTAAGTAAAAAAAAAAAAAAAGAGGAATTACAAAGGGATGAGCAGCAGGCAATACATTCCCAAGGAAAGAAAGAGTTTGGAAAGTCAGAAGGAAAACATATATATACATTGACTCTTCCATTAAAGAAGATGAGTAGTAAAGAGTGAATCATCAATAAAAGTAAAGAGTTAGAAGGTCAAAAAAAAAAAAAAAAAAAAAATATTTATATATATATATATATGTACATTATTTCTTCTATATCGCTGGAGTGAAGGGGTGCAAGTATGAGTGCCCCACCACAAGAGAATGCCGATCCTCCACCGCCACCAGGGAATCCCCAACTCCCAGCACAGCTGAACAATAGCATCCACTCCTCAGTTACTTCCTTACCACCATTCAGTCAACTGATTGATCCGGCTACGGCTGCACCCAGGTGGCGACTGTGGATAAATCGCCTAGAAAATTATTTCTGCGCCACCAGGGAAACAGATGGGGCAGTGCGGAGATCTGTAATGCTGCTGATGGGCGGTGATGAACTACAAGAACTCTTTGATTCTCTCCCGGATACTGGGGACAAGTCTGATTTTAACGCAGCAGTAACTGCTTTGAATAGGCATTTCGATCCACAACTTAACTCAGATTACGAACGTTTCAAACTGAGACAGGCGCAACAGACCGAAGTTGAGTCGATGGATATGTTTTATGCTAGGTTGAGAAAACTGGCGAGCTCGTGCACAGGACTCAACCAACAAGAGGAGATCCGAGCACAGATCATACAAGGCTGCCGGTCTAACGTCCTGAGAAAGCTTATTCTTCGACAACAGGGTATGTCCCTTGATGACATTTTGATTCTTGCACGGTCACATGAACTGTCTGCGGTGCGATCAGATGCGATGGCAACCGTGAGAGGTCAGTCGTTGGCTGCAGCGTCATCGTCCCGCGTGGTCCAGGTAAAAGAAGAACAGGTGGATGCTATCCAAACACGGCAGACAGCACCGCGTAAGATGAACCCTGCTAAAACCAGTGATAGGGCTTGCGGAAGCTGTGGGTATGAACACCGACCGAATATGGGGTGCCCAGCCAAAGGGAAGTCCTGCAACCGCTGTGGCAAGTCAAATCACTTTGCTAAAGTGTGCAGGTCAAGGAGGAATAAGCCAGGAGAGCAGAAAGGACGAGATACGAGGGTTAGAGCTGTGTCTAAAAGTACGGAGGAGGTAAGGGACCAGGCAAAGGCGAGTGGCCCGGTTTTTGAGGAAGACGAAGAAGAGGATATCTTTGTAATATCCTTCACGGGAGGGAAGCCACGGAAAATGAGACCGCCGCCCATGAGTGATGTTCATGTCAACGGCACACTTGTATCTGTACTCATTGACACTGGGGCATCTGTCAACGTCATGGATGAAACTCTTTTCCAGAAACTAGTGCCTACCCCGCCACTTACCCCGACAGCTACCAAAATATATAACTATGGGGGGCGAGATCCCCTTCCCCTCAAAGGAATAGTGGAGGTGGCTGTAAGTAGTGGAGACAGATCTACCGAGGCGAAGTTCTATGTGGTGGCTGGGGATCGCGGCACGTTGCTAGGGTGTCACACGGCAGAAGAGCTAGAACTGGTATTCTTTGCACGACAAGTGTACGATACTCAAGTGGAGCGCCTTCTCAATGAGTTTCCACAGCTCTTTGAGGGGTTGGGACGGCTAAAAGGGAAACGCATCAAATTGCACATAGACCACAGTGTGGTTCCGGTGGCACTAAGACATCGTCGGGTGCCATTCCATCTACGACCTGTCGTTGAAAAGGAGCTGCAGCAGCTGGAAGATCTAGGGGTCATTGAGAAGGTGGATGGGCCTACGCCCTGGGTGTCACCGTTGGTGATCGCGCCGAAACCCAAACAGCCGGGAGCGATTCGCCTCTGTGTTGATATGCGCCTACCAAACAAGGCTATTCGAAGAGAAAGGCACATAACGCCCACAATGGATGACATTATTGCAGATCTGAATGGGGCGCAGTGGTTCTCAAAGTTGGATCTTAATGCGGGGTATCATCAGTTGGAACTAGACCCCAGAAGCCGAAACATCACTACCTTCTCGACACACGTGGGGCTGAGAAGATACAAGAGGCTAAGCTTTGGAGTGTCCTCAGCCGCTGAAGTATTTCAGAATGTGATTAGAGAGACATTATCGGGATTACCTGGAGTAATCAACTTGAGCGATGATATCTTAATACACTCCAAGACCAGGGAGGAACATCATCGTCATCTAAGGGCAACGTTGAAACGCCTGGCTGAAGCTGGGCTAACACTTCACAAGAAGAAGTGTGCCTTTTATCAAACATCTGTAGAGTTCTTCGGCTATATATTCTCGAAAGATGGTCTGCAAGTAGACCCCAGGAAGGTTGAAGCGATTTGTCAGGCTCCTGTTCCGCAAAATCCCACGGAGGTTCGCAGTTTCTTAGGGATGGCCACGTATTGTGGGAGGTTCATACCCCAACTTGCCACCATGTCTGAACCTCTTCGACGACTCACGAAAGGGCAACACTGTTGGAACTGGACTTCAGAGGCGCAACAGGCGTTTATGTGTATTAAGGATGCTTTGCTGGATAAAGCGACTATGGCATACTTCAACCCCAGCAGGAGGACTGAAGTGGTGGTAGATGCAAGCCCCGTTGGGCTTGGCGCCGTTCTCTTGCAGGAACAGAGGTATCAAGAATGGATCCCCGTTGCATGTGCCAGTCGGGCGTTGTCAGCGGTTGAGACCAGGTACGGGCAGATTGAGCGTGAGGCCCTAGCCATTCGATGGGCATGCCGACATTTCCATTTGTACTTGTACGGGCACGAGTTTCAGGTAGTGACTGACCACAAACCTCTAGTTTCATTGTTTGCGGGGAGCCCCCGTCTTGCACCTCCGAGGATTGAGCGATGGACTGTTCTCCTTCAGCCTTATAGGTTCACCGTTGTTTACCGGCCGGGTGCGAACAATCCGGCCGACTATCTGTCTCGACACCCTTCTCCGCAGGTGTTTGATGCTCGACAAGAACAAGATGAGGAAAGTACCGAGGGTTTTGTCAGCATGGTTGTGCAGTCGGCGTGTCCTAATGCTCTTCTCGTAACCGACATTGTGAGTGCTACCCAGGAAGATGTGATGTTGAGTCATGTCAAGGAAGCTTTGAGCCATAAACGTTGGAAACGTTTTTTAGAGAAAACACATGTGGCCTGCCCTGATCAGAGAGTAGCGATGCAAAGTATATGGAAAGTGCGCGACGAGCTGTCTACCGATAAGGATGGTTTGATTCTAAGGGGAAGGAGAATCGTGCTCCCACAATGCCTCTGGTCCAGAGTGGTTGATCTGGCTCATCAAGGGCATCAAGGGGCTGCTAAAACTAAAGCGAGATTACGTGCCAAAGTGTGGTTCCCAGGCATGGATGGTCAGTTTGACGAGATGATAGGGAGGTGTCACTCCTGTATCATCACATCGATGGAACCTCCGAGTTGCCCAGTGGTGACTGAACCGCCCACTCTGAAACCTTGGGCTAAAGTAAGCATGGACTTTGGGAGTTTTCCTGATGGGAGGCTGACTGCTGTTTTGATCGATTCCTATACCAAGTTCCCGGTGGTTGAGGTGGTATCGTCAACGGCGTTTGAAAATGTGCAGCCAGTTCTGCAAAAGACGTTTGCTTTGTTTGGTCTGCCTGATGAGATTCGAACTGATAATGGTCCCCCGTTCCAGGGGCAAGAGTTTAGATCGTATCTTGATGGTTTGGCAATTCACCATCGTAAAATAATGCCTTACTGGCCTCAGGCGAATGGGGACGTGGAAAGGTTCATGAGAACTTTGAACAGGGCTCTCAGGATTGGACTGGAACAGAAGGAAGACAGCGAACAGTGTTTGCACCAGTTCCTGAGTGCTTATCGTCAAACGCCCCATAGCACTACCGGTTGCGCTCCCTCTTCCTTGATGTTCAAAGTGTCTCCACGGGACTGTATTCCATCAGGTCCTAAATGGAAGCCTCCTGCGTTGGATGTCCAAGCCACTCAAAGACGACGAAGAGCTACTAATCAGAAGGCTAGTGTCCACCGACGAGCGAAGTATCGAGGGTTTCAAGAAGGAGATCGAGTGGTAGTAAGATGCCGGCGAGGAGAAGGAAAGTTTAGAACACCGTTTGAGCCTGAGGTATGGGAGGTCATTGGTGTAAAGGGATCAATGATAACTGCAGCCAGAGGAAGACAGAGGGTAACACGTAATGTATCACATTTTAAGAGAGCTGGACTGAGGGAGTCGGTTGGTGAGGAAGGAGAAGTAGATGATATCGTAAGGGGTCCATCAACAGGGGCCAAAGAGAAGGAGAGCGTTACTGGGCCAATGTTGACTGAACAAACCCTGCCTAGTTGCGCTCCAGAACATGAAAGTTTGCGCACCCGAAGTGCAAGATATAACCTGCGCCCGAATCCTGCACCGAGCAGTCAGTTGAGAGACTTTGTCTGTCAGATGGACTGTTTATAGTGTGGATTTCAGTGTTGTCTGGTAATGGGAGAACAGCTGTTGGAGAGATATGTCGACAGTGTAAAGAGATTTAAAACTGCCAAAAGTAAAAGCATTTGTAGTAATGGGGTGCGGGTGTTAAGGGATTGCAGTGTTTTTCATCGTTAAGAATTTGTTTCATTTCTAGTTGCGTTTAAGTTTGTTTTGTGTTAAATCCTTATCCATGTGGAGTAAAACATGGGGGGGATGTAGAGAGTGTACTGAGAGCCATGCGGGCTCTCCTGACTTGCGTGACGTGCTCTGCGTGTCCGGGAGGGGCACGGAGCACGAGGTTATATAATAAAGAAGGAACTGCGGTGACGCAGTTCCATGCGTGTTTGCAACGAAGCAAGGTCTCTGTGTGATTCTTCCGAGACCGTGTGCACCGAAACTACACACTTCAAACTGACAGCATGGAGCCTGGGGGCATCAGCCAGTGCCTGGCTGGAAGAGGTTCATCCTCCACTCTGGGCCTACAAACACAAGTTCTTCTTTTATTTTAACAATAACCACTTCAAACTGCAACTAAGTGTTCCTCATGGCCTAAAGTAGCTCCGTCTCTGCTCCGCGGCCTTGCTCTCACAGTGGCAGGCAGCAGCGCCAGCTGTACCCGCGAGTAAGTTCTTCTTTTATATCAGTAATAATAACTTCAAACTGCGCAACCTCGTGCCTGGCTGGGGGCTGTGGCCAGTGCATGCCTGAAGTGGCTCTGCCTCGGGTCTTCGGCTGTGGTCACAGGGCGGCAGCACTGCCAGCCGCGCCTACGACTCTCACCGGCATTATTATGCAAGTCAAGAAAAGGACTGAGGTTGAGCTGCAGCTGCTCCGGGGTGCTGTAGTCACTCACAGCACTCCATCCAGACCTCGGATGCTCCTGTCACGAGAGTGCACCTAGCCCAGTATTGCTCCGCTCAGCTACCCTTGCTGCCTTCTTTCCAAAACCTGTCAGTGCTGGTGGACTGGCCAACAAGACATTGTCTGCTTCGAACAGCACTCACATTTACTAAAGCACAGGGCGGGCGATCAGTGGAAAATGCTTTACACTCTGCCCCTATCAGTAATGGACCTAGAAAACATGGTTATGCTACTGCGTCTTCTGTACTACTTCGTGAACCTTCCGGTGGTGGTGCCTGCATGGGCGTTGCATTTAATACATACTCTGTTGGTGGAATTGACCTGGAGAAAGGATCGCCACAGAGTTGGCCTAACGAAATTACAACTCCCCACAACTAGGGGAGGACTGGGACTCCCCGATTTCAAAGCATATTGCATTGTGATACAACTAGAATGGTGACCATACTAGTTAGCTGGGCACAATTTGATGGGGATAGACTGCTGGACACATACATACATATAAAATCATTTATTTTTTACATATCTTTGGAATGTTGCAAGCTTTATTTTTGTTTTAGGTATGAGACAATACACTAATAAATGTTTGAAACATAAAAAGACTGAAAGATGCACATGGAAAGTTAAATCCTGGCAAGCACATACTTCTTGGAAGCAACTAGTAGGGGCATAGAAGGACATATAAAATTTAATGTAGAGAACACATGAATACAGAACAGATTAAATGCATTGGAAAATCACAAGTAGGAGAAAAATAACTGTGTACCTTGAGGAAGTCTTGCCTATTATTTCAGTAGGTCACCTCACTGGGAATTCTGAGCCAGGTGAGGCCCACATCAGATGCCTGTGCTAAATTCATGTATTATTCAGGAGTCTGGTCAGCACTACCTCCCGACAACGGATTGCCACTGTATCCTAACATACCCACAGCATACCAAAGCTACAGAATCTATAAAACCAAAAATAAGCCTCGTCGCACTGGGGTGCGATTACCTTACGATTTCAAGTTGTGAGGAAATAAACATTTTCTCCATCTGCACAACTGCAAGAGTTATAAACTCCTGGGAACGTTCAAACAGCTGTGATCCTATAACAGCAGAAAAATATGAACAGTGGGTGTGTCGCACATCAGATGGGTGCGAGTGGATGGATAGGCGACGAGACTGACGTTACGATAATAAACAAATCTAGTTGATAATGTCATTTCGCATCCTCCTTCATAATGGGAGAAGGATCCACAAAGTTGTGAGGTGCATGTTGGATGTGATACATTGGTGCATAAAATCATGTTGGAATTTGAAGAGTTTACCCTGCAGATTTTGGTGTCTGGTTACACTACACTTTACAGAATACATCTTTAAAAATGAGGTCACTGAATTGAGGTTCAAGATGAAAGTAAAGGTGAAAGAGGCCCATGACTTGCAAGTTTCACGACATGCCAGTCTTTGGAGTATCATATAATACAAATAGAGAAAGGAGCAAAATTAATCTAATCCTCCGATTTAAGTAGTAGAAATTGACATATTAAAAGAATAAATTGGGCTTCACTGAAATAGTCAATACATAAGGTACGAGAAAAGTGCTTTTTTAAAATTAGGCTACAGATGTTGAACAACAATCACTCAGGAGCACTAAGATTGTGTTGGTGACATCCCTCACTCACTGGTAAACACGCATTATGAGGTTATTTCGTACATTAACTGGTAGAGGATACCGGTTCACAAGCAATTCCTAGGACATACCTTTTGGAAGTAGACTGGGAAACAGATATGTCAATAATATACTGCAAAATTGTGCATATTGCCTGAACAAGACAGCAGCATCCAGTTGCAGATGAAGAATATCCGGGCATATCCTAATCTTTAAAACTGAATAAAACTGGCATTCAGAAACTTTACAAAATATAAAAGAGCGTATTAACAATAATCCTACACTGTGATTAAGGGATTTTAGATGACTTCAAGCACTCAATTTTTGATATTTTTCTGAAAAATGGATGCCCTCAAGAAAGGATTTAAATCATAATCTTCTTTCTATGACGTATGTTTCATCTGTGGGTTGAAGCAGCAGAGCAGCCACACGTCTCAACATGCAACCTTTCATTTTATAGTATATGTGGTATATATACGTCATATTAACCCATCAGTCTCAGTCTTTATTTTTAACACGTTACTCACATCTGTACTTTTATTGGTTTCTTACAGAGAGCAGAAAAGCGATTGGTTATGGGGTCCCAGTGGGTGTTCCTGTTGGCGTTTCAAACCCGAGTTGTCACTGTCTGATATTTCTGAGCTGTTTGCATTCTGAAACTTTGTCAGAAGAGATGTATTGAAGGTGAGAGAGGGAGTGCTTGTCGTGCTAGAGTCCATCCCAGGAGTACCTCCTGGAGACCTGACCTTCTCAGTCGATTCACGTGGTTGTCAGCCTGGACCTCTGACTGGAAGCTGCATAGGTTGTCTCTGCTGCAGTTGACGAGAGAAGCGACTGGCCTCTTTTCCAAAAGACTTTTCCCGTTGAGCTTTCCAAGGCCATAACTTGTCAACGGGTCCGGGTTGCAGGGCCTGGTGTCTCGCAGTTGTTGATCCGATCCCAAAAAGGAGTGAATGCTAAATGTGGATGCAGAGGAGGGAGAGGGGGAGCCGGAGGTGGTACACAAACAGAGGAAGGGGGGTCTGAACGAGAACCAGGTTGCATCTGAGGGACTTGGATCGAGGGAGGAGGTGGAGGAATATGTTGCCTCCGAGTATCTGGATTAATGGGAAGTGGAGGAGGAGTTGCCTTGCCTTGGTGAGAGGAAAGAGGTGTATAGCTACAGACAGAATTATCAAACGATGTAGAGAACGAAGAAGTTTACAGTGAAGGTGCAGGAATACCAGCTGGCAAAGGGGAAGCAAGAGAAGAAGTAACCTTCGAGTCTGGACGACAAGGCAGAGATGCATGAACAGAAGTAGGAGGCTGGCGGTCTGGATGAGATAGGGAATGAGCCTGAGCCACTGAGGAGGACACAGGGTTTGGGCAAGATAAAGTGGGATTGGGAACAGTGGAAGGGGGCACAGGAATAGCCCTGGAAGAAGGAAGTGTGGAAACACATGGAAGGACTACAGAGTTGGGTTGAGAGGAAGGACATGTATGATCATAGAGGAGGGCCTTAAGATTTCGTTGAGAGAAAGGCGGTGAAGGAATATAGGGAGGCACCTGATTGTGTGGATTCAAAGAAAGTGCAGCAACACTTGAAGGGAGTACAAGACTTGTGTGAGAAGAAGGATGTGCAAAATCACTGCAAGGAGTAACAAGAATTGAAGAAGGTGCAGGAACACTAGACATAACTGGATCTGGATGATGGCTCGAAGGTGCAGAAATACTTGATGTCTCAGGATCTAGGTGAGATGAAGAAGGTCCAGAAATACCAGAAGGATCCGTATTAGAGAGAGAAGAAGCTGGAACACTGGAAAGAGTGTCAAGATTTGGGTGAGGGACTGGAGGTGCAGAAGCACTGGAAGAAATCACAGGATCAGGACGAGATGTGGGAACAATGGTGGTGGTGGTGTCATGGTTTGTATATAAGTGGAAGGAGGTGGAGGAATACTGGAAGGAATCAAAGAATTTGGATGAGAGATTGGAACTGTACAAATTCTAGAATGAGTCCCGGTATCTGGATGAGAGTGAGATGCTGAAGGTATGCTGGAGAGAGCCACGGGATGTAGGTGGGAGACTGTAGGCACAGGAACACAGGAAGTAGTCATAGGATCTGGGTAAGAGGTTGGAGTAGCAGGAACAATGGACAATGTCACAGAATCTGGATGAGTGGAAGGAGTTTACAGGGTACTGGGAGGAAACACAGCATCTGGATGAGAGAGAAGAGGTGCAGGAATAATGGAAGAAGACCTGTGGGATGATTCAATAGGAGCCACAATTGGAGTAACAAAATTGTCTGAGAGAGACGAAATAAAGAGTGGGGTCCCAGTGCGTGGATAAGAGGAATTGACTCCGACCAAAGTTTGAGTTGCATTGGGAGGGAAAGGACAAGCAGGAACAGATGATTTCAAAGCAGGTCCAGAAACAGAGGAAGGGCTGGCATGAGGAGGTGCAGAAACACAGGTAGAAGTCACAGGAAGAGAGGAAGGAAATCTAGGAACACAGAAAGCATTGACAGGAGGCTGAAGGGAAAGCACAACTGTTGGATCAAAGATATGATCCTTAGGAGTGGGATGGGACTGTGCAGGAGGAGCAGAAGGAATAAGAGAAGGAGGTCCATGGACAGAGCAAGGTGTGACATCAGAAGGTTTTGAGGTAGTGGGATGTGGACTTAATGAATCAGTTCTGGGTCAAAGAACAGAGGAACGGGTCAAACAAAGAGGACTGGAGGTAAGATTTGCTGGAAAAGATTGAGAAGTAGCAAGAGGTAGACTAGAGAAAGGTGGTTCAGGAATGCAGAAAGGGATCAAGGGAGATGGAATGCAAGAAAGAAGTGATGGAGGATGGTGAACAAGAGCTGTTGTGGAACCACAAGATGGAGGCATTATTTTTCGATTGGAGTGTCCACTGTCCAGTCTTTTAGACGTGCTGGTTCTCATGCATTTTGGCTCTCTTGAGTAGCTGCTCACTTTCTGCATCTACTTCTTTAGTTGCTCTACTCTTCACTTCAGCTCTGCTGTCCCCATAGCAGTACAGTGATTCAAGTCTCCTTGCACTGTTGAAAAAAACTTGGCATCAATGATTAATGCAATGCTGTCCTTCTCCAACTCGCGTTGCTTTCTCTTGCGAATCACTCGGTCATACAGCCTTGGGGTCTGATCCATGGATTTATAAAGTTCTCAGAGAGCTTTTTCTGTGTAGGCTATAGACAGGTCTTCAAACTCTTCCGTCCATATCAGCTGGCAAAATGAGGCAGTGAGTGGGAATTCCTTATCAAACTCTTCCAGGGTCTCCATCCTGTAGGCTGGAGCGGCTCTCATCTGGGGCCCACGCCGGCTTGCGCCGCCGAGATTACTGGATTCAATAGTACATGATTCCCAACTCAAATTTTTTGACAATTCCAGACTGCTGGACACAATTTGACGGGTATAGGCTACATGCAGGCCCAAACTGAGTGCAGCCAACTTCACAGATTCGTATGCCCTTCGAACAGCCCCTTCAGCAACATGCCCACTACTACTGCAGGTAGCACTTCCTTTCTGGAAGTTAGCATTGTAAAACACTATGAGTGCCTCACCGTATGCACAAACATTCCACTTCGCGGTATCCCCACAGCCTCAGGTCTGTTGGCACTGTGGATACAAGAGGGGGTCTCGACAGTGGGAGATTATTTCAGGATGGCATAATATTATCACAGGTCGATTTTGTGCACGTCGAGACACTGACACATGCAAGTATAATACACAGTGTATGACAACACTGGGCCTCAAATGGCACGGAGCTTAGTACACACGAACTTCTCCAAGGGATGCACACTATGGGGAATGGGAGGCATTTCAGGGCATATTTACAAGTCTTTAGCATCACAGAAGCGTCATTTTTGAGACACTCCAGTGGAGCTGTGCTCAGCGCCATACTTGCAAGGCCACGCTAAGCCACTTTTTGTGGCTTAATGCCACCTTGTAAATATGGGCCCCTCTGACGCAGTTTTCGGCGTCAGAGGAGTGTGAAATGTGTGTTGCTGTGTTGTGTTCCACCACAACACCCACTGCTTTTGACACTGGCCCAGATTTACAAGGAATCATAAATCTGAGGCAGTGCCAACAACTAACGCCACCCCTGGTGAGGCATTAGCATGGTGCAACAAGGAGAAATACCTTTATTTCTCCTTGTTTTTGCTTTTTCCATGTGTGCTGCATTCTGCAGGAAGGGTTCCTTCCTGCACATAAACAATCATTCAATAATGACAATTTGCTACTTTTATATGTGCTGCATTCTGCAGCACACATAGAAGTGACAAATCACCACTGTAGATTGTTTATGTGCAGGAAGGGACACCCTCCTGCACATAAACAATCATTCCCTTTACTGCAGATACCCTGGCACTTTGGTGCAAGGATGCCCGCATTGGCGCTAGCAGCTAAATTTAGCACCAGTGCTAGGGGAAACACAGGGGTGTGCCATATTTTTGTAAAAATGACGCATCCCTATGTTTCAGAACTGACGCAGCATGGTGGTGCCAATTTTGGTGCAGCATCACGCTGTGCCAGTTCCTTGTAAATGTGGCTCTTAGTGGGCAGGTTCCACCGAGGGTTCCAGGTGCTCCTGGAAGTATCCTTAATTTCCATAGAACAAGGTTGGGCGACAGACCTGATATGGGAAATCCCAAACAAAGACTGGGCATGTATACTTGAGTGTCCAATAGGTATCTCATGTAATTCCAGATTTAAATTCATCCAGTTTTAAATTTTACATAGAGCATATTTGACACCACTTAGGTTGGCCAGAATATTTCCAACCAAATCCTCTGGCTATCCCTGTTTTAGGACTCTTGAGAACAACGTCTTGCATATATATGCTGTGGACCTGTCCGCACATGTCAGCGTACTGGAAGGTGGTTGCGTCTGCCCTATCAGATATTACAGGACTGAACCAGTGGAATACTCCGGCACAATGCCTACTTTGTCTGCATCTGCTATCGCATGGATCTAAGGTGACGTTATGTTTTTCATACTTAGCATTATTGAGGG
Organism: Pleurodeles waltl; assembly: GCF_031143425.1. Lineage (NCBI taxonomy): Eukaryota > Metazoa > Chordata > Amphibia > Caudata > Salamandridae > Pleurodeles > Pleurodeles waltl. The sequence continues at coordinate 304,513,421 of NC_090446.1, forward strand.
TGAAGAGGCTAATAACAAGACAATGAAAATCGCAGATGGCCCAAGATTGTCAAGGTGGCAAGATGAGGTGTCGCTTTGGGGGCTTGAGGTGGGGAGTTGGGAGGAGTATCAAGGCCTCAGTAGGAGACCTATTTCCCTTGAAAGGAATGCCCTACTGGAGGGGTTCAAAACATAAGACAGGGCGCTTGACTAGTTGAACTCTATATGGGTGGAGAGTTGCACACTGCAATGTGGATGCTCACACATATTCCCCCTAGACTAGTTACCCAATTTCTCCCCTCTGAGCTGTCTGACTACTCAGGTGAGATTGCACCTTGACCCCTCCCTCACATATTTTCCAACATTTCCAAACTCCCTCCAAAATACAGATGCATGCCTATGTTCGATAGAATGGGTGAAATGATCAATGGGTTCGGGGGAAGTGGGGCTCAATTCAATGTTATTATTGCTGTTTATGAGAATGGACATTCTGATATACTATGAGATCTTGGACCAATTATGCAATGTCTTTAATGGTGTAACTGCTATTTCCACAACCTCTGTGGTTGATGAAAGACTGTATGGAAATAAAATGCAATATAATTTGTGTTAAAAAAAAAAGTGGAAAATGCTTTAGTATCAACCCCATATTCCAAAGAGTGAGGAATCATATTAAAGAAAGGACCTTTTCCTCAGGACTCATTTTACCCAAAGGAATTATTTCTCCACAGAAGTAGATTAGTCTGTAACACACAAATGTGTTGCTTTTTGCATAGATAACCTCAGCATCATGCATCGCAACCACAGGAAAACAATTTGCCCGCATCTGGCTCTTGTGTATATATGTATGCATACGTCACTGAAGAAAACAAAAGTAACTATTACTTGTGCCCGGCCATGCACAGGACTATCAACAATGATGACATTTCAGATTTGACCATGGATTTTTTTTTAATGCAGTCAATGAATATGTTGTGTGTGATTTAATATGTGAGGGTAAAACCAGTGCATGGTGAGGGCTGAGTTTAGTTACGTTCAGGTATAAGCTACAGTTACTTAAGATAACTTTAACTGGAATTCCAGTGGTTTTCTTAGTTTCAACTGGGATGTTTTATGTGACATTGTCACTTAACTAGGACGGAAGGTTAAAGTTTAATCTTTGTTTTTTTCAGTTAATTTCTAAGGTTTTTGTAATATAAAATTAGATGTTCTTACAATTCCTATCTATACCATCACTTTAACCTTTGTTTTTTTCAGTGAATTTCTAGTTTTGTTTTAATGTAAGGTAAAATCTACATCATAATGTACAGTCATGGGGTGGGGGCTGAACACAGGGTCTGGCCTAATATTGTCTGTTGTGCTGCCGCCATCCAAGATTGCTGCCTCAGCCCCCCTGCGTGCCCTCCATTATACAAGTCCATACCCCTGCCCCCTCTTGCAGCCCTGTGTGGCCATTGTTCGACCACTGCCCTTCCCACCTGCCCTGCACAGTTAGTTTGCTGCCCCTACTAATCTCCTCCCTGTTCTCTGTTAACCGTGTCCATGCACCTGCCCCATCCCTCCTGCACTGCACGGTCTGAAGTGCTGCCACTGCCCTCTAGTTAGCTTTATGTCCTTGCCCCTCCTCATGCCCTCCGTTGCTTGAGTCCATGATCCTATAATTTCCCTCCTGCTTAGCCTTTTTGCTTAGCTTGCTGGCCCTACCTCCTTCCCCCACCCTCCAATGTTTGTGTGCATACTCCTGCTCCCTCCCTTTTTCCCACCATGTTCCATGGTCCTGCCACTGCCCCTCCTGTCCACTCTGAATCTTCTGTTGCGCTTCCCCTGCCCCTCCTGCATTTCTGCATGGTCAGATGGCTGCTGCCTGTTTCTGCCCCCTACACCATGCCCTCCATTGTCAGAGTTTTATGCCCCTATCCCCTCCCACTTGTCCTTCTCGATCCGTTCTGCTGCCACTCCCTTCTGCCCACCATGCTCTGTTGTGCTGCAACTGCTCCTCCCGCCCTGCGTGGTCTCTTGTGAAGCCCTTGCCGCCTTCCCCTGCTCTCTCTTGTCTATTGCCAGTCCCTGCCTCTTCCTTCTGCCCTCTATGATCCTCTGAGCATGGCCATTTTTCCATGTCCATTTCCATTTTAATGTGTGTAATGCAATGAATAATTCAGGCATTGTGAGTTATATATATATATTCTTAAAATAGAAACTAGATTTATGCTTCAAAATGTTAGTTTCAGCCTATGATTGCATTATTTGAGTGTTAAACAGGTTTGGGCTAGTGCTTGGCTAGGACTGTTTTCATTTTGGGCTTACTTTGGGCTGGTAGTTAAACAGCTTTGGGGGCTTTTAAAATTTGGCTACACTGAAAGTACAGAAAGGGGCAATTTTTCTCTCTGGGTAAGGTAGCATGCCCAGCGCCGGGCAGGACGGCGACCTGAGAGTGTAGTAGTAATCACCGATCGTTCACTAATCCATCTCTCCTATCAGGCGAATGCTTCATTGTTTTCTCTGATATTGATTTAATCGTTGTTCTTTCACGCTGTAATGTCAGTGATTTCCAGCGCTCCATTTCCCTTCTGGCTGCGGCCTGAAGTAAACATGTTTGTACTGAATCCCAGACTTTGACCACCTCGAAGAATTCACTTTCACAGTGAGCTGAGATGGATGAAGCAGAGCTGGTGGCGATCATGTAAGCTGCAATAACATGTCAAGGGGATGTGTTCGGAAATGACAGTGCCTCCTGTCTTTTGAAGAATGGAAATCGCTCTGCTTGTTGACGCTCTGGCAGAAAGCGCCCTTTGAGGAAAGGTGCATGGAAATGACAGAGCTGCTTGATGAATGGGAGTGGCAAAGTCGATTGATGAATGGTGAATGGGAGTGGCTGAGTTGTTTGATGAATGGTAAATGAGAGTGGTAGAGATGTTTTTCAACTGGTGAAGAGGAGTGACAGAGTTGTTTGATGAATGAGAGTGGCAGTTTTGATTGCTGAATGGGAGTGGCAGAGTTGTTTGATAGATGGCGGATGGGAGTGGCAGAGTTGTTTGGTGAATGGAAGAATAAATAATCTGTGCAAAATGGTGAATGGAAATGGCAGACCGTTTGATGACTGGTGAATGGAAAAGGAAATGCGCCTTGAAAAATAGCAAATAAAAATGGCAGAATGGTACATAAAAATGTCAGAGCCCTTTGATAAGTGTTCACTGGAAGCGGGAGTACTCCTTGAGAAACGGTCAATGGAAATGGCAGAGCATTGTGATAGTTGGCAAATGGAAATAGCAGGGCTGTTTGAAGAAAAACAGGAATCGAATGATGCAGCCCTTTGATGAATGATGCTTGGGTGGGGCTGCAGTGTTCTTTGAGGAATGGTGAATCGAAGAGGCAGAGCTGTTTGATAACTGGAGAACGGAAGAGGTGATGGAAGAAGCAGTGAAGCTTGAGAAATGGTGAATGGAAATGGCAGAACCGTTGGATAAGTGGTGAATAAGCAACTGCAGTGAACCTTGATAAATAACAAATGAGAATGGCAAAGACATTTGATGAACGGTGAATGGGATATGCACTGCTCTTTGAGAAACAGTGAACTGAAATCGAAATATTAGTGATCTTTATGAAATGTTGCATGCCAATGGCATTGCAGGTTGGTAAATAGTAAATGGACATAGGCGCAGTCTTTATCATAGATAAAAGTCGGATGGAAATTGTACTGCTCCTCAGTCCCCGATAGAAGTGAAGACGTTCTTTGTGGAATGGTGAATACAAATAATGGTGCTATTAAACAAATAGTGAACGAATGGGAAAGGCAGAGTTCATTGACGAACAGTGAATAAAATGGTAATATTTTCAGATTAATAGGCCTTGAATTGGTCGTGCAGTTTTACTCGTGATGACTGGACACAGAAGTGCACTTTTCTTTTTCAGGAGTGATCCTCAGTGTTCTTTTGTTCCTGGTGTAGTGGATGATGGTTCTAGGGTCCTTCTTTCTTGAGAGGGTCAGTGGCAGACTGCCTAGGGTTGCAATGACGGACATTGACTTTGTCCTCTCGAAAAAAATGAATGCCATGACCTATAAACCACTTAACTACAGTCATGGAAGTTCCCCTTTGGAACTGGTGATTAGAGTTTGCATTGTTCTGTGGATCTTGGTATTGGAAATATTTGACAGATTCCTTTGAATGGATGAAGGAAATGATCCATTTATGTGTCCTGGTATATTGTTATCTGGCTGTTCTGACCTGCCCATATCATCTAGGGCATCTAAAACAACATGGACCTGGAGAAAACCCTGAGAAAAGGGATTCTTGATAAGTCATGGTGTTCCTAACGTTACTGGTTTTAATCTGTGTATAGGCATTGATTCTTGCAAGCTACTCAGGGATGAAGAGAGGGCTCAAAGCCTGCGTCTCACAGAGCACATGGTCTTTTCACTCACTATCCCTTTCACCTCACCCCATGGGTTTACCCATGAGCAATGAGTTGTCTTCTTACTGGTAAGAGTTCTCTTGAACAAACTTTCTTCTAAGAAACTACTACACTGCGTCATTCTGGAGTAAGTCATTACCACAGCACTGTCGCCCCGTCATGAAGGAGGCTCTAAAATGTCCTTCCAAATTAAGGGAACTTCATACAATTTGACACACCTGGAAACCACGTGATCTAGGCAAGATTTACATGTTAATCACTTGTCTTTATATTACACGTCTCTGTTCTCTGCTTTGCCTCTCCACTCTCAGCAAGGACTTTCCTTTAACGTTATTGTTTTATATTCGTATTTGTTGGTATTTATCATACATTGTGCATGTGTAGTACTGCCTGGTTGCCGGTCATCTATGAACCTGGTGCTTGCTGCGTAGTAAAAAAACAAATCCAAATAAACCTAAAAGACAAGCTGATCTGCACAGAGACCATGAGCTGTCTTCACTGCTCTGGCACACATTCTCTTCTAATACAAGATGTAATTGGTGAGTGATAGATGCCTTAAGATGAAACACATACATCGGCTCTTCATAATAAAATGTGAAGCTCTGGAAAGCCCCTGCTTTTGCTTTTCTAAGACTCTTGTATGTTGCGTTGTATAAGTATGAGTGTGGGATAAAACTAGCCTGGTATTCAGAATTATCATAGACATGAAACTATTTTATCAGGACGAAATAATCTGAGTGTCTAGTTGTGTGTATCTGTGTGAGTTTCTGTGTGTGTGTGTGCGAGAATGTGAGAGAGTGCATTTATGTGACAGTGTATTTGTGTGCCTATGTGTATTTTTATTTGTGTGTGTCTGTGCATGTCTGTGTGAGGATGTGTGTGTGTGTGTATATGAATATGTGTGTGTGTGACGGCATGTGTTTGTGTGTGTACATCTGTGTGTATTTGAGAGATAGACTGTTTCTGTGCGTGCATGTCTGTGCGAGAGTGTCTGTATGCATATGTGTATGCATTTGTATATAAATATAGATACAAAGAAAATAATTTTAAACAAGCATTTGCAATGCAATAAGTTTCACATTTGCCTGAGTTAGAGCTATTGGCGTTGTAAATGCATAACTGGTCTTTTCTTGCCACATTGATTGGTCAACCCTGCCACTTCATTCCAGTGGCCCTGCATATAACTAAAGCACTTCCATTTACCTTCTTCCTCTATCTACAGCAAAAAAGGAAAATATTGCCATTATTTATTATATTTGTTAGACTCTTCCTCCTTGATATGGTCTCCCTTAACATTTTGCCTCTGTTCCCCAGGTTGTTGATGTGTGCTGGACTTCGTTTTTTCTGTTTGTGTTACTCTGGGCATTTTACCACTACTAACCAGTGCTAAAGCGCAAGTGCTCCTATACAAAATGTGTATGTAATTGGCTTATCCATGATTGGCATATTTGATGTCCTAGTAAGTCCCTAGTAAAGTGCACCAGAGGTGCGCATGGCCTGCAAATCAAATGCTACTAGTGGACCTGAAGCACTGGTTGTACCACCAACGTAAGTAGCTCTGTAATCATGTCTCAGACCTGCCACTGCAGTGTCTGTGTGTGCAGTTTTAACTGTCAATTCGACTTGGTAAGTGTACCCACTTGCCAGGCCTAAACATTCCCTTTTCTTACATGTAAGACACCCCTAAGGTAGGGTCTACGTAGCCCCAAGGGCAGGGTGCATTGTATGGTTAAGGTAGGACATATAGTAATGTGTCTTATATACCCTGACAATGAAAAATTGCTAAATTTGTTTTTCACTGTCGCATGGCCTGTCCCTCTCATAGGTTAACATGGGGGCTACCTTTAAATCTGATTAAAGATTAGATTCCCTTTGGAAGCGGATAGACATGTGGAGTTTGGGGTCTCTGGGCTCACAATTTAAAAATACATAGTTTAGTAAAGTTGATTTTAATATTGTGTATTTGAAAATGCCACTTTTAGAAAGTGAGCATTTTCTTGCTTAAACCATTTCTGTGACTCTGCCTGTTTGTGGATTCCCTGTCTGGGTCAGTTTGACAATTGGGCTGGTTGCACCTCTCACTAGACAGTGACACAAAGGGAGCTGGGGTGTAGTCTGCATTGCCTGATGAGCCTTCTGTGCTAGGAGGGAGGCGAGGAGTAGTCACTCACACCTGAAAGGGCTGTGCCTGCCCTCATACAATGCAGTCTCCAACTGCCTGGTGAGTGTCTGGGACCTGGCCTGGTCAAAGGAGGATTTCACAATTAAGGGAGACTTTGTTTTGAAGTAGGCCTACTTCAAAGTAGAAAATGAGTATAAGAAGGGCACCCAAAACCACAGACTTTAGAACACTTCTGTAAACAAAGAGGGACCTCTGCCTGGAGAAGAGCTGAAAAGCTGAGAAGAAGAGCTGCCCTGCCTGTGACTGTGCTTTGTGGAGCTATCCTGCAGTTGCTGCTTCTGCCTGTGTTGAGGACAAAGACTGGATTTTGTGTTGCCTTCCTTCTTGTGAAGATATCCTAGGGCTTGATTTAGAGCTTGCCTCCTGTTGTTTGAAGTCTCAGGGACAGCTAAGACTTCTTTCTACCAGTACCTGGAGTCTCTAGAGAGACTCCTACTCTGCCAAGTGGTGCCCATCCAGTTCCTGGGACCCTGAAAGGCAGTCCAAGAGTGGGAAATCCACGCACAGAATGCCCTGCGGGGAAAAGATCAACGCGACTCCGATCTGCGGCTGAAAAACTGACGCACCGCAGGCTTCAGGGCTGAAAATCGACGCTCGCCTCCAACGCGACCCGAAGATCGACGCCCGGGGCTGGAGAAACGACGCACAGCTTCGCTGATGGAGGCTGGTGAGAGCACATTTCACGCTGCGTGGTTTTTGGATCATTGTGCGGCTGGATTTCCAACGCAAACACCGCTGGGCGTGTAAAAACGACACAAATTCTGCCTGGACCCGAGTGTTGACCGGATCGATGCATCGCTCTCCTGCGGAGAGAAGAAACGATGCACGCCAACCCGACTAAAGGAGAAAGAATGCAAGGTCTTGCTCGTGAGTGAAATCAACGCATTGCAAGCCCTTTTTGATGCACACTCGCCCGTGCTGGGGTATTTTTGACACATCCAAGGTACATTTTCACACTAACAGTGTTAATGTGTGTTTAAAATTACATGAAGACTTCCATGTTTAGTGATAACTTGATTTGTGTATTGTGGATTCTTGTCATTTTGGTCTTGTTTTGTTTAGATAAATAACTTCTATTTTTCTAAACCTGTGCTGTGTCATTTTGTAGTGTTTTCATTAAGTTACTGTGTGTGTTGGAACAAATACTTTACACCTAGCACTCTGAAGTTAAGCTTACTGATCATGCCAAGCTACCAAGGGGGTAAGTAGGGGTTAGCTGATGGTGATTCTCTTTTACCCTGGCTAGAGGGAGGGTCCTTGCTTGGACCGGGGGTAACCTGACTGCCAACCAAATACCCCATTTCTAACATTGGTGATCAGCGGATGGGATTGGACTTGTATTTGTACTTGACATACAGTAATTAAGTGTACACTACTGTTTGAGTTCAGACCACTACATGACCACATATTACTTGTCTTGGTGATTCTCTTTTACCCTGACTAGAGTGAGGGTCCTTGCTTGGACAGGGGGCAACCTGACTGCCAACCAAAGACCCAATTTCTAACAATATTTATTTATATTATTATTTTGGGGTCCCCCAACCTAGTTTGCGGACCCAGAGATGACCTAGACAGCAAGAGCACATCATGTTAAGGGCAAAAATATTTTGTAAATGGAATGCCCGCAAAGTATTATGGGGTGGGTTTTCGAGTGCAGCAAATATTGTAGTGTCTTGACTGTAATGCTCAGAAGAGCCCTTAGAGGACACCAAAATAAAAATAGCATTTGAGAGAAACGTTGACATGTATCCATATAATCAGTCCCTAGAGAGCATAACCACCTAAACAAAGAATGGCAGAATGTAATGCAATGTAACCATATATTTAGCCACTACAGCACATAGCGCGTTACACATTTTCAGGTCTACTAGAACAATATTACAAACAAGGACCTTAAAACTAAAACTAATCCCATCTGTAAAATAAAAGTTAAAGCTATGAGGGTGCTTAAAAATACACTGAATAGTGGGAGGAGTTAATATTATGCGCCCCTCCTAAACTAGTGTGGGGACACAGAGATGACCTAGAGAGAAAGAGTGTGTTGTGCTGTTTGATGGTGATCCCATTGTCCTAGGAACACCACACCGTGAGTTATTGGCAAAAATGCTTTGTAAAAGGAATGGCGAGCAAAGCAATATGGGGCGAGTTTCTGAGTGCAGTGAATATTGCAGTATCTTGACCGTAATGCTCAGAACAGACCCTAATGGACATCAGAAAAGAAATAGCATTTGGAAGAAACATGGTCATGTAACCATATAGTCAGCCCCTAGAGGACATAACCACATGAAAAGAGAATGGCAGAAGGTAATGCAGTGTAATCATATATTTAGCCCCTTGAGAGCATTATACCTTCTGCATTTCAGGCCTATCACAATCATATTACAAACAAAGCCCTTAATACACAAACTGCTCTCAACAGTAAAACAAAAGTCCAAGCCATGAGAGCTTAAAAAGATACTGAATGGTTGGAGAGGTTACTATTTTGGTGCCTTCCAACCTAGTGTGGGGACCCATGGATAACATAGACAGAAAGAGTGAGTCATGCTGAATAGTGTGGTAGTGGTCCCATTGTCGTAGGACCACCACAGTCTGAGTTATGGGCCAACATTTTTTGTAAACTAAGGCCCTCATTACAACCCTGGCGGTAAATGCCACCGACCACCATGCTGACGGCCGCCAACATACCGTGACCGCGGTGGTATACTGTTACGGGTATTATGACCCACACAGAGAAATCCGCCACTATACAGACACCCACACAAGTCCGCCAGCCCAAAGGTCAGTGATAAACTGGCGGTACCAAAACCCACACCATTACGCCAACAGAAATACGCCCACAGCATCATGACCCACAAATCACTGTGGCGGTCAATCAACTGCGGTAAACCATTGGCGGTACACACCGCCACGCTCATAATACACACACACACTAACAAAACTACACCACATTTGACAATTCAAACTATACACACCAGACACTCATACACACATCACACCCCCACACCCAATCCAATATAAAACACAGACCCACAATACCCATAACCCCTTAAAATGAAAACAAATATTGCCAACTGAGAGAGAGACAAGCCAGGAGTACCCACTGAATCAGAGCCACATAACACCATCACCCATACACCATCTACACACCTCACAGCACACAACCCAACACATCACCCCACACACCCTCACACATATCACTCACACTACACCCATGGCACCACAAAGACACCCCAGGTTCTCAGAGGAGGAGCTAAGGGTCATGGTGGAGGAAATTATCCGGGTAGAGCCACAGCTATTCTGATCACAGGTGCAGCAGACGTCTATTGCAAGGAAGATGAAGCTATGTCTGAGAGTCGTGGACAGGGTCTACGCCGGGGGACAGCACCCCAGAACAAGGGATGACATCAGGAAGAGGTGGAACGACCTACGGGAGAAGGTGCGTTCCATGGTAGCAAGACACCAGGTAGCCGTACAGAGGACTGGCGGTGGACCCCTACCCCCCCACAACTAACAACATGAGAGGAGCAAGTCTAGACAATCATGCATCCCTAGGGCCTCGCAGGAGTAGTAGGATGACTGGACTCTGATGCGTCAAAACTTTACTACTATATCCCCCGCCCTGCCTGCATGCCATCACAAACTCTTACCCCAACCCTCACCCCATCACTCCACCACCTCACATATACCCCACTATCACAACCCACCCATCCCAATACCAAGCCCTGCATGCAACACCAATGCATGGACACCCATCATAGACCTGCATGGACACCCATCACCACAGCATGCACACTAGTGACAATCACTTAGCCAAACCAATAACATCTCACACAACCTAAACGTGCCTTGCTAATAACAAACATAGAAGGAAACATATCCATGCAGAAGATGGCACACGCAGATACAATAACACTGTATTTACATCCCCACAGGACCCCCACTCAACATCACCGGAGAGGAGGTGCCACCAACATCCAGTCCCCCCACAGAAGAGGCCCAGAGTGATGACAGCAGCACTGCACGCCTGGATCACGATGACCAACCTTGCCCATCAGGGACATCTGGACAGTCGGTTACCCTGCCACATTCCCAAACCACCACAGAGCCTCCCCCCTCAGGAAACACCACCACAGCACCCACACAGCGGGCCCATACCTCTGTCCCCAGGACACATCAATCAACAGTGTGTCCACCACTACAGGGACACCAGGCAACCCCACAAACCCAAGACAATCAGAGACCTGGGGTCAGTGGCAGTGGGCACACGGTTCAGGGGACAGAGGCACAGGACAACAGGGAAGCTGGGAGGACTGCTGTGAGACAGGGGGAGGACAGGCCCAGGGAACCCACCCCCTACGAGACACTTGCAGGGATCCTGGGAGGATACCACCATTCCCAGGACACCATGGGCCAGATAATGTACAAGTTGCAGGAGACCCAGCGGCTGTAGGAGTGACAGTACCTGGGGATCAGGAAGGACCTAAAACACATCCACGCCACCCTGGTCACCATTGCAGGGTTGCTGGCAGACATGGCCAACACCATGAGGGAGGCAGTGGCACAACAATGGGCCCCTGACACTCGTCACTCTAATGAACAGCCCTCCACCTCCGCTGGCGCTAGTGGACAGGAGGCCCCGCCACAGGACCAACAGGCCACCAGCACCCCACCCACTGCAGAAGGAGAACCACCCTGCAAATGGTCCCTGAGATCAAGGCAGAAGCCAGAGAACATTGCCAAGACCCCGCCAGGAAATAATACTCTCCTGAATGTCACCCTTGTGTCCCACTCTGTCATCCTGTCCAACTAGTACTGCCATTGCTCCCCTTCCAATGCCCCCTTGGACAATGCAGCTGTGATACAAATAGACTGGACTCTACCCCAGACCTTCCTTAATCAGCAACCCAGCCCATTGCAATACTGCCACCACTTATTAGCACATAAATAAACACCCTTGAAACAAATACAAGTATGGAGTCTGTCAAATTATTGAAATATGTATTAGTTCAACAAGCTGTAAACATTGCAATTCAAATGTACAGTTATATACACATAGGTATGACCTGTAGTGGGAAGCAGTAAACACAACAAGAGCCAGGGTGGGGCTCAGAGATCTGAAAATAGAGATGCCAAAGGGTACAGTAAGTAGCCATAGACGTAGGGAAATCAGGCTGCCATGTTCAATGTCTAACACAAAACTGCAATGGAAAGTGAAGTTACAGTGTCTTACCTGTGTGGCACTGGAAGTACTGTTGAATGAGTAAACTTCTGTTGTCCATATCTTCTTCCTCTGCCTCCTCTTCCTCACTGTCCAACAGGCTCCACCACTGCCACAAGACCATCCCTAGGCTCATCCTCCTTCAGAAAAGGCACCTGGTGTCTCAAGGCCAGGTTGTGCAACATGCAACATGCAACGATGATATGGCACACTTTCTTGGGTGAGTAGTACAGGGATCAACCTGTCAGATGGAGTCACTGGAATCTGGCCTTCAGGAGGCCAAAGTTTCTCTCAGTTATCCTCCTTGTTCGCCCATGTGCCTCATTGTAATGTTCCTCTGCCCTTGTCCTGGCATTCCTCACTGGGGTCAGTAGCCATGAGAGGTTGGGGTAACCAGAGTCACCTGCAAATATCGAGGGATACCTGTTAGACACATACTCACCCTTAGGGCCAACCCCATACCCATATACCAACATACACTGGGTGGGGACCATGGGCTCACCTATTAGCCACACCCGGTGCCTCTGGAGTTTAGACATCACATATGGAATACTGCTATTCCTCAAGATAAAGGCATCATGCACAGAGCCAGGATACTAGGCATTCACATGGGAGATGTACTGGTCCGTCAAACACACCATCTGCACATTCAGAGAGTAAAAGCTTTTTCTCTTCCTGAACACTTGTTCATTTCTCCAGGTGGGGGACAAATGCTACATGTGTACCATCAATGGCACCAATGATGTTGGGGATATGTCCCAGGGCATAAAAGTCAGCCTTGACTGTGGCCCTATCAAGTCTGCAGGTAAGGATAATGTGTCTGTCGTCCATTGTCGCCAGGTCCACCAGAGGTCTGTACATGGGGGGATGTCGCCATCTCCTATTCATCCTCACTGGTTGAACTCTAGGGTGGAAAAAGGAGAGCAGAGAGTCACATTCACACATATGTGAAATTAAAAATGCATTTTTACCTTCACGGAAACTGTATGTGAATACGAAAGTCAGTTGATGTGCCAATGTCTGCTGTAACGCAGTTAGGTGCCATGGCCTGTGTCCCCCTCAAATGGCGGCTGTCTGACCTGTGAGTAGAGACAAGTGGAAATGAGGTAATTCCGCTGGCGTTGTTCGCCGTTGATGTCGGCGGGTGACGACCGCCGCGCAACTTCGCATTGGTTATCATTGGGCCCTATGGGTTCCCGGAGCCAATGGCGATGTGCGTCGGTGGTGAGGGTACGCACTGCCGTGGACATGACCGCCATTTTCTATATGTTCACTCGCTTGCTACCTGACCTTCAACAGGAGAGACATGGTCCTCCAGACAAACAGGTGAGTACACTGTGAGCATGATGTGTAGGCCTTGAATGTGTGGATTGCTGTGTGTGTAAGCCTCGTCTGGGGGGGGCTGAGGAGTCCTGGATAGAGTGGTGCATGTCTGGTGGTCAATGTCTGTGCGTAAGTGGATGGAGGGACATTGTGGGCCATGAGTGTAACAGTCCGGACGGTCAGACTAATCCCTTTTTTCTATGCATGTTTTCCTGCAGGTCAGCGCCCATCAGAAAAAGGGTATTTGGCGTGCCATCGTCAAGGAGGTGCGGACCCTGGGGGTCTTTGACAGGCGGAGCACCCACTGCTGCAAACGATGGGAGGACCTGCACTGCTGGGCAAGGAAGACGGCGGAGGCCCAGCTGCCAAAGAGGGAGGGGTGCCTGTCGTACCCTGACCCACCTGACGTTCCGCATCCTGGCAGTGGCCTATCCGGAGTTGGATGGGAACTTGAGAGCATCACAGCAGCCACAATGGGGTGAGTACAGATTCTTAATCATGACTTTGCGCGGATTAAGGTTGTACCTGGTTGGGGGATGTGGGCTGTGGGTGCCCGTAGGCCAGGGCGAGCTGGCAGGGTAGGTCCCTTTTTGGGCAGGCTCTGAAGCACTCCAACCCCAATAGTGTTAGTGGGCATCTACTACTGGGCAGGGTCCTGTTGGTTTCAGGTGTGCAGCCAATGGTGTTGGGCAATGTACCCCATGGGCTGGTGACTAGCTTTGTAACTGTTAGTGCATAGCCTAGTGCATAGGGCTAATCCCTGTGTGTTGTGTACGCCAATGGTAGTGTTGTTGCTGGCATTGACCAAGTGTATCCTCTGTCTCTCCCCCCCTTCTTGTTTTGTCACCCTGTCCTTGGGTGCATTAGCATCATCTGGTGGAGAAGCAGAGGCACTGGCGACGGAGGGAGCTGCATCCCACATGGGCCTGGAGGCCGAATCCACTGATGGTGAGGGCACCAGTGCGAAGGAAGGCGAGGGGAGCACCACAAAGGAGACAGGAAGGGGCACAACAGACAGCGACTCCTCCTCCGATGGAAGCTCCCTGGTGGTGGCTGACTCCTCTGTGCCCACCCCAACAACAGGTACAGCCTCCCAGCAGCCCCTCTGCGTGTTTCCTGTGCCCGCTCACCCAGGAAGGTGGGCATCTCCTTCGCCACAGGCACCTCAGGCCCTGGCCCCGTCAGCCCTGCTGCCCTCAGTGATAGGTTATTGACCTCCTGAGATCCCTCACTTTTGGGCAGTCAACCATACTGAATGCCATCCAGGGAGTCGAAAGGCATTTGCAACAAACAAATTCATACCTGGAGGGCATTCACTCTGTCGTGGCGGCCCAACTGAGAGCATTTCAGGCTCTGGCCTCCGTACTGATGGCAGCCATTGTTCCTGTCTCCAGCCTCCCCCCTCCAACTTCCTCTACCCAGTCCCAATCCCCTCAACCCCAACCTATCCCAAGCACACCTTCAGACCAGCAATCACCCAAATCAACACACAGAAGTGGCTCAGGCAAACACAAGCACCACACTTCATCTCACAGGCACGCACACAAGCACCATCCCCATGCACACACACCAACATCCACAGTCCCCACTGTGTCCCGCACCTCCTCCTCGTCCATCTCCCTCCAAGTTGTGTCTCCACTCACACCTGCATGCACTACATCCTCATCCACTACCTCCATCACCAGCAAGCCTATTACTACATGCTCCTCACTGGCAATCACCACCCCACACTTGCACACGTCCCCTGTGTCCTCTCCCACTGTGTCTGTGACCCCTCCTCCCAAAGTACACAAACACAAGCATACATCCACCCAACAGCCATCCACCTCACAACAGCATCCAGCTTGTGCACCTGCACCCAAACACAGCAGACTGAAACCTCCTACAAGCACTCCCTCTTCCTCCACTCCCAAACCTTCATCCTCTTCCCTCCCCAATGTCCCTAAGAAGCTTTTCCTAGCCAACATTGACCTATTCTCTACCCCTCCCCCCCTTCGTCCTTCACCTCGGGCCAGGGTGGCCAGGACTCAGCCTAGCACCTCAGCCACCAAGTCCACGTCCGCTGTGGTTTCAGCAGCTATGAGAGGCTCTAAGGAGGCACCCGTCAGCCCAGCCAATGTGCCACCAACACCTGCCTCGGCCAAGAAGGTTCCACCACCTGGCAAGGGCAAGAAGGGGACAATATCCAACAAGGAGAAGGAGGCAGAACCAGCAAGCAAGGCCAAATCAAAGACTCCAGCTGCCAGAAGCAAGGAAGCACCACCATCTGCCAAGGGCAGGAAGAGGCACCGGACACCAGCCAGGGCACTTCAGCCGTCCGAGGCTGCAGGTGAAGGCCTGGAGGCTACCACCACAACCGCCAGCACCACCACCTGCACCACGACCAGCACCAGTGGGCAGCCGTCTGCAGGGGAAAGGCTGGAGCCTATCCCACCATTGGCAGCACCGACACCAGCACCGGCACTGCAACCACTGCACAGCCGCCCCCACCGGCGAATGGACTGTAGTCCTGCCTCCATGGTGTGTCATGCATCCTGCCCACAGAAGATCGTGTGGGTCTGACACCCAGGTGAGTGACTGTGACCTTGCACTCCCATGTGCTGCATCAGAGGGCATAAAGCCCCCTCCAGAACCAGTGCAAGAAGGCATCCACTCACCCTATCCTTGGCAGGGTGAAGCACACTGGGCACAAAGCCCCCTCCAGAACCAGTGGAAGAAGGCATCCGCTCACCCTATCCTTGGCAGGATGAAGCACACTGGGCACAAAGCCCCCTCCAGAACCAGTGGAAGAAGCCATCCACTAGAGAGACTGTGGTATGCACTCCCCAGGACCAAGCAGTGGGCAAACCACCCACTAGAGAGACGGTAGCTTTGCACTCCCACCCACTAGAGAGACTGTGGCTTTGCACTCCACTGAACCAATCAGTGGGCAAACCACCCACTAGAGAGACTGTGGTTTTGCACTCCCCAGGACCAAGCAGTGGGCAAACCACCCACTAGAGAGACTGTGGCCTTGCACTCCCCAGGACCAAGCAGTGGGCAAACCACCCACTAGAGAGACTATGGCCTTGCACTCCCCAGGACCAAGTAGTGGGCATGGAGCCCCCTCCAGGAGCAGTGGCGTTGTACCATCTTCCGGCTGCGGTGCCCCCCCTCCCTGTCCCCTGAGGTGCCTGTGTCTTTTCGACCTGATGCCCCTGCAGTGTTCTCTCCGTATTGAGGCAGGAGTCAAGTATAGGCTTGGCCTATGTGTTTTGGCCGAGTGGGCCAGGGACATTTTGAGTGGGCATTGTCCCGCCTTTTGTATATATTGTATATATTGTAAATACTGTTTTTGATTTCTGAACGTATTTCTAACTATTTCTATTACACTCATTTGAATCCATTCCTTTTGTCCTTGAGTTATACCAGAGGGTTATGGGGTGTATTTGTAATGTTGTTGCATGTGTTTGTGTGTATGGTGTTGGGGGTGAGGGTGGTGGTGGGGGTGTTGCGTGTTGCGTGTGGGTGTCACTCTCTTTTTCCTCCCTCCTCCCCTGTGTGCTAGGTGAAGTACTCACTGTGGTCGAGTCGTTTCCCTTCAGAACACTGTTTCCGCCGTGCTTTTGATGGCGTTGGTACCGCCCAAAACCTTGCCTTCTGCCTGCCTGTTGGCGGTTACCGCTGCGGTGTTTGTTGCTACCGCCGTGGCGTTCGGAGTGTTAAAGTGGGTGTATGTGTTGGCGGTTTTGGCCGTGGTCATGATTCCATCTTTTTTACCACCGGCCTGTTGGCGGTGTTACCGCTGCTTTAACACCGACCGCCAGGGTTGTAATGAGGGCCTAAATGTCCTGCAAAGCATTATGGGACGTGCTTCCCGAGTGCAGTTAATATTACAGTATCGGATCTCCGGCTGTGCCGGTGAGAGCCGCTTGGAGGATTTCTTTATTGTTTCTATTTAGAATGCGCCAGTTTGTATATTTTTCAACTGCTAAACTCGTACTAAGTGGTACTTAGGTAAAGCGCTCCTCTGATGGAGTTCACGCTGTATGAAACTTTGCATACATAAGTGGTACTCGAACGATCCTCCCATGGAGTTCGTGCTATATGAAACTTCCATGAAAATAAATAGAACACCCCTCCACCTTGCAACCTTTGGGTTCAAACACCACAAAGAAACAGCAGCATGCCCAAAAACAAGGATGAGGAAGAAACAACAGAGGGACACGGAGGGGGAAGCAGACACGGATCGCAAAGCGCAGAGGAAAAAGAAAAACATAGTGCGCCACACTAAGGTAATTGGCCAATCGTACAATAACCCATGTAACAGGGTAAGTGTCCAAGGCATTAAAAAAGCAGCCTCGAGGCGGGACAAATATAAAGCATATGCCTAAAAAATCAAGGGAATTTTGAAAGGCAGGTCAAGGAAAGAAAGAAAGGGATGGGTGTGAGATGGGCATGGTGAAAGCCCACAGAAGTAGATAAGAACATGTCAAAGCCATTGCTTGCACGCTGCCTAGCTCACCCTAAAAAGACCAATCAGGTACTTTAATGTATGATAAACCAGACTGTTTCCTCACTGACTTGAGCATCAACTGTGGTAACAGAGTTTCAGCATGGTACAAAGTTTGCAACCCATTCCTACCACTGACATGCAGCGATTGAGGGCGAGCCTGCCAGGTCTGACTGGCTGGGGATGTTCAGCAGCTCTTAGTTCCTGATAGCAACACAGGTTATCTACTCTAATAGGCACAATTAATTTATAAATTAGGGCGTACACTATTGTTCCTTTTGTTGCCTGAGATGACGGCACAGAATTCTGAAAGCTCTACCAGTACTAATTTCTGCCTTATGTGTGAATAATGCAGTCGACTGCCAGGGCTTAATGAGTGCTGCCAGAAGGCTTGCTCATTTCATGAGGCCTAAAGTCGCACACCATCACATTTTCTTAGGGTTACAAGAGGCTACACTCTGATCTAAAGATCAGTTACATCTGTCAATGTACCTAGCCATTATAGGTACAAGCATCACTTCTTTCACAAACACCATCTTTACATTTCCACCTAAGTAGGAATGCAGGAAGGCAACAATGACTGGTTATTCTCTCCAAGATTGGCGTGTAGGCCCATGAGTCAGCCAAGCACTTTCCAAGAAAATGAAGGCATGTAGAGGCAAAGCGTTCAGTTAAAGTGCAAATTACAATGCTGTCCTACTTATGTTTGTTCTAGGTATTCTAGGTATGGAAAATAAAAACCTTCCTGCAATAAATACTATAGAAAACAAGAAAAACAATATTTCGTTACAAATGTTATTTTTTTTACTAAAAATCTCTGTGTTACGCTTCTCAAGTTGTTATTTGCTTCTTAACAATGATATTTTGCCCTCTAAATCAATGCATTGCTATGTAGCCATCTAATCGACATACCACTTCCTTTCCCAATTTCTGTTAAATTCCACTTTTCATGGCGACTTAAATTGATTTAATCCTACAAAGGTAGCATGGAAAGCCAGACACCTCCGCAAATGGAAGTGGAAACACACATTTAGCTATGACTTCCAAAAAAGCACCTGCGTATTAGTGTGGGCTTATTAAAAATCAGACATTTTGACAGGGGGGAACCTCTTAAACCGCCACACAACAGAGTAAGGCGGGAGATGACTTTTCCACCGCAGGCAGTCAAAATAGCAGAGAGAGGTGAGGACTGGAGTGGTGCTGTAGCCTCACATGCCCAGCGCGGGAAACGTCCTGAACAATGCGTTGTAAATAATGCGGACATTTTCCACCAAGCGTAACCACGATTTCCTTTTTATGTGCCTTGACCGTGCATGTGCCAAACTATGCATATGCGTGCTTACAGCACAGAAAAAGGCAGAGTGGATCGGGAGAGAACGTAGTTAGGTAAGTGGGGCTGGGGCAGCGGAGGGGGGTAGTTTTTAGGGGTGGGGTGGATTACAGGCTTCGGGTGGGTGGAGGATTGGGCTTTTTTTAGGGGCGGGGTGGGGGTTTGGGTAGTTCGTTTTTTAGGGCTAAGGGGGGTCATGCTATTTTATTTTTTCGGAGCGAGGTGGAGGGGTTTGGTTATTTTTATTTAGCACTTAGGGTGGGGTATTTTATTTTTAAAGCAGTGGGAGAAGGTTTGAAGAAGGGTGGGAGGAGGGAGGACAGAAGAGGATGAAGGATCTGGATAGGCCGCGGTGAGGTAAGTGGGATTGGGCCAGGGGTGGGGGTTGTTTTTAGGGGTGGGGCGAACTTAGAGCTTAGGGTGTGATAGAGCGTTCCGACCTAATAAATTACCTGTATTTGGACGCTCTTGGGTCGATGAATCTTTTGACCAAGTGGGGCTCACTTCACCCGAGATCAGTCAATTTAATCAAATCAATAATCAATAACGAACATAAGCAATGCCCTGATCAACATAACACTTCACAATTAATCCAGAAAACATTTCGGCGAACCATGACCTTCCGGCCATAAATAACCACACCAGTTTATTCAAAGTTAGTGAATTTATTTCCCTATATTAACAAAGCTAGCACAATATAAATGTGTCTCAACACCAAATGATATATGTAAATGAACATTAATAGCTGTCCATAACGGCGAAAAAGATGCAATCTATGCAGCATTTGAATAACAATGCATTCGATGATAGCAACGCAAACCACTAAAACTATAATCTGTAATGAGCTAATTGCATACATTAGTCAGCATAACAAGGTCTCAAATTGCATCGTGCAACAAATGAATCCTCATCTGACATCAAATTAGCATCTGCATGTGGGACTTCATGCGAAAACAATTTAGCAACATTAATTTGGAAAAAACTCCTAACTAGGGCTCTTATCAAAAATCAGCAGTTGGTTACCTAAAAGAAACACAATGCAATTGTACATTTTCCTTTCATATTTACCAAATTCAATCAGCATTCAAGGAAGTCTTCGTCTCACAGGTACCGGTTCCGATCAGCATGGGACGGGGGCAAATGGGCAGGGTGGACGGGGCAATTGCCTCACAGCGGCAAGATAAAAGGACAAAACTACTACTTCATGCAAAGGGACAAATCGAAGTTAAAGTCTCTAGGGCGAGAATTACTTAAAGTCTCTTTCTCTCGATTAGAGAAAGCATCAAAGTCTCATTCAAAATGGCGTCGGACATCAATTGGCATCGTAGAAGATGGCAAAATGACGGCAAGATGGGCCATAATGGCTGCAATGTCTGCAATGTCAATGGCTGCTGGCTAAAAAAATGGCTAAAATAGCTAATGTCAAAAATGGCTGCTTTCTTCTTGTGCACCAGGTTTAAATAAACAACAGTTCAAATCCAGTAGGTCTTCCATTGGAGGGTTCATAGGTTGGCTTCAAATTGTCCAATCAAAAACAACAGTTCACAAGCTTCTACCTAGGCATACATTATCCTTGGAGCCGGGAACGTAAGTTGCAACATATTTTACCAATTAACTCACTTTCAGAGCTTCCATTGTCTGCACCTGCAGATTGAACTTGGAGCAAAGAAGAAGATGCCAGGCTGGCACGAAACCTTAAAGATAAGCATGTGAACCGATCTCACTGGAAAAGTACAGCTTCAAGCAAGAATACACTTTTTATTAGCACGTTAGAAAAACACGAGCATCTAAACCGTGAGACAAGGCAACTAGGCCGAAGCCTCCACTAAAGTTATGCTAAGCTAAAACATTTCAAACAAGCAAATCATGGCACACGTTTACGGTTATGTCAGATTAGTACAATTCTAATACATCACGTTATATAAAGCACGCTTATAAATGTTGGCGAACTACTCTGAGGGCACATTTGTCCCGGTACAATCTTTATTAGTTCGGTTAAAGTCACACTTGATTATTGTAGCACTACGTTTATGCGCTAATAAATGTAAAACTTTCGTTTCCGCGTCATCAATCCCTCCTCTGATGACTACTTGTCATCACACAAGACCATTCCCACAAATTTTATTCCATTAAAATTCTGTCAGTTCTCTTTCCCTTTTAGTTCCCCTCGTTCTTGCCTTGTATTCTTCTGCCATTCTTTTCATCATTTTCTCTTCCTTCCTTCTTTTAATTCTTGCCATGATCATTAGTATTCCCCTCTTTATTCCCCAAATCCCCAAAATGCAAATTAGTACTATTAGTATTCCCTGTATTATTTTTAGTAATATTCCATTCCAAATGCCACCAAGCCAATTTCCCACTGAAGCAATTCCCTTTCCAACCTTCTCCCAAACTCCTGGTTCTTTCAATTCCTTCAAGTCTGCACTCTCTTTTGTTAGATTTGCAAGCATTGTTTTAATTTTCACACTGTTGTCTGGTATATACGTGCAACAGTGACGCGCACCAAGCATTTTGCAAACGCCGCCATCCTTTGCTAAAAGAATGTCTAGGGCAAGCCTGTTTTGAAGAGTCATAGCTCTTTCCGCTGCAAGTTCAGCATCCATCAGGATTATAGCACCTGAAAACTTTGTCAACATGTTATCCACTATAGTAGACAACTTTCTTATTTTGATGGAATTCAACACAACTCCCAATGAAGGAATCATGGCTCCAAATATATCTCCTACCACAGCAGCTGCGGTCTCTCTTTTATGGATACGATGAGATCCAGGCGTCTTTGGAATCACCGATAGGTCATCCAGTTGATAAACCTTTGGGAACACTATACCCAAATAACATCTCCCCCACCATCCCTTGGGAAGACGATAATAGGCATTATGCCCACAAATGTAATATACACCAGGTATGACAGGGTCAAGTCCGTTCAGCATGAATGTCCATTTGGCCTTAAAGATAAACGTATGTTTACATTCACTCGCTCCCACGAAAATGTTATCATAATAAGATTCACCACGATATATACAAAATTTCCCTACATGCCAGGCGTCTAAAACTATTTTCCCTTGTGTTTTTATTGCGGCAAAAGCATAATTATCTACTGAAGTCCTCTTACTTAGCTCTTTTTCTAATTTCGCATTCATTTGTGCCCTTCTATCATCTGTGCGATCTAAGAAGCTTATTTCTACTGCAGAGAGCGAGCAGGTAAGGTTTTCCCTATGAGCGTGAGCTGTTTCAAAAGGTTGCATTGGCTCGAAAAATTCCCTCATTATTTTAGCATCCCAATCTTTAGCAATCTGGCTTAGCTGCGTTATTATAGGAACATATGCAAAGGTAACATCATAATTTGAGTAAAAATACTGTATGTTAGTTTGACCATAAAATCTAGAAGTTACTAAACTACATGTAATCCCATATGTAAGAGGCATGTGGTGATAAGTCACCCCTTCCGTTACCGATGTCGGTATCTGTGTACACACATAACAATCTTTCGCATCCATAGTCTCAACATATTCTGTTAGTAGGCGATAGAAAACATTATACGAAAGTTCCTTCTTATCATGCAAGTGTCTCTCATCTAATTCTAGTCTTTTCAATCCGGTTAGTTCAGTGACAGTAACAGGAGCAGAAGTAGAAGCATCAATTTTCTCATTCTCACCCTTTCCACGCGTTGCAAGCACTATTGCCATTATTATTAGTACACATGCAGTTATCAAGCCTATACACACATATTTACAATATTTCACTCTACTGTTTTGTGTAGCGTACCTAGTCATGATCTGTATAGAATCAGAGAGCTAGAAGCACTAAAAAAGAAACGATTTAGCAATTAGTTACAAAGCTGAACGAGCGCAATGTTCACACAGTTTTCTTCAGGAGCCCAGTCACTTATGGGTTAGCAGCATTTGTCTCAATTCGGCAATAACTCAGTCTTTTATCAGTTAGCAACGTTGTCTCAAATCGGATTTAAGAGTCAATCAGGTTATCAAAGTCTTATCAAGTTAGCAAATGTCTCATCCGGTTTAGCAATGTCTCAGCTGGTTGTATCACGTTAGATTATAGCAAGCAATGTCATTTATCAGTTTTTTTTTTTTTTTTTTTTCAGTCAATAGTTTCCATAAAACTTTTCTTTTCTATTGGTATCTCTTCTTCTTCGTTCTCGAGGCTAAGAGATACAAATTCGTCAGTCCAATCGTCATTGACTACATATGCCCATTCTGGACCGGAATATCTCCTGTTTGGTATCCTTTTCCTTTTCAATTGTGCATCTCTCTTTGACTCTGCCTCACTGGTACTTTCCTCTTTGGCCAAGTCTTTTTCTTCACTTGATGTTGGTATCACGACAGACACTTCCTTTCTTTTCTCTTTCACTCTTGGCCCTTCACCGTCGTTCAACGTTTCTCTAGTCCTTACTTTTACTGGTGATATACTTGGTCTTTTCTTTGCACTGTGTCCACTTGATGGACCTGCGATCTCGTCTGAAGAAGTTTGAGCAGTTTCGTTCTGTTCTGCCTTGTCCCCTCCTTCTGGGGAGTCAATCAGGTTTTCCTTTTCTTTTTCTGTACCGTCTGCTTCTGGGAAAGCCCTCCTCTGATCAGGCTCTCCTGCTTCTTCACCTCTTTCGAGCCCTTTGTCACCGTTACTTTCTTCAGGCTCTTTGTCACTTTCAGCTGCTTCGTCGCTGTCTGAGGTTTCTCCTTGGTCTTCCCCAAGTGAATCGGTTGTTTCGTCCTCAGAGAATATTTCTCTCTCCTCTATTTCTGCCTGTTCGCTTCTAGTTCTGTTTTGCTCTGTCTCAGCGCTCGGCACTTTGTTATCAGGTACTGGCAGTTTCAGCGCTTCAACTTCCTCATCTGTGGGACACAACACTTTCTTTGTATGACTGGCGTGAATCCAGTTGGGAACTCCCGCACACTTCACAGCGGTAGTGGTCGTCAGGATCACTTGGAAAGGGCCTTTCCAACGGGGTTCCAGACACGACTTCCTCATGTGCTTCTTTATCACGACCCAGTCACCTGCTTTCAGTGTGTGTCCTGGACCTTGGATCGGTGGCAAGGTGGTTGCTTCCACCTGGTGAGAAAAAGAGCGAACCACGTCAGCCAGACCTTTGCAGTAGTCTAACACCATATCATCTGTAATATTCAAAAGCGCGTTCGCGGGAACTGCAGGAAGTCTCATGGCCCTGCCCATGAGAATTTCGTGCGGGGACAATCCAGTCTTTCTGTCAGGGGTGTTTCTCATTGACATTAACACCAAAGGCAATGCGTCAGGCCATTTCAAATTTGTCGATGCACATATTTTCGCCATTCTTGATTTCAGTGTACCATTCATTTGTTCCACCAGTCCTGAGGCTTCTGGGCGATAGCTACAATGCAGTTTTTGCTCAATGTTCAGCGCTGCGCAAAGTAACTTTATCACCTCGTTATTGAAGTGACTTCCTCTATCTGATTCTAAAGAGATCGGGAATCCGAAACGTGGTATCAACTCCCTCAACAATAGTTTTGCAACTGTAAGGCTGTCATTTCTACGTGTGGGGTATGCTTCAATCCAGTGACTAAAAATGCACACAATCACCAACACATACTTCAGACCTCCATGCACAGGCATCTCAATAAAGTCCATCTGCATTCTGCTGAACGGGCCACCCGACCTACCAATGTGGCTCACGTTCACAACCGTTCCCTTCCCTGGGTTCATCTGTTGACAAATGACACAACGATGGCAAACTGCTTCTGCAACTTGACGGAATCTGGGGTTAAACCAATCAGTTTTGAACAATCTTATCATGGCATCTCTCCCTAGGTGAGCCTGGCCATGATAGAACCGCGCTAGCTGCGATAAGAGACTATTTGGTAAAACAAATTTTCCCTCATTTGAAACCCATAACTCATCTGGTCTCCTTGTACATTGTGACTTAATCCAGGAAGCTCTTTCATCCTCCCTGACGCTATTCTGTAATTCTTTTAGTTCATCCATTGTATCCACGACCTTCAAGGCAAATGCTTCAGCTGGTTCGAGCTCTGGCTCACTTATCAAATTCCATTCATCCCTGAGCAATATACAGTTCAAGGCACAAAATCTTGCGACCTGATCCGCATATGCATTTCCCAGGGAAACATAGTCCTGTCCTTTTGTATGAGCACTACACTTTACCACTGCAATTTCGGCTGGCATCTGAATGGCGTGTAACAATTCCCTTATTCTCTCCCCGTTTTTCACTGGGGACCCTGAAGAGGTCAGGAAACCTCTCTGTGACCATAGTTGCCCAAAGTCGTGCACAATTCCAAACCCATACTGACTATCAGTGTAAATGGTAACCTTCATCAATGTAGACAGTTGGCATGCTCTTGTAAGGGCTACAAGCTCTGCTACTTGTGCGGAATAGACTCCTTGAAGCCAGGACGCTTCCAAGACACCTGTTACAGTACATACAGCATATCCTGCTTTCAATATTCCCAATGCATCTCTTAAACATGACCCATCAACAAAAACAATTTGGTCATTTTCATCAAGCTTAGTATCCTTAATGTCAGGTCGGGGTTTTGTGCAAAATTCAGTCACCTGAAGGCAGTCGTGCTCGACGTCTTCAGCGTTCTCAATTTCAGCATTTTCACCGGGAAGCAAGGTTGCTGGATTCAACGTAGTGCACCTTTTCAGCTGCACATTCGGTGAGCCCAGAATTATCGTTTCATACCTTGTGAGTCTTGCTCCAGTCATGTGTTGCGTTCAGGAGCGGGTCAAAAGTATCTCAACTGAGTGAGGGACCATGACTGTTAATGGGTGTCCCATCACTATTCCTTCACTCTGAGTGAGGCTGATACCAACTGCAGCTACGGCGCGCAAACACCCGGGCAGTGCTGCTGCGACCGGATCCAAAGTAGCTGAAAAATACGCTACTGGTCTGTTTATGCCACCATGGGCTTGGGTCAAGACAGACAAAGAACATGCATCACGTTCATGACAAAACAATGTGAAAGGCTTTGTGTAATCAGGCATACCTAAAGCTGGAGCCCTGCACATGCATTCTTTCAATTCAATAAAAGCATCCATCTCATCTCCTTTCAGCTCAATTTCATCCAAAGCATCCTTCTGGGTCAGTTTCAGTAAAGGCTTTGCTAGAGTTGAGAAGTTGGGAATCCACTGGCGACAGTAGCTCACCATCCCCAAAAACTTCCTCACCTCTCTCCTCGTCTTTGGTGGACTCATTTGAAGTACACTTGTTATTCTTTCCTTCATTATTCTCCGTGACCCTTTCTCTATTTGATGACCCAAATATTTCACTTTCTTCTGACAGAACTGCAACTTTGAAGGAGACACCTTGTGTCCATTCCTTCCCAAATGGTTCAGCAGAGCAATGGTGTCGGCTGTGCAGCCACTTTCTGTCTTAGATGCAATCAGTAAGTCATCAATGTACTGTACTAGGGTTGACTCGAATGGCAATTCTAACTCTTCCAAGTCTTTCTTTAGAATCTGATTGAAAATTGACGGTGACTCAGAAAACCCTTGAGGAATTCGACACCAACTGTAAACTCTGTCTAAGAATTTGAAACAAAAGAGGAATTGGCTGTCCTCATGAAGAGGCACCGAAAAGAATGCTTGTGACAAGTCAATGACTGAGAACCACTCGGCATCGCAAGGGATTTGAAACATTATCACAGCTGGATTCGGTACTACAGGGCAACATTTAATTACGATGTAATTTATTTTCCTCAAGTCCTGCACAATTCGGACCTTTCCACTCGGCTTTATTAGTCCCATGATTGGTGAATTACATGGACTGCTTAACACTTCTTTCAATACTCCCTGTTTTACAAACTCGTCAATGAGTTGGGCGACTTTCATGAGGGTGTCTTGTGCCATGTGGTATTGTGGGGTCTGGGGAAAGGTTACATTGGGTTTTACGGTCACTTTCACTGGTTCCACTCCTTTCACCAATCCCACCTCTTTTCCTGTCATATCCCACACTTCCTTTCCGACTGTTTCCCGTAATTCAGCTGGAATATCTTCTTCAGTTATCATCGGAAAAAGGTTAATCAGAGGATATTCTTCATCGACAGTTTCCATCTCATCCCCTTCTACACTGTCCTCTTCTTCCCCATCACTGCTCGTCTGAATTCTAATTCCATCGTCCGAACACATAATCAAACATCCCAATTTGCACAATAGGTCTCTCCCTAACAGTGCTATTGGGCTTGAGTCACATACCACAAAATTATGTAACCCTTGATAGTTACCAATTCTGACCTGTACTGGATCTGTGATTGGGTTCGTCAGGTGCCTGTTTGCTACTCCCACTACTTGAACTGTTCTCCCTGAGAGTGGCAAATTTGGTACTTCAATGCTCCTAACAGTTGAACGTGTGGCTCCTGTGTCAACCAAGAATGAAACACGATGACCCATAACTGTTCCCTCCACATATGGACCCTTTTGATCAACTTCCAAGGATGCTGCAAGCGCACAATTTCCCTCCTCATCTGAACTTTCACTCTCCCACACATCGTTTATTCCATTCTCACTGTGTAATGGGAACTGTTGTACTGTGCCATTTGTACTCATCACCTGACCCGAGACCTGTGGAGGAACCATCACTTGCTGCTGACTCACTGGTGCCAAGGGTATTTGCATTTGCTGATTAGGTACCATAGGAAACTGCTGTTGCATTGGCTGCATTTGCGTCATCTGCATACGGGGCATCTGCTGCGGCTGGATGGGCTGTAATCCCTGCAGCTGATTTATGGTCTGAAAATTTGGGTTTGGACCTCTCATTTTTGGTCCCCTCATTGTCTGGAATGCATTGACATCATTGTTTTGCTGACCAACACCTGCACCTTCCTGCACCACCATCGGGCACTCGCGTTTCCAATGCCCTACTATTTCGCACGCGTGACACGGCATCACCCTTTTCATTGCCTGCACACCATTCGGAATCACAACAGTGTTCAAATCCGGACCATTACTCCCAAAGCCTCCTCTGCCTCTGCCTCTGGCCTGTTGCTGAAACACCATATTTCCCTGCGGCTGCGGCTGCGGCTGCGGCTGCGGTATCTGCTGTTGGAACCCTTGCAACCCTTGCAAACCTGTCTGAGCTGCTTTAAGTTGCATCACCATCACTTTCTCTTTCAACCTTTTCTGTTTCACTTCAATTTCGTCGCTACAGTATTTCGCATAATTCAACACCTCATCAATAGGTTTCGACTGCCAACAAATCAAATGCGTCTTTATCATCTGACTTATCTCTGGTCTCAGCCCTTCCACGAATCTAAACACAAAATGAAGCATGTCCTTCGCCTCTATTGTTTCCGTGCCACTGTAGTTCTTGAACGCCTTCAACAACCTCTCATAGTAACTATGAATCGACTCTTTAGCCTCTTGGGCAGTTCGATCAATCTTCTGCCAATCCACATTTTTCGCGGCAACCTTCGTCTTCAAATGCTCAATCACCTTATAGTACAAGCTCATTACCATAGGTGATGGTGCACCCGTATCCCTGTCTCTCTCTGGTTCACTTGTCGGCCAACCTACAGCCCTTTTGCAATCTTCCCACAAATCTGCCGGAACCACAATCTCAAAGAGGGTGTTCAGGTCTTCCCAAAGACATTTTGCAAGCTTCACAAACCTATCAGTCTGTTGATACCATTCAATCGGTTTCTCTCTCAGTTTGGGAAAATCATCCGTAAAAGACTGAATGTCGCTTCTGTGCCACGGTACATGTATTAATTTCCCCCCTGCTGTCTCCCTCATTGGTAACATGGTTACTGCATCACTACTCTGTGGTCTTTTCTCGTTGTGCTCTGGGACACTGTCTTTCCTCTTTTCCTTTTTCTTTGCCCATCTGCTTTCCCATTTGTCTAAGCACCTCCACACTTGTGCACTCTGCAGCAATTCTCTAAGGTGTATTTTCATGCCTGCTAACCTCATGTGTTCAAAGTCTGTGGTCCCGAAATCCAATCTATAGCTCCTGCTCAAGTGTTTTGTCTTGTCTATCTCAACCCCGTTTTTGTCAGCTATTTCTTGCAACCTTCTATGTACCTTGTTCACTTCTCTCGTAATCCTGGGACATAGATTCCTCAGCTCTTCTTCCGAGTAGGACTCTAACCTATTCAAACCCATAGTCCCTTCCACCAATTCTTCTGCTTCCATGTTCAACCTTACCCTATTCAGATAGTCTTCTCCCTTCCCACTGGCTGGGCTTTGTGTGGAATTCAGACTGTTGAACCACTGAGTTAGCTGTTGCGCATTCAACCCCATCAGTGTAGCATTCACATCGACTGCCATTGATGGTTGCGGCAACTTTTCAGTGTTCGATGATAGCGGTATCATCAGTGGGGGACTCGACCTCACCACTGTTGACTGAGCACATATGGGACTAAACTCCATCAAGGACCCAGATCCAGTTGGCTGAGCCGCTATCGGAGTTGTCTCTGGAGTGTTTTCTATGCACCTCCTTTCCGTCCCATTCTGTACCACTGATCCTTGACCGCTCATACCTGAGTTAGGCTGAATGTACAAAGGTACCGGTGGACCTACAGTAATGGGTAGGGATATCGCATCTGGGTTCTGTCCATTCCCCAGGTTCTGAGGCATGTTCATTCCCACACTATGGGTCATCATTGCCGGCATGCCCGTCTGACTCCCCGTCATCTGAGCATGTGCGGTTCCCCCCTGCATCTGCTTTTGAGGCATCAAAAACTGGGTTGATTCAGCTTGTGCCAATGTTGGGTTGCGACCATTCTGTACTCCCATTACGGTTGGATCTAGAATCATTCCCGTACTGTTGTCACTGCTGTAGTACCTTGGGACCTGCGGCTGATAATTTTCTGCTGTTTTCAATATAGGCACATCTGGATATATTCTCCTAACCTGCGGTATCTGCGGGGTGAACAGTAAACTCGGGTCCTTAGATCCCGATGGCGTTTCTGAATTCGGAGTTCCATTATTCTGTACCGGTGCCGGAGGGGCAGAACTGGTACTTGGACCTCGTTCACTCTCTACATAAGGTGGTGGACGGTCGTTCAGCAATTGCATGATGAGCTCCTCATCCTCTGACTCGTCTTCTCTATCTTTGGAACACCTCCTGTTTGTCTTACAGGTAGCTTTCTTGCCTGTCGCCTCTTCTTCCTTAGCAATTGCGGGAAACAATTTTATCCCCTGCAATATATCTGACCTCCACACCTTCTGTGCATTATCCCACCTAGCGTCCGCTAGTGTCTTTTCTACCTTTCTTATCCTGTTCTCGAACTTCTTTTGCTGTTGCTGTCTAGCCATTAGTTCCCAAATCGCTAGAGCCTCAAACTGTGCTGGCCTTGGAGGTACCTTCATGTCGTACATCGCGAATCTCAAATTCTCTAGGATCCTTATATTGAATGTCCCATGGATCGGGAACGCTATGCTCCCATGTCTCTCTGTCAGCTTGTGCCATTGCTTTAGCCAAAGGCACGGAGCTACCCCCCTTTCCTCCATTACAATGTAAGCTGGTGTACCTTCGGGTGGCGTCTCCTCTCCTACGCTCACTTTAATGTAAGACTCCCCCTTCATCGCACTCTTTAATGCTTTAAAAAATTTCATTTTCTCGTCTTTTATTTCACAAAATTTGTAATCAATAAGTGACTTTAATTCCCGGAATACTCTTCGCTTGCCTTTCCCCTTCCAATCGAGTCCCACGGACTGCGTCCAATCCGTGCGCGACCCTTCTCTGCAACCAACCTATCCCAGCGCGGCTCCTAGTGACGTCACACTCACACACACTGCGGCTGACAAAGCCTCGCGGCTAGTCCTCCTTCACTCAGCTCCTCTCGTAACAACTTCTAGCATGTATCGCGAGCAACCAAATAATAATAAAACAGATCTGTCGGTTTACTACAGGAAGGGTAACACAATCGCTTCAGGACCTTAGGGATTTTTCACTAGCCTCGGCAGTTATTCCATCTTTCTCGGTCCCCACTTTCGCAAGCAAATCTGACCCGCAGACTCTGCTCTCAACTTGTCAATGATCTATTCTAGTGCACTTAGAATTTGTCAAAGCCCGAAGTCGAAGTTTTCTTTCACTCCCTTAACACACGTACCGACTCGTTGACCACGCCCGGTCAACCTATTAAACCGACCAGACCACAACATAAAACAAGTGTCTCATACACTTTTCAACATACTCCGGAGTCTCTTGACCTCGCAGGGCCCGTCTCAACAACAACAACCACGTGGACCTTTTTCTGCACAAAGCGCCACATACACATGAAGTTCGACGACTTCCCTACTCTCACACTCGGAGTCGCACCTCCGCTATTCTCTAAAATCCTCACAACCTTTTCAAACAATCTGCGGCAATAAGCTGTGCAAGCGCAAAACCCTGACTTCACTCATACCGTCACTAGTACCGCCAACGCCGATTTCACACCTCCATTCTCTCC
Source organism: Pleurodeles waltl (assembly GCF_031143425.1). Lineage (NCBI taxonomy): Eukaryota > Metazoa > Chordata > Amphibia > Caudata > Salamandridae > Pleurodeles > Pleurodeles waltl. The sequence goes on from NC_090446.1 coordinate 304,544,759, forward strand.
ATTCGCAAGCTCCGAGATCCCGGGAAAGTCGCGGGGGACTTAGGGCATCATCATTCTCTCAATCTGTTTTACCCAAGAAAAATCTAATTCAACACCATATACCTCTCGAGTGGGGTCCCAAAGGGCGTAACCGTTACCTCTCGAGTGGGGTCCCAAAGGGCGAAACCATTACCTCTTGAGTGGGGTCCCAAAGGGCGAAACCGCTACCTCTCGAGTGAGGTCCCAAAGGGCGTAACCGTCCTCTGCTACCATCTACTGATAGAGCGTTCCGACCTAATAAATTACCTGTATTTGGACGCTCTTGGGTCGATGAATCTTTTGACCAAGTGGGGCTCACTTCACCCGAGATCAGTCAATTTAATCAAATCAATAATCAATAACGAACATAAGCAATGCCCTGATCAACATAACACTTCACAATTAATCCAGAAAACATTTCGGCGAACCATGACCTTCCGGCCATAAATAACCACACCAGTTTATTCAAAGTTAGTGAATTTATTTCCCTATATTAACACAGCTAGCACGATATAAATGTGTCTCAACACCAAATGATATATGTAAATGAACATTAATAGCTGTCCATAACGGCGAAAAAGATGCAATCTATGCAGCATTTGAATAACAATGCATTCGATGATAGCAACGCAAACCACTAAAACTATAATCTGTAATGAGCTAATTGCATACATTAGTCAGCATAACAAGGTCTCAAATTGCATCGTGCAACAAATGAATCCTCATCTGACATCAAATTAGCATCTGCATGTGGGACTTCATGCGAAAACAATTTAGCAACATTAATTTGGAAAAAACTCCTAACTAGGGCTCTTATCAAAAATCAGCAGTTGGTTACCTAAAAGAAACACAATGCAATTGTACATTTTCCTTTCATATTTACCAAATTCAATCAGCATTCAAGGAAGTCTTCGTCTCACAGGTACCGGTTCCGATCAGCATGGGACGGGGGCAAAGGGGCAGGGTGGACGGGGCAATTGCCTCACAGCGGCAAGATAAAAGGACAAAACTACTACTTCATGCAAAGGGACAAATCGAAGTTAAAGTCTCTAGGGCGAGAATTACTTAAAGTCTCTTTCTCTCGATTAGAGAAAGCATCAAAGTCTCATTCAAAATGGCGTCGAACATCAATTGGCATCGTAGAAGATGGCAAAATGACGAAGTCGGCAAGATGGGCCATAATGGCTGCAATGTCTGCAATGTCAATGGCTGCTGGCTAAAAAAATGGCTAAAATGGCTAATGTCAAAAATGGCTGCTTTCTTCTTGTGCACCAGGTTTAAATAAACAACAGTTCAAATCCAGTAGGTCTTCCATTGGAGGGTTCATAGGTTGGCTTCAAATTGTCCAATCAAAAACAACAGTTCACAAGCTTCTACCTAGGCATACATTATCCTTGGCGCCGGGAACGTAAGTTGCAACATATTTTACCAATTAACTCACTTTCAGAGCTTCCATTGTCTGCACCTGCAGATTGACCTTGGAGCAAAGAAGAAGATGCCAGGCTGGCACGAAACCTTAAAGATAAGCATGTGAACCGATCTCCCTGGAAAAGTACAGCTTCAAGCAAGAATACACTTTTTATTAGCACGTTAGAAAAACACGAGCATCTAAACCGTGAGACAAGGCAACTAGGCCGAAGCCTCCACTAAAGTTATGCTAAGCTAAAACATTTCAAACAAGCAAATCATGGCACACGTTTACGGTTATGTCAGATTAGTACAATTCTAATACATCACGTTATATAAAGCACGCTTATAAATGTTGGCGAACTACTCTGTGGGCACATTTGTCCCCGTACAATCTTTATTAGTTCGGTTAAAGTCACACTTGATTATTGCAGCACTATGTTTATGCGCTAATAAATGTAAAACCTTTGTTTCCGCGTCATCAGGTGTGTGGGGGGGTTGGGATAGTTTACTGGGGGGGGAAGGTTTTAGGGTTCAGGGCAGGTGAGGGAGTTGGGGTAGTTTTGTTTTATGGGGCAGGGATGGGGGTCAGGGTAGGTTTCTTATTAGGGTTCAGAGTGGGTGGGGTGTCAGGGTAGTTTACTCAGGCGAAGGATTTAGGACTCATGGCGGGTGGGGTGCAGGGTAGTTTACTTAGGGGGAAGGTTTTAGGGCTCAGGGCAGGTGGGACGTTGGGATAGTTTATTTAGGGGGGAGGTTTAGGGCTCAGGGTGGGTGAGGGTATTGGGGTAGTTTTGTTTTATGGGGCTCAGGGTAAGTTTTTTATTAGGGTTCAAGGCGGATGGAGGGTCAGGGTACTTTAGTCTCAAAGAAAGAGGGTGAGGGGTTAAGATAGTATTTTTTATATGGCTCAGGACAGATAGGGTTGGAGTAGTTTAGGTATCAGGGGTGGGGGTTGTTTTGGGAATTAGGGCAGGTGGGGGTGTTGTATGATAGAGCCACACATGCTGTTTGCCTGCCGTTTCCACACATGCCTTTCCTAATGCATGCGTAGAAACAACCCGGTCGTGGTTCCGACCGTGTTGTTAAGGCATGGTTTGTTCATGCATGCGTAATTTCATCCTACAATTGTACAGTGCAGTCTATGTAGATAGCATGCTGTGGGAGAATGATCATGTGCCAGTCGGAGCTAGCCCTCAATTCTCAAGTAAATGCAATCCTCTACAGCTTGCTGCTGCACACTGCTGCCTCTTCACAATATAGAAAGCCTGTACAAGTTGGCACATATGTTTGTTAAGGTGAGATGGCCTCAAGGTTTGAAAAGGAAAGTGGAAGTTAGCTTGTTTCTCGTTCTTGGTCATAAATCAGTACCTCATTATACACCGAGGCTACGATTCGTTTGCAAACAGCCTGCCTCTCCCCAATCGTCGAGCAGAGATAGCTTATCAGTAACATCTCAACAGCACAGCTGCCCTCGGCTATGCTTTGCACATCCTGTTAAAAACAAGAGCTCGCAGGCAAAACTGAAAGGCAATAAGAGAGAGTGGATGGGAAGAAGAAACAGATACAAGGACCAGGGGAGAGAGAGGACAAGGGGCGGGTGGGGGCTAAGAGGAAATAGGACAAGGTTGAGGAGAGATACCTAATGACGGGAGAAGAGGTTGGAAGGGAAATAAACAACATCAATGGGAATACTAGAGTGCCTAACAATACAGGCACTCATGTGGAGTGCATGAAAACAAAGAAAAAAGTAGCTCTAAAATCAGGAGCAGCGGAAGGATGCAAGTACTCGGTCCATGCGCCACGTGAGGAGAGATGATATGACGCACATATGCTGTGCCAAATAGAAAAGAAGCAGATGCAAACTATGCTGAAGCTAACCAACAGTACGCTGATGGGTGGGCTGTAAACCACAAACTGTAAACAACATGTCTTGAAGAGAAAGCGCATGTGTTGTCTATGCGATACCTAAAAACAAGCATTTGCAATACAATAGGTGAGAGTTTGAGCTATTGGAATTGTAAATGATAACTCCTTTTACCTATGTGTTTTGTAATGTAGTGAATGTATGTGGTGTGCAGTGGAATTATGTGTGTTGCACTGGAATTGTTATTTATTTATTTGTGTGGTTTGTAATTGTGTGTTGTGTAGTGTATTTGTGTCGTAGAATTATGTGGCATAGTGAATAAATAGTGGTGAGCGCTGTAGAGAATAGATAGAATGGAAGAATTAGTGGTATAGGTAGTTGGTGCAGGTAGTTGTTATTGACATTGAGAGAGAAGAGCAGAAATAGTGTGTGCGAAAGAGAGAAAGAAGAGGAGAGCAGGCCACAGATGCTTAAAGAGGGAGCTTTTGTGTTTGTAGAAGACACCCTTAGAAGAGTAGGAAAGTGTGTGTTTGAGGGATGGAAACATTGAAAAGGGACGAAAAAGAAACAGTGCGTGAAGGTCTGAAGTTCACCATATTAGTGAGATGGGGACAGTTCATGAGAGAGCGAGATGGATGGGTGAAAGAGAGTATAAGAGAGATAGAGGGAGAAGTGGAAGGGGCTTATGGAGGGAGTGGGGGGTGGGAGAAGACGATCTGTGCACAATGTTAGGAGGTATAGGAAGGATGTATGTCTTAGGAGGTATTATATAGGAGATAGATAATGTGATGAACGGATGAGAGGAGTAGTTGTATTGTGAGATGAGAGGGAGTAGTGGCATTGTGAAAGAGGATAAGAGGGGCAAGTTGGTGTGTGGGAAGATGACAGTGTTGGTAGAGGGGAAAGTGAGAAATGTGTTGTATGTGTATTGTTTGTTGTGGAAATGTGTGGTGCGGAACTGTGCAGGTAGTAAATAATTTGTATTTAGAGTATTGGAATTATGTACTGTGAGAATGTGTGTTACATAGTTAAGAATGTGTAAATATGTGGAATGGTAGTGTGTGTAGTGGCATCCTATGGACTTTATTGTGGTGTGCTGGTATTTTTTGTAGTAGGATGTAGAAATATGTTGTGTGCGTTCATCGTAAGCATGTGGTGTGCGTTAACAAGCCTTGCGAGGACAGAATCTGAATAGCCAGTTTCATGCAAAGGGTGGAATTATAACCAGGGCCACCAGAATTATGCGGACCAAGAGGGCCAAATTATGCGACTGGGCTGAATAAATTATGTATTAAGAAAGGGCAGATTATGCAGCATATTGTGGCACAGTTTGATATAGTATTACTACGTTATTTAGTCATTTTAAAACTTGGCAACACTGTCTGGGCCTTGGTTGCACCTCATTAGTTCCAATTTAATGCTCAAATATAACAATATGGAACAGAAAGGTAACCTGTCCAGCTTTGTGACGGGCCTTCCACCATGCAACAGTACGTTTTTATTAACTTTTGAACCGTTTGAGCTAGAAACAATTTTTTTGTTAAAATCTGCAGATTATGCATCACATGATGGATTATGTGGCAAAAGCGGCAAATCTCTAATTATGCGAAAATCACTGCAGCTGCACAATCGCAAAATTCCAGTGGCCCTGATTATAACTAACCTATAGAGTAAAACATTTACAAACATTGAGAAGATCTGTAGCATCTGATTAGATATGTTGTTATGTTTCGGCAGACATTTAGGTCTATGTGAGAGTGAAATCCCTTCAGAGTTTGTCTACAAAGTAACATAAAAAAGTATAATGTTCAACACATTATCTGGCTGTGGCATATGTGTTTTCTGCTTGACCTTCTTCAGCTTCTTCAGGACCACAGAACGTTTCTATTTAATGCATCTATCTTATTGTCATAACAGAAAATTGTCCGTAATATATTGCAGTCTACCATTCATGTAATCATTATGTGATTAAATGCCATAGTTCCTTATGACACTGTAGACAGGGGCAGATCTCCAAAACAGTATTATGTGGAGGTTGTATTGTTTTCAGAGTCCTGAATACTGATCCACCCATGGAAAATAATGCTGATTCGTTAACAGGGTGCCTGACATTGCATGTAATGTGGTATGGATTCACAATTTTTATTCTGGCTAAGTCTATGGTAGTGGCAGAGCGAAAGGTTGACAAAGTCTAACATGTTTGCCTAAAATGTCTACTAACTGGGTGTCTTAGGTCAGGTAAAACATGCCAGTTTCACCTCAGCTATTCAGATGTAAATCTTGTGGTGAATCCTCCCTTTGAAATTTGGTTCCCAACCACTAAGGCTTGAAAAAGACTACCTCAAATTCAGAAAACCTCTAAAGACATCCTTTCACCCAGGTATTCAAATAATCCTGCTGTTCAAATGGCAGCACTGGACTCTGCACGCCGCAAGCTTTTATACCACTCTGAACTTTCGATGGAGCTATCATAGAGCATTGTAACAGAAGGCTTAGCTGGGAAGTACTACATTTGGGCACACTCTTTCGCTCCAATTGTAAATAAAAAGGTTCTGACACACACATGTTGGGCCCCTACACAGTTATAACAAAACGCTAAATATTATGCTGTGCTTCTTAAAAAAAAGGACTTGATACGTGTACAAAGTATACTTTTGATGGGGATGACTTTATTCTTCATCAATAGCATTTCAATATAGGTACACTATCATACTGTGTGTGGTGTCCCACCATTTCAAATGTTCTGCTCTGTTTTTCAAGTTTCATGAATTGCTTTCTCTAACCTTCATGCCATTCCTGTTTTCCCTGCTGGTGGTGTTGGATTGAATAAGTTGAGGTTTTATGACCAACGGATCACTAAATTAGTGTATTGCACACTTCATCGATAGGAGAACCACATCAAATGTAGGATGGGCAATTAGCATCAGATTATTCCACTGTCTCTATGTTCTTGTTCAAAGAACTGACACTGAGGGCCAGATTTACTAAAATCTCATGCAACGCAACAGCCAAAAAAGCGGTGCTGCATTGCGTGAGAAGAGATCAGGGGCCATATGTATAAACACATTTTCCCATAGACACAGAATGGGTAAAACCCTTTGGTACATCTGGCCCCAGGAGAGCTCAATATTTACAAATATGGCACTCTTCTCCCTTCTCCCTAGCATAGGGGCTGAAATTAGCTGTCTTGTGCCACGCACACACCTTTGTACCTTAGTGCAAGGGTGTCTGCGTGAGTCTAGAATACTTTGACAGATAGCACAATGTCTGTCTGGCTGCCAGTCAACAGTCTCCAGTGGTAGTGCCTACGGAGTCCCCCCAGTGGAAACGTGTCGGTTTGCCCAATTGTAAAATAGAGCAGGTGAACCAAGAGTTTGACAGACAGAGTAGCGTGACATGTTTGCAGCAGAGCACCCCTTATGTCAAACTCTTAATAAGACCCCTCAATATGGGTAGATCAGTAGGGCTCTAAGGAAGCGTTGTTTCATGTAGTATTTTGCTAATCTAAGCCTTTTTAAATCGGGAACCTAAGATGTGGCACAACGTGGTGCCACAGATAAGGCTCTCTCCTTTTCTCTCTTAGTTCAGAAAAGAGCTGAAAATACTCCGCTACAACAAACATCTCAACCATCATTATTAAAAAAATCTAATGACTTCTATCATCGCACAAGCTGAACTCAAGGTAATCTCTTTCTCCTCGAATAACGCAATATGCATTTATCAGCCACTCCTACTATAGACTCAAAATGTATTGCTTCTCTCTTGTGCAGCATTGGATTGTCCCCATCTAGGTTTACACTAGATAATTCCCAACCAATTATATACAAGTTTAAATTGTATTTACAATGATAACTATTGTTGAATATTATTCTGAGCAATAACTTGAAACTACCCTAAAATTAATTCACATATGATTGAAATGTGATCTGCAGTCCTTATCCAAGATGGAAGGGCAGCTTGTATGTGGTTGCAAGAAATCTCACCTTTTGTGGTGGGGAACCTCAGACCAGATGAATACAAGACAGTATTTATAAGCTTGTTCTTTAAAGAAGAAGCCAGAAGATGTAAGCTAAAACCTATCTGGAAAGTTAACATAAAAGTCCAACACTGCCATCCAATTCCAGGCAGAAACCTAAACAAAACGGCATACAGACATTATCACCATGTACCCCAGAAGAAGCAACAAAAATAATATCCACTATGGAGTCTCCAGAGATAAAACCCTCTCAGAATGTGGATGACCAAAGCTAGGTCCGGAATGCAAGTTGGGTGGAATGGGATCCCTGAGTGTGATACCCATTTGTCTGGCTTTAAATGGCCTGCTGTTCCCTCGCCTTGATTTGCCTAGTGCAGGAATACTGGGTCCAGTTTTAATGGTCGGAAAATCCAGCTGGTAAAATTGCATGAGGGGCTGGTAGTAAGTGCAGCCCTGCCTCGGCCTGACCACTCCTAAAGCACAGGGGAGTGAGAACATTCCTGTCTGACAGCCTGCAGATTCTTCTGGCCTCCAAAACCCTCCGTAGCCCCGCCAGCCCGCTCCTGCCCATCTAGGCCACCATGCTCCCAATTGACACCTACGCAGAGTGTTAATCCGAACTGAATTGAGACTTTTATGCAGAGTTTGTCCAGCAAAAACAGGGTTTGGAGGCTTATTCAGAACAGCATGGTCATATAACATATGATTGCACAGCACTAGCAGGATGTTTGCGAATGGTACCAGTGTTTATGGGTGCGGCGTTTGCACCCCACCAATATCCTTCAACTAATTCCCTTAGAGAGTGACAGGAGACACATCAAAGCCACCAGAAGGATGGCAAGGATCTTGCACAGCACGTGCACAAGATTAACACAAAGACAATCAAATGATGAAAATTCTGAAATTGACTAAATTATGTTACCAAAAACCTCTCACCCACTCATCTAGCCTTTGTAGCGAGGAGCTTGTGCAACTCATAATTACATAAGTAGAAATAACATTGCTAGAAATGAGAAAAAGCTAAGCGGTCCGAAAATGTAAATAAGAATCATTTTAAATGAAAACATACAATAATTACATTTCTCATCTGGAGTCGAGAACCTTTCTATTGATAGCACCAATTTCAGGTAGTCATCCTTGCATTCTGTACCTTACAAATCTTCAGTTACATTACTTTTATTGTGAAGTCAAGTTGGAATATTTCTGTCTGAGCTACTCTACAGCCTTCTCTCACTTTTTCTCTCTTGCTGTCTTCCGCTGTTTGACTCTCTCTTTCTATCTTTATGTGTTTAGCTCTCTCACTCTCTCTCACCTCTTTCTCCTTCACACTCTGTCTCTGGCTTGACCTCTATCTCTTTCTCTCTCGCCCTTTATCTCTCTCTCTCATTGTCTGACTCTCTCTATCCATAACTCTATCTCTAGCGATATTTCTCTTTTTCTCCCTCTCTCTCTCTGACTAGAGATCGGGACACAGAGATAGAAAGGTTCCCTTGGGATGTCATCAACCCTGATAAAGTTTATGGGCCAATCGGACGTTTCATACTCCTATTAAGCATACCTAGGATCTTATGGCTCCCTTGCGTCTCTTATACGGAGATGAAATAATATCTCAGTGTAAGCGAGGTAGTGCTTTTTCAGGTGTGCAGAGGAGTTATCCAACTTACTTAATTAACCTACAGCAAAGATAAGCTTTTTTGTATTTTCGGCATTATCATCAAACATATAACAACTAAAATCAAAAAACCATAAGAAGGAGATGGTTTCAGGATTACGCGGCCTCAGTATTCCGTGTTCCCACATTTAATTGCAGCGGCTGCATGTTTAAGAGGAGGGATTTGGGCACTGGTATGTTTTTATTGACAAATCAAGCACTGGCCAGGAGTCGAATGATATGCTACAAGAGCACCGATCTGGCCAAAGTAGGTGTTGTGGCATTGGGCGATGGGTTTCTATTAGCGCACCGGGAGGCTGGGTGCTCATAAGAGCACTGGGAATTAACAAGCTGGCCTGGGGCCTTTGGCGGCAGGAGGCCAGGACACCAACACCACAAAGACTGGGACCAAGGCCCTGTGCAGTTGAAACGCCCATGCACCCGATAGAGGCATAACAACAAAAGGAAGCTCATTTAATGTAGTATTTGATGCCCCCAGCATTTTGTAACGCATTCTGTGCAGAAAAGCCCACCTTAGCAACTTTACCCTCACAGTGCATGTTTGAACTGCAGACCTGGACATGTTTGAACCACAAACATGAGCAAAACAAAACAGCAGCAAAGTAAAACTGCAATGCAAAAAAGGTAACAAATCCAGACTCACAAAGAACAAGCATTTGCAATGCAATGGGTCTCGCATTTGCTTGAGTTAGCGGTATTAGCATTATAAATTCCAAACTGGACTTTTCTTGCCACTTAGATTGAAAATGAAAAGTAAACCAGTTGACACAAGCGAGCAGATTCAAAGCGCCATGGTCGCCATGAGTGCGAAGGAGAGACACAGAAGAAAAAGAAGTTCACTCGCAGTCAAACGTATCTGCAATCGTGCAATTATCCATGTAATTGGGTCAGTCTGCAAGGTTGTAACAAAACCTCCCCAAGGAGGGACAAACGTAAAGCATTTATCAATGATAACAAAGGATTTTTGAAAGGAAAGGTCAAGAATGAGTGAAAGTGATGGCCGTGCGGTGGGTGTGGTTAAAAGCCCACAATACTTACAACAGATCAAAGCGCTTGCATGCTTGACCTAAAAAAGGGCTCCCACAGAAGGTCATGAAAATCATTGCAATGATGATAAGAAACTTAGGGGGTCATTCCAAGCTTGGCGGGCGGCGGGAGCCGCCCGCCAAGCGGGCACCGCCAGAAGACCGTACCGCGGTCAAAAGACCACAGCGGTCATTCTGGGTTTCCCACTGGGCTGGCGGGCGACCGCCAAAAGGCCGCCCGCCAGCCCAGTGGGAAACACCCTTCTACGAGGAAGCCGGCTCCGAATGGAGCCGGCGGAGTGGAAGGTGTGCGACGGGTGCAGTAGCACCCGTCGCGAATTTCAGTGTCTGCTAAGCAGACACTGAAATTCAAAGTGGGGCCCCCAGGGGCCCCACGACACCCCTCACCGCCATCCTGTTCCTGGCGGTCGAAACCGCCAGGAACAGGATGGCGGTGAGGGGGTCGGAATCACCCATGGCGGCGGAAAACCGGCGGGACACCGCCGGTTTTCCGTTTCTGACTGCGGCCATACCGCCGCGGTCAGAATGCCCTTAGGAGCACCGCCAGCCTGTTGGCGATGCTCCAGCCGGCCCTGGCGGTCAAGGACCGCCGGGGTCGGAATCACCCCCTTAATGTTAAAGAAATACTGTTGGATATTAGACGTAGTCTTAAATCCATCAACAATAAAACAGACAATCTTACACCAAGGGTTGATAATTTGAACGAATGTCTCAATAAATGTGTTGAAAGGATCAATGTGGCAGGAGGAGGAACCTTTCATACTGAAGATACCAGGCATGAAAAAGAGATCAACATGAGAGATCTTGAAAAGACTGCTGCCTCTATAAGTGCCAAAAAAGAAGACTTAAAGACAAGATCAAGGCACCATAATCTACGCATTACAGGATTCTGAAATCTACCAACACAGTCTAAATGTAAACCTTTGCCAAAAACTGTTAGTCGATGCTTTGGGCTAGACACATTTCTCCCCAATTTTTTTAATGGAGTGCTCCCACCACTCACCTGTAGGGGCCCCTCCTAGGCCTTTAACAGCCAGGATCCTCTTTTACAGAAGTTATGATAAGGCATTGAGAAGAGCAACCGAAATCAGGAACTTGCCCAATGCTGGAGTATCAATTTCATATTATCCCGATTATGATGTCAGCATTCAGGAATCGCAGATGGTCTTCACACCTGTTAAGAAACAACTACAACAACTGGACCTACAAAATGCCACTCTCAATTTGGCCAGATTAAAGATCATCCATGAACATAAGTTTCACTTCTTCACAGATCCCAAAATACCATGACATTTTGTAAAACAATGTGAGAAAAGCTTCAAGTGAAGTCTCTGAATCTCCAATTAAAATGTCTCGCCACAGCAAGATGACTCTGCCCAATCCTCACCAGCTTAACAAGGGCCTGTGATGGAATTTGAGTGTCCTCTATTTTATTGACTTGTCTTATCAATGCTTACGGATGCGCTCCTGCTTATTCACAAATGGGGATACATATTTGGTGAACTAAATACAGCTAAAAACAACAGCAGTTCCATAACTATACGTAGCTCTTCCTCTGGGTACATTCAACAGGTTATTTAATAACTCAGCATAAAATACATGCTTGGGGAGTGGATGTGGTGTTACTGCCAGAGCTGTCAACTTTAGAACTGGGCACCTAAATCAGAGTCTCCTTCTTGTTGCTTAAATGTGAATTTACCTGAAAAAAAAACAAAAGAGAAGAGGCATCTGGCAAAATAGGAAAAGTTTGTTAAATGAAACATTACTGCTGGAAGAGCAGTTACAGAATTGGGGTCTGAGGACTGCATCTCAATGCCCATCAGTTTGTATTGAGGTTGTATACATTTCTCTGAGTACCATAAAGTAATATTCTGTGCGAGCCACTCACCTGAATTTCAGGTGTACCGATGGGGCGATGACAAGTCCCCAATCCCGGTGAGGGCTAACATGACTGCAATGAAGAGTACATTGCCCTCTCACAAATCCTCAAGAGGAAGGGGGTTTTGGGAAGAGAAAAAGAGAAAATTCCAGCTGGACTGTGTGTCGTGTGTGGGCATCAGGACTTCGGAAATCTCAAAATACTGGGTTCGTGGTTTTTAGGATTCTGGGCTGCAAAAGAATTACTTCATTAATACATTGAACTTGCATAAACTTTTGTACAATGCATAATGTCAGTTATTGTTGACACATTGTGCATACGTTTCTATAAGGCTGAAAAAGTCTTTTCTGCTTTTTAAAATACAATCAGAGTCTCTGAATCAATGTGCAAACTGTAAAACAATCACCTTGACTAAAGGGTTTCTTTGTGTTCTGGTGTAATCTCTTGTCAATAATAGTTTTGATAAACTTGCCTTATTTCCAATCTCCTTATTCACAGGGGAGCGCTATTTACAGGAAATATGTCTTTCCTTAATGTGTGTTTAGCGGTATCTTGGATGCCCACCCAAACAATAAATCATGCTTGTTCTTATTGTCATAAATTATTTAAAAAAGAGAGCTCTATTCTGTTTCATTTAAGCGATTAATCTTTCTTTACCTTGAAAATTTCAGAAGAACCCAAACTGGGCTTTTTCAACTTTCATGTTTTCTCTCTTTTACAGGAAATACAAGATCGTTGGCAGAAGACGGAAGAGGAGATCTGGGACCCGCAGGAAGCCGACCGGATGGCGAGGGCCGGAACTCGACTGGAGTCTGTCTGGAGGACGAGAAATACCTAAACTCAACTGGAAGCTGGTCGAAGAACAAGGAACACTGGAACTCGACTGAAGGCAGGTTGGAGAACAAGGAACTTGGCTTGACTGGAAGTAGGTGAGCAGAGCCATAGGCACGAATCCAAGCAACGCCTCAGACTCGTAAGCATCCTTAAATAAGCAACTGTGCACATGAGCCTTTTGGCAGTTGTTTGCTTTTTAATTAAATGAGCAATTATCCTCCTGATTGTGGCACGTGTTCAATACAGATCACATTGTGAAGAGCACGTTTTGGCAGTTACAGTTGGAGCAGGTGGAAAGACAGTTGGTTACTTGTTAAGGAAATTAGCAATTATCCTTCTGCTTGTGGCACTTCCTCAATATAGATCACATTGTGAAAAGCACATGTTTTAGCAGTTACAGTTGTAGCAGGTAGAATACAGTGTGTATAATCAACAAGCACTGGTTATAATAAATGAGACATTTAACAAGCAATGTTTATTGCAAACCTGATATTCACAGATGTAATGGATATACCCAAATAAGTCTGAATGTTGCAAACAACATCATCTTACTGTAATCAAGCTCTTGCATGTGCTAGCATACCCACAACAGGGAATTAAAAAACATTCCTTTCTTGTTTGAGAATGCGAACAGTTGTCATGGAGTCAACAATAAAGTTTGGATAAATGCAGGTGGGCATCGACCTTGCGGAGACACAATGTGGGCCAGCAGGTACGTGTACAAATGTCCGGCCTGAGGAGCATGTGGTTGCTGCGTGTGCTATATGTGCTGTGTTCTGATTTGCTAAGTGTTCCTAACTAAATGTGGCATCTAATTTTACTGTGTTTTTGGGAATGCCCGCACCTCTCTGGCCATTTGTGTTTTATTGGGGCCAATCTCCTGGGACCATTGTGGTGTTGCTGCATCTGTCAGTGGGATTTGATCTAAGTTTCCTTTTTGTGCGTTTGTATGCCGGCTCTGTGTTACCCCTACCTGTGTCCTGTCAGTCAGTAACCTCAGACTTAGGTCTTAGAGCCTGTCTGATCACGTATCTTCATGCCGGGATGATGGAGAGTTCAAAACAGGGGAATCCCATAATGGTGATGCAACTTTGTTTGTGTTTTTGAATGTATCGTTGTGTGCATCATCATCGATTAGTCCAATATAAACATCTTTTGCTCAGGAGCCTGTGGTTTTGGGCAAATCTCCCCATGTGTAAAAAAGCCCCCAAAACAAATGTGACCTTGTGTAATGTAACTGGTGCTCATGTAGAGCACTCCAAAACCTCTGGGTCCAGTCTACGCTATATAAACAGGCCCACAAAAATACACATACAATGGGCAGCCTTTTATTATATATGCATGCAGGACAGGCTTTTGGCATGGGTGTGCTGGGCCCAGGACTACACCGCCAACCTTCAGAGGGGCATAATGACCTGTCTGCATTAGGGTCATGCAGACAGCAGAGTCCCTGGCACATGGTTTCAGTGATTCACATTGAAGTGTTCTTACTCTTACATGCTGCAGGTGCTGTTTTAACACTCATCAGCCTGCTTTCTTGCCCTCCTATGTCTTTTTTGCCCCTGCTACCACAAACTATTTACCCCACTTTCCCCCAAAACACAACTTCATACCAGTGTGAGTGCTAATATGTGAGTGATTCTGGTGAGTTGGGTGAGGTGCAAAATCTATGTGTTCATAGGCCAATTGTAACTCTGATGTGATCAGCCAGGGACTGCCCTCTGAATAAACAAGCATTTGCAATGCAATAAGTCTCGCATTTGCGAGAGTTAGAGCTTTTGGTGTTGTAAATTCATAATTGGACTTTTCTTGCCACATAAATTGGTCAACCCTGCCTCATAATTTGGTCCTTTCCTGTCACATAATTCCAGTGGCACTGCATATAACTAAGCTGCACTGGGATATGGAAGCGTATGTTTGCAAAATGCAGAGGGGCTCCAGTGCACATCAGCAAAACTCACAAATAGGTGTTTATTTGGTTGCCAGTGTATTTGAAATTTCATTCTGAGCCTTTATAAAATGGTATACTCTTGAAAAAAATGTTAGTTGTATATGTCTGTATGCTGTAAAAATAACAAGGTGGAAAATAAAGATGATTATCTGCTATTTTAAGAATTATTTTTTGAATGACAATAAAATATGGAAATATAGTGTTGATAGTGCTTGATTGAATTAGACCATGACATCTAAAAATGGTCTCAATACTAACACTGGACAGTACCATAGAAAGACATAGAGTTGGAGTATCTGATGTCATGAGTGTCTTACGTCAGGCTGGTACTCCAAAACCCCAAGGGCCACATGTACGAAAGTTTTGCGAGTCGCAAAACGGTCGCAGCACTATTTGCGACCTAGCAAAAAGTGAAATGGTATGTTCCAATGCTATTTCGGAGTCCCAAATAGCAATGCGACCAATTACCGACTCGCAAAAATTGTGACTTGAAATTGCGACTCGCAATTAAGAAATCGCAAATTGCGAGTCGCAAACTGAGTGTACAAGGCAGTTGCAAATAGCGAGTTGTTGCAAAAAGCCTGTTTTGCACACCCAGATTAGCACTGATTCCAAACAGATGGTAACCAGAACCGAAGTTGAAAAGCAGACCCAGAAGGCATCAGGGTTTCTCAAAATGGCTGCACTATACGTGATTGCATGGAGGAGGAGAGTCCAGGCTGCCCAGCAGAGGAGGAGGAGGCAGAGACGGGAGAGGATACACCGAACCAGGCAGACCCTATTTCAACAAACTGAGGACGAGATTGATGATAAATACAGACTGAGCAGCGCAGTTATCTTAGAGATTATTGAACTGCTGAAACCTCAGCTAGAACGCCAGACAATGCGCGGCTGCTCTATCCCCAAACATGTGCAAGTGCTCTGCTCACTGCACCTCTTGGCCTCGGGTAGCTACCAGGGGGTGATTGTTGTTGCTGGTGGGGTGTCCCAAAGTGCCCTGTCTCGGTTCTTTAGATGGTTCTTAGATGCCATACTCGCACACATGTCCACATACATATACCTTCCCAGGAATGAGGCGGAAATTAACAGCACCAAGTTGGACTTCTACAGAATTGCCAACTTCCCCCATGTAATAGGGTGTGTGGACGGGACGCATATACCAATTTGCCCACAAGCAAATCTGGAATATGTGTTCCGCAAAAGGAAATGTACCCACTCACTAAACATCCAGGTGGTATGTGATGCCCATAATGTCATTACTGACATAGTGGCTAAATTTCCATGGAGTACACATGATGCATACATATTCAGGCACAGTGGCATACATCGACACCTAGAACGTGGGGAGTTTGGCGAAGGGCATTTATTAGGTACTGTGTAGTACACTCCGATGTCTTAAATACTGCATAACTATGTGAAGCCATGCTCATATCTGCTCTTTTGTCACACAGGTGACAGTGCATATGCTCTGAGGCCATGGATACTCACCCCATACCTAACACCTGCCAATCAGAATGAGAGGCGCTACAGCATAGGACATCGGCGAACCAGAAATATCATTGAGAGGACCTTTGGCTTGTTGAAGTCAAGTTTACGATGCCTGCACAAAAATGGTGGGGCACTCCTGTATGCCCCAGAGACTGCATGCAAGATTGTGGCAACATGTGCCATTCTCCACAACATCGCCACCAGACGTGGGCTACATCACACCCTTGACGACACAGATTCGGAAGATGAGGAGCAAGAGCTACCATACCGACAGCCTGGGGATGGTAGCATCGCATTGGAGGGCGGACAGAGATGGGACCACATTGCAACTCACTACTTTGGCAGGTACGTGGCAACCGAGACAACACTCACAAATGTAAGACACACATAGCCAGGTTGTGCAGTACAAAAAATAGTCCCTTTAATGTCAGGAGGGGAATAATGAACTGTTGACGTCTAAACAGCAAGAAAAAAAGTAAAATGTAATGTCTGACACATTTACATCATGTGCCTCAGGCAAATCCCAGATTAGCAAAATCACACCCTCCTGCGACCACGGTCACCATGGCCTGACCCTGGTTTGTCGCCTGATCCTTGCCGGCACTGCTACTCCGCAGGATGCGTGCATCTGAGGCAGAAACGTTGCTCACGCTGGAGATGTCCTCACTATCCCGAGGGGTATCGCCAATGCCCCCTGCTGCCTGGGTGATCTCCATTAAGTCCACTGCATGACTGACGCACCCTAGTCCCCTTGCTACATCACTGGCAAAATGCCCAAGTTCCACTTGTAGCTTTACGATGCGCCTTGACAGGCAGGTAGTAGTGGTTGCAAGGCAGCTAATCGACTGACTCAGCCGGTCCAGACGGGCAGCAGTGTTGCCCTCTCTGCACCTTGCACGGGCCCTATCTGCCACCATTTCCCTGGCCAGGTCATTGATGGAGGTGGTGAGGTTTGCCATGTTGTTTATGGTAGTGAATTGTGTCTCAACATTGGCAAAACCCTGTGAGAGGGTCTGTTGCAGTCTGTGCAGGTTCCTGTTCAGTACCCGCATATGTTTATTTTGCAGGCAGTGACTGCTCAGTAAGGATGCCTCCAGTCCTAGAAATTGTTCACCTGTGACATCCTCCTCACCTGCTGACTGTGTTTGACGTTGCCGTCTCCGCCCAGCCCCAGCTGATCTATGTGACCGATTCACACTCATCTCTGGCCCCGGTGTGAGGTTGCCTATCTCAGTGTCGATATCTGTCTCCTCGGTGGTCTCATGTGCATGGTGGACAAGTGGTGTGGTCATGCACTCCCCTGCTGTCTCGTCTGCTGTGATGGTTGCAGATTCTTCTCCCTGCAAAGTAGGGTCATTGGTGGGTACTTGTGGGAGACCTGTGGGACACAGGGGATACACTGTCAGTGCCTCTCATATGTGTGGTGTATCACAATAAATATTCATCAAAAGTTGGACTACTGTACTACATTGCCCATAATGCATTGTTCTGTAGGTTGCCATATAGGCATGGAGCAAATCTGGAGGATGCATGCTTTTGTGTACTGTGGTTGTGTGCATGGTGCACTGAGTGGTGTAAATAAGTGATTTTTGCCACTTACTTTTGGATGTCCCGTGCAGAACTGTCCAGGTCTACAATTCCTACCACAGCCTCCGGCTCCAGAGTGGTCTCCGCCATGCTCTCAATGGCTGTAGGAGGTGGTACTGTGGATGGTCCTCCTCCAGTTCGGTGCACCTCCCTCATCCGCTCTGCCACCCTTTCTTTGGTCCTGGACCTGAGGTCGTACCACCTTTTGCGGACCTCATCAATGGTACGATGGTTGACTCCAATCGCATTGATTTTACTCAGGATGTCCTGCCAGATCTTCTTCTTTTGTGCGTCAGGGACACTCATTGATGCCTTGCCGAACAAGACATCATGGTGCAGGCAGCACTATTCAGTCAGGACCTCCAGCTCCTTTTCTGAAAACTTTAGTTTCCTCTTCCTCCCTGCAGTGGGTGTCTCCTTGTCCTGAGCTGACATAGCTGTAGTTGCTCCTCTCAGCTGGGTGTGCCTCTGCTGTCTGTGCTGGATAGACTCCTCCCTGTTCCATGGGGGGGTATTTCCTGGTTCTGATGTCATCTCTCAGAGCCAGGAAGTGTGTTTTCTCCTATTTTATTTGCACCCTCTCGCAATTTGTGAGACAGTCGCAATTTGCGCATCCGGACCAGACCCTGGTGCAATTTGCGATATCGCAATTTGCGATTTTTCAAATTGCGGTGCGACTCCTCACCGAATCGCAAAATGGTATTGCGATTTCTACCTACATCCTGTTTTGCGAGTCAGAAATATCGATTCATAATGAGTCGCTATTTCCGACTCGCAATTCTTTAGCTTCGTACATGTGGCCCCAAATAAAGTATTTCTCATCCATTAGCTATGTTCTGTGTTTTATGGCAAAGGTATTGTAGTCACCAATCATGAAGAAGTTGAAGAAAACAGCCATTTCCCAACAGATCATATGGTATTTGTTCACATAGACTTGAATGCACCTGTTTTGTTATAGCAAATTTGCTGTTTTTCCATATAACAATGGAAATTCTTATATACAAAACACTTATTCGTTTCAGGGACATTTTGAGATTTTCTATGTAATCTTTCAAATGTGAGTGGAACTCATACAGGTCCTATAAATAGTAGAACTCAACATTTCAATTGGTAGGGAGGAATAAAAACAAAAATTAAAATGACCGAAATAGTCATGCTAAAGTATTAATAAATATTGGCTCTGAAGTACCCTTTTCAGGTAAAATGATATTGGTTGCACATACACCATTATCTGAATGGTTACACTGCAACACATTTTATCATCTTTATTCTTTTCATGAATTTTTATGATGCTGATTGACTCTCAAGCAGAACTGGACCTTAAACTAGTCCATAGTTGAGATGTTTGTTCTACCATCATTTGAAATAATATACTTGCCTAAAGAACATCTGCAACAATTCTAATTACCACGAGCATCAACTTTATAAGAGATTTGAGGAGGCAAGGAACAGACTGCAAACCACACCACCTATTACATCACAGTAAATTAATCCCGTGTTCACCTATTTATATCTTCCTCTCATAGATCATCTCATCTCAAGTATCCGAGCTCTATTCCCAGAAGTGGCTTCAGAACACTGCAAAGTACCCATTAGCCAAATAGTGCCAATGTATGACTTGATGGATAGACGTGTCCACAAAATGCTGTTAAGAAAACTGGTGGCACTCAAGAATGCAAATATATATATAAGCAATTATGCATTTAAGTAATATCCATTCAAATGGATTAAAATACAAAAGAAACAATATCGCAATTCTTAAAATGCAAATGCCCCGGCAGCCGGGAGACAGTTGATGTTCGTGCTATGAGGGTAAATAGGTTCCATTGTATTGCGCTTCATTCTCTAAACTGTTCCATCTACAGCAACTTACCTGTAGGTGACGCACATATGAAATCCTACAAAAGTTGAGCAATTAAACTCCTGCACACAGACGCTGTTTCGGAAGAATTTAATTTTCCCTGGAAGGTTTCTTTTATTTAGCGTATGATCAAAAACTGTGCCCTATCCTTATTGCACAAACTCGTGAAAGAGACACTATAAAGGGGATTGTGCAGTGCCAGACTTGTTTTGGATAATATTCTGAGCGAATATTTACTTAATAACTGGTGACCAGCATCAAAGCATTGCCTGTTTCAGGCTGTTTTAGCTGATGCTGTGAAGTAAGTTTGCAGTGGAACAGAGAGCAGGCAAGGGGAGGTGGTTATTGCGGTTATTTTTAATAATTTAATTGGGAAGCTTTACTGTGCAGCAGATCACATGGAGTCAGGAGCAACTACAGAGGAGATAGGCATTCAGGGTGCTAGCACAGGAGTTTTAATAGAAATTTGTAATGAGTATTCATGCATTCTGAGTAATGGATTTCTGTAGAAAATATAATAGCCTAGAAAATAATGCACACATTGAAAATGTGATCACGATGAGTGGCCGCCAGCGTCCTGAAGTGTACTTATTAACGGCTTATTAAAATGAAATGTTGAGCATACGTTTGATTAATGTGGTAACATGTGATGTTGAGGGTTATGCATTATGTATTAGCTTTATTAATTGTAGGCCTTAACTTAGCAGAGGTCTTGGCCTAGTTGCACGGCCTCATGTCAAGCTGCATTTCTTGCGCCTTTAAAAAAATGGCTGTCTTAAAGAATTAAACTGTGATTTTGCACTGTGCTGTCCAAATGTGCTTGTAGCTGACTGAAAGTCCTTCTCATGAGAACCGCTTGCTAGAAGATGCTGTTCTTGCTAAATGTAACAATATGAGTGTAATGTGTGTAAGACTGACTTGCTCAGGAGAAGAACAATGAAGACCCTGACTGGAGTATAAGCTGCAACAATATTGTTACCTGACGAGCTGGATGATGAGGACATTACAGGAGAAGTCAATCAGCGACATGTGAACCGAGTACTAGTAGAAGGTATACATTTAATGTATTAGTTTTATTGGTCAAAGTGTGAACATGCGATCCCCTGACCAATAGGGACTTGGGAAGTAGTTTTAGGAAATTTAACTTAAAAGGACTGCACTGATGGAAGACAGCACATTTGCCCATTTATCTTCTTGCTGAAAGGCCATTACTTTCTTGAGCGTCTTGACAAGAGACATGATTAACTTTAATGCTTAAAGACTTTACGTTTTCTGAACTTTGATCCTGAATCCTTGCTGACTGAACTGATGTCCTGATGACAAAGACTACCTTAGCTTCCCGATCCAATGGAGAAGAGGTAGTCTTTTTACCCATGTGTTTGTTATGCGTATTTCCTTTTTCTTTTTAGATACCAACTGTACTGTTTTGATAGAGCCATATTTAGATGTTTTCCAAATTTGTGTTTACTAAATTGTTTTACATGAAGCCCAACATGCTGATGCTAATCTGATGTTAGATAAGGATCCTCACTAATGAAAATTTGCTTTAGGGAGTAACGTTGATGTATTTTGTATTTCTTTGCTGAATCTAAATGTATGTGATTTTCTTTGCACACTTGTTGTTATTATTAATTTGCACTGTAACTTTAGAATGTGTAGTAGTTCAAGCTTTGATTAGATCACGTTTCTTTCAAAGATTTGGACAGCCAGTCTTGTTTCTGTATATGTATCATTTGATTTTGAGATTAGCCTACGTGACATTAGCATTGTTAATATACGGAAATAAATATTCTAACTTTTACTAAAAGGTGTAGTTATTTATGACCGAAAGGTCCTGGTGTGTGACAATTCCTGCCTCCATTGATTACTAATGTTATTGAATGTCATTCATTATTGGTGTTGATTATTGATTATTGATCTGCATGTACTGGATCTATGGTGAGAACATCTTAATTGCGAGTCAAAAGGTTCATCGACCTATTCGTGTCCTCTTGTAAGTTTACTTATTGAGGTCAGACGCGCTAACGGAGATGGTAGCAGAGACGGATGGTTTGTCTCCTTAAGAGCCCATCATAGACGTCCGGTATAGGATAACAGGTATTCACAGAGCTAGTAGTAGGATTAATGTTCACAGAGACGGTAGCAGAGAGACATAAAGATCAACGGAGATGGTAGTATCTTGATGATTTGGTATTTTGAGAGTTATTATTACTGAGATTTGGATTTTATTTTTCAATAATGTTAATTGGAGAGAAACTGTTCCCTTAAGTCCTGAAATAACTTTCCCAGAATCATGGAGCCTGCCAATGATTGTTTGAGGATGTTCTCAGTAATCTAGTGATAGTGTGAATGGAGTAGGTTTTGCGCTTGCACAGATTATGCAAATCACTGGTGAATTGTGAGATTTGTTCAGGAGTTTAGGTGGTTTGCGAACTCCAAATGAAGTTGTAGAAGGAGCGTGCGTAATCCGCAGTGTGAGAGTAGGGAAGTCATCAAAATGTACATGTGTGTGGCGCTATGTGCTCAAAAAAAAGTGCCCACGTGGTTATTGAGGTACGGACCCTGCATGGTCTAAGACTCCGGAGTATATTGAAAAGTGTATAAGAAACTTGGTTTTATGTTGTAATTTGTCTGGTTTAGTAGGTCGATCGACGGTGATCGACAAGTCAGAGTGTGAGTCAAAGTGAGTGAAATAATTTTTCGACTGAGATCTGGCGAGTCCTATGTGCACCAGGACAGACCCACCGATTAGTAGAGAGTAAAATTTGCGGGTCGAATTTTGCTTGCAAATCAGGGAAACTGAGAAGGAAGGAGTAGCTGTTAGAGCGAGAGCCGTCAGTGAAAAAGCCGTAAAGTTTCTGAAGCGATTGTGTTACCTTTCCTGTAGTAAACCAGCAGATTTGATTCTTGATTTTGGGTTTAGTGCTCGCAATTTTTGCATTAGTTTGTGTGAATCGAAGTTTGGGAGGAGAAGCCGCAAGACTTTGTCAGCCGCAGTACGTGTGAGTGTGATGTCATTGGAGCAGCGCTGGGATAGGTTGATTAGTGAAGAGGGTCGCGCACGGATTGGCAGCCATCTGTGAAATTGGTTGAGAAAGTGGTTGAAGAAAATTCTGGGATTCAAAGTCACTTCCTGATTTGCTTTTTTTAATAACATAAAGGTCAAAAAGATTAAAGTTTTCAAGGCTTTAAAGAGTGCTTTAAGGGGAGATACGTACATTACAACAAGCATAGGCGATACTACACCACCAGAAGATACACCAGCTTACATTGTAATGGAAGAGAAGGGTGTTACGCCATGTCTTTGTCTAAAGCAATGGTGCAAGGTGACAGAGAAGGATGGGAACTTAGCATTTCTTTCAAATGGAACGTTCAATTTGAGGGTTTTAGAGCATTTAAGGATGGTGCTATGTGAATCGAAGCCCATTTCGAGACCAGCACAGTTTGAGGCATTAGCAATCTGGGAGCTGGTAGCCAGTCAGCAACAGCAACAGAAATTGGAGAGGAGACTGAGAAAGGCAGAAAAGACATTGACAGATGCTAGGTGGGACAGTGCTCAGAGAATTTGGAGAATGGAGACTTTGCACGGAATTAAGTTGTTTCTGGTGATTACGCAGGACAATAAAAAGAAAGAGAGGAAAGGCTAATAGGAAGACTAACAAAGGCCACTAGAAATGCTAGAAAGTCTTCAACAGTGGAGGAAGAATCAGATGATGATGAATTTATTTTACAGTTATTGAGAAATCGTCCACCACCATATGCAGCACATGAGAGTGACCCGAGCACCAGTGCTGATCCTTCAGCTCCGACACAGATTAATGCGATAGTGAGCTTGGTGCAGGTTAATACTAGCCTGATGCAGAGTCTGATGCAGGGTAGTCTTAATGCGCCAACTACTCCTGTAGAACAAAATCAGGTGCAACCGCCACATGATCAGAGAATTTATCTTGATGTACCCATTATGGAAACAGCCACAAACTTAATGGTGCCTACGGAACAGGTTTTCCTGAGACCGATTTTGGTTCAGACAGAACCAAATCCACTTTTACTTCCCCAAAGGCAGCCACAAGCCATACCGAGATTCACTCCGGTACCAGGGACACAGTCAGATTTGTCTTCAATGATGAATCAGAACATGGGAGTTACTATCCCACAGAGCTCAAGTACCAGACCAACCCCAGATGCTATTTCTTTGCCTATTACTGTTGGTCTAGCCGTACCCTTATTTGCTCAGATAAAACCTAGTGTATGTGAACAGGGTGTCATGACACAGAATGAAATGGGGGGAGGACATAACGAAAACAGTAGAGCAGTCTCTCCTTCGGGACAGACTTTTGACGGATCAAGATCACTGTTAGACCTCAATCCATTTGGAGTACTTCCAGATACTATGGTAGGGTCAAACATTAGTCAGAGCTTGAAATTGTTGGCACCACAGACCCCGAATGCAGTTGCACAACAGGTGTCACCGATACAGGCCAGCAACATTTTGTTGCAAGAGTCGACAGCTCAGCAGTTAACTGAATGGTTAGACAAGCTGAATACCCCACAGAGTGCTCCTAAGGGAGAGGAGTATTCCAACTATGCTAGGCTAAGCATGGAAGCGGGTGAGCGCATTGAGGGAACTATGGGTGTGAAAAGGTTAGAATCCTACACAGAATCAGAGTTGAGATATTTGTGCCCCAAGATTACGAGGGAAGTGAGCATTGTGCATCGGAAGGTAGCAGACCTGGCAGAGAAGTAACGCATAGAAATAGAGAAAACTAAGCATTTGAAGAGGAGTTACAGATTAGATTTCAAGACAAAAGATTTTGAACACATGAGATCTGTCGGAATGAAGGCACACCCTAGGTATTTACTTCAAAGTGCCCAGACTTGGGGAGCATTAGACAAGTGGGAAGGCAGATGGGTAAAGAAAAGAGAAAAAAGGAAAAGGGATTCTGTGGAGCTGACTGCAAATGTGCAGCAAGGTCAAGATCCAGTGAAGATTTTACTAATGAGCGAGGCTCCAGGAGGGAATTTTATTCATATCCCTTGGAGCAGAAGTGATATTCTATCATTTACAAATGATTATCCAAAGTTGAGAGAGAAGCCAGTGGAATGGTATCAGCAGACAGGCAGGTTTGTAAAACTTGCAAAGTGCCTGTGGGAGGACTTGAACGCATTACTAGAGATAGTAGTTGCAGCTGATCTGTGGATAGAGTGTAAAAGGAGTATAGACTGGCCCACATGCGAACCAGAGAGAGATAAAAATACTGCTGCACCATCTCCCAAGGTAATAAAATACTACTATAAGGTGATGGAATTTTTTAAAGCGAGAATTTCGCCAAAGAACATTGATTGGCAGAGAATTGACAGGACAGCTCAGGAAACAAAGGAGTCGATACATGCGTATTATGAGAGATTGTTACAAGCGTTCAAGCATTACAGTGGTACAGACACAATTGAGGCAAAGGGCATGATTCATTTTGTGTTCAGATTTGTAGAAGGATTGAGACCTGAAATTAGCCAGATGATTAAGAGTAATTTGATCGGCTGGCAAGCAAAGCCGATTGATGAGGCGTTGCAGTACGCCAAGTACTGCAGTGATGAAACTGAGTTGAAGCAGAGAAAGCTGAAAGAGAAGGCGATGGTGATGCAGATTAAAGCTGCTCAGACAGGCCTGCAGGGAAGTTTCCCACAACAGCTGCCACAGCAGCAGCAGGAAAACATGGTATTTCAGCCCCAGATGAGAGGTCGAGATCACTTAGGTAATGTGAATCGTGATCCAGACTTAGGTACTGTAGGGGTTCAGAATGATGTGCAGGGAATGAAGAAAATGTTGCCTTGTCATATTTGCGGAGCCGTTGGACATTGGAAATGGGAGTGTCCGATGGTGGTGCAGGAAGGTGTTGCTCAGCAAAGTAATGACATCAATTTGTTCCAGAATATGAAAGGACAGAGGATGAGACGTCCTAATCCAAATTTCCAAAATAATGTGTGCAAATGACACAGTTGCAGCCAGTGCAGCAGCAGGTTCCCATGGTACCTACACAGCAAATTCAAACACCTCAAGCCCAAATGGAACAGCAGCAAATGATGCTTTCTCACAGGTCAGAGGCTTAACCAAAGTAATAACACAGTGCACCAATTCCCATTACACAGTGAGAATGGAATAAACGATGATTGGGGGAGTGAAAGTTCAGATGAGGAGCCATGTGTGCTTGCACCCTCCTTAGAAGTAGATCAGGGAGGTCCCTATGTGAAGGGAAAAGTCATGGGTCACAGAGTTTCATTCTTGGTTGACACAGGAGCTACACGCTCTACAGTGAGAAGTGCGGAAGTTCCAAACTTGCCCCTTTCAGGTAAAACAGTTCAGATTGTAGGAGTGGCGAATCAGTATTCGACCAACCCGATTACAGTCCCAGTTCAGGTTAAAATTGGCAACTTCCAGGGATTGCGGAAATTCTTAGTCTGTGATTCAAGTCCAGTATCCCTAATGAGAAGAGACTTGCAGTGTAAAACCAAATGCTCGATTACTTGTTCAAATGATAGAATTGAGATTCAGACGAATAGCGATGATGAAGATGACCAGGCCCCAGAAACAGTGTGAGACCACAAATGAGGAATATCCTCTAATTGAATTTTTACCAGTGTTCACAGTGAAGGAGCGTCATCCTAATTTGCAGGGAACGGTTAAGGAGAAAGTGTGGGATCTGGCAGGAAAAGTGACAGGTCTGATAAAGGAAGTTGAGCCAGTCAAAGTTACTATAAAGCCGAATGCAGTTTTTCCTCAAATTCCCCAGTACCACATACCGCAGGATGTCCTTATGAAGGTCACCCAAATAATTGCAGACTTTGAGAAACAAAGGGTTCTCAAGGAAGTGTTGAGCAGCCCATGTAATTCACCGATAATGGGTTTGCAAAAGCCCTAAGGGAAAGTTCAAATTGTCTAGGATTTGAGAGAAATAAATGACATTGTGGTCAAATGTTGTCCTGTGGTGCCGAATCCAGCTGTAATAATGTTTCAGATTCCATATGATTCTGAGTGGTTCACTGTCATTGATTTGTCGCAAGCTTTCTTTTCTGTGCCTCTTCATGAGGGCAGCCAATTTCTCTTTTGTTTCAAATTTTTGGACCGAGTTTACTGTTGCTGCAGAATTCCTCAATGGTTTTCAGAGTCACCTTCCATATTCAATTAGTTAGTGAAAAAGAATGTGGAGTCGTTAGAATTGCCTTTCCAATCAAACTTGGTACAGTACATTGATGAATTAGTGATTACGTCCAAAACAAGGGACGAGTGCAAGAATGACACAATTGCCTTACTGAACCATTTGGAAGAGAATAGTCATAAAGTGTCCCCACTTAAATTACAATACTGTCAGAAAGAAGTGAAAAGCTTTGGTCACCAGATTGAGAAAGGATCAAGAAAGATATCCAGAGAAAAGGTTTTGACCATATTGGAAATGAATCCCCCGACCACACAGAGAGATGTTTCTAGCGATGGTGGGCTACTGCCACCAATGGATTTCCAATTTTTCAATCATTTCGAGGCAATTGCAGAAGCTGACTCACATGGAAGTCACTGATCCTATAGTGTTAGACCAGGCTGGAATGAAAGCGTTCACTGAATTGAGAGAGAGTCTGTGCAAGGCTCCGGCTTTGGGTATGCCTGACTACACGAAACCTTTCACATTGTTTTGTCATGAGCGTGATGCATGTTCTTTGTCTGTCTTGACGCAGGTCCATGGAGGTGTAAACCACCCAGTAGCATATTTTTCAGGTACTTTTGACCCAGTTGCAGCAGCCTTACCTGGTTGTTTGCATGCAGTTGCATCGGTTGGACAAAGCCTTACCCAGTGTGAGGGCATTGTGATGGGATATCCTTTAACTATAATGGTCCCTCACTCTATTGAGATCCTACTTAAAAAGACAAAAACCCAATATTTGACTGGTGCAAGATTGACCCGATATGAAATGAGTATTCTAGGGTCACCAAATGTGTCATTGAAAAGATGAACAGTGCTGAATCTGGCAACCTTACTGACTAATGAAAATGTTGAAATTTACAAATTGGAGGATGTTGAACATGATTGTCTTGAAGTAACTGATTTGTGCTCAAAACCGAGACCTGATATTAGAGATACTCGATTTGAAAAGAATGACCAAATTATCTTTGTTGATGGTTTTTATCTGAGAGACAATACAGGGACACTGAGAGCAGGATATACTGTGTGCACAATTACTGGTATCCTGGAAGCTTCTTGGCCTCATGGAGTGTATTCTGCCCAAGTAGCGGAACTGGTAGCCCTTACTAGAGCGTGCCATGTTTCTGCTCAGCTGAAAGTTACTATCAATACAGATAGCCAGTACGGATTTGGATTAGTCCATGATTTTGGCCAGCTGTGGTCACAGAGAGGTTTTATGACCTCTTCTGGTTCACCAGTGAGAAATGGTGAAAGGATTAAAGAACTATTACATGCAATCCAAATGCCTGAAAAGATTGCTGTGGTGAAATGCAGAGCACATCTGAAGTCACAGGCTTCGTGTCATTGGGAAATGGATATGCGGATCAAGTCGCAAGGTTTTGCGCATTGAACTGTATATCATTCAAAGATAAGTGGGAACTGTTACCTGAAGAAGATGAAACGTGTCCAAGTTTTGCACTAAAAGTGGTTGACACCTCGGAGGAATTGAAAATGTTGCAGATTAATGTTGACAGGTAGGAAAAACGTTCATGGAGTAAAATGAAATGTGTGCAACAACAAGATGAACTGTGGGTTTCAGAAGAGGATCAATTGGTTTTGCCTAATAGCCTGTTGTCTCAAATGGCTATGTATTATCATGGTCAAGCACATGTTGGGAGGGATGCCATGATTCAGTTGTTCAAGCACGATTGGTTCAACCCGAGGTTTAGACAGGGTGCTGAAGCAGTTTGCCATTGTTGTGTCATATGCCAGCAAATGAACGCAGGGAAGGGACAGTGGTTAATTTCAGCCACATTGGAAGAGCAGGAGGTCCATTCGGCAGAATGCAGATGGATTTTATTGAAATGCCTGTGTGTGGAGCTTTGAGATAGGTGTTGGTGATTGTCTGTATTTTTGGTCACTGGATTGAAGTGTACCCTGCACAGAGAAATGACAGTCTCACAATAGCGAAATTAGTGCTTAGGGAACTGATACCGCTTTTCGGGTTTCCGATCTCTTTGTAATCAGATAGGGGAAGTCACTTCAACAATGAAGTAATTAAATTACTGTGTGCAGCATTGAACATTGAGCAGAAGTTGCATTGTAGTTACCGCCCTGAAGAATCAGGATTAGTGGAGCAAATTAATGTTACCTCGAAGTCAAGAGTTTCAAAGATGTGTGTGTCCACAAATTTGAAATGGCCTGATGCATTGCCTTTAGTTTTGATGACAATGAGAAACACACCTGACAGGAAGACAGGATTGTCACCGCATGAGATCCTTATGGGCCGAGCCATGAGTTTGCCAGCGATCCCTGCAAATGCACTTGTCAACATTACAGATTATATGGTGTTGGACTACTGCAAAGGTCTGGCTGATGTGGTTCGTTCTTTCTCTCAGCAGGTGGAGGCCACCACACTGCCATAATACATGACCCGGGGCACAATCTGAGGGCCGGTGACTGGGTCGTGGTCCAGAAACACGTGAGGAAAACGTGTTTGGAGCCTTGTTGGAAAGGACCCTTCCAGGTAGTTCTGACAACTACCACAGCTGTGAAGTGTGCTGGAGTTTCTAACTGGATCCATGCCAGCCACACGAAGAAAGCTGCATGTCCTCTGGACAAAGAAAATGAGCTGTTGAAAGTACCAACAACGATAGGACCAAGTCTCAGGGTCGAAAGGAGAACAAAGTGGAACTGAGACCGGATCTGAGTCCGTTGAGGACGGTTCAGTCACTCCTGTGAGAGATGAAGGAGAAGACCTCCAGGAGGATGACGGAGAACTTATCTCAATTGAGGCAGCAGGAGAGCCTAGTCAGAGGAAGGCTTTCCCAGAAGTAGACAATTTTGAGAGACAAACATAGCAATTGCCAGAACCCAAGGGAGAAGGAGTTGAGGCGGATCATAGTCATTGTGATATGACTCCTCCTGAACCAGTTGCAGGTTCGTC